>NW_024039694.1:0-391650 GCF_016077235.1 Cyprinodon tularosa
TGGCACAAAACGCACTTCTGCTGGAATGGAATAGAATGCAAAAAAAAAAAAAGAGTTCCTGTCCCTCTCTTCCTGGCACAAAACGCACTTCTGCTGGAATGGAATAGAATGCAAAAAAAAAAAAGAGTTCCTGTCCCTCTCTTCCTGGCACAAAACGCACTTCTGCTGGAATGGAATAGAATGCAAAAAAAAAAAAAAGAGTTCCTGTCCCTCTCTTCCTGGCACAAAACGCACTTCTGCTGGAATGGAATAGAATGCAAAAAAAAAAAAGAGTTCCTGTCCCTCTCTTCCTGGCACAAAACGCACTTCTGCTGGAATGGAATAGAATGCAAAAAAAAAAAAAAAAAAGAGTTCCTGTCCCTCTCTTCCTGGCACAAAACGCACTTCTGCTGGAATGGAATAGAATGCAAAAAAAAAAAAAAGAGTTCCTGTCCCTCTCTTCCTGGCACAAAACGCACTTCTGCTGGAATGGAATAGAATGCAAAAAAAAAAAAAAAGAGTTCCTGTCCCTCTCTTCCTGGCACAAAACGCACTTCTGCTGGAATGGAATAGAATGCAAAAAAAAAAGAGTTCCTGTCCCTCTCTTCCTGGCACAAAACGCACTTCTGCTGGAATGGAATAGAATGCAAAAAAAAAAGAGTTCCTGTCCCTCTCTTCCTGGCACAAAACGCACTTCTGCTGGAATGGAATAGAATGCAAAAAGACTCTTTTTTTTTTTTTTTTTTTTTTTTGCATTCCATTCCATTATACTATGTATACATATATATATATATATCAGAGGTGTCAAGTAACAAAGTACAACTACTTCATAACTGTACTTAAGTACACTTTTTAGATATCTATACTTTACTCCATTACTTATTTTTATCCCTACTTCTGACTTCTACTCATTAAATTTTCACACAAGTATCTGTACTTTCTATTCCTTACGTTTTTACAACAAACGTTACTTGTTACTTTTGGCTTCAGTTTAATGTTTATAAATATTTATTTCCCCTCATGTGCTCCATCCAATGCAGATCAATGGCACCATCCACACGTAGTGAAAACTAGTGTAATTGGATGAGTCAAATAACGCAAACACTCACTGGTTAGCTATTCGTCAAATTTGCCTCAAAGATTTTCTTCGAAATAGTTGTAAAATTGAGCTTTCAGTTCATATAGTGGCATCTTGCTGTTTTTTTAAAGGTTATTTTATACTTTTATAATTAAAGTATTTTTTGGAGCACATACTTTTTCACTTTTACTTGAGTAAATAGGTCAAGTTGATACCTCTACTTTTACCAGAGTGTTTTTAAACTGCAGTATCTTTACTTCTACTTAAGTAACAAATCTGTGTACTTTTGACACCACTGATATATATATATATATATATATATATATATATATATATATATATATATATATATATATATATATATATATATATATATATATATATATATATATATATATATATATATATATATATATATATATATATATATATATATATATATATATATATATATATATATATATATATATATATAGTAGTAGTAAGCAGGGGCGTTGTAGGCACAAAGCTTTACTGGGGCACTGACCCCCTACCGCCGCGGTTCTCAAAGTGTGTGGCGCGACCCACTGGTGGGGAATTGAGACGTGACAGGTGGGGCGCGCCAAGTTCCGGTGTGTGTGTGTGTGTGTGTGTGTGTGTGACTATAAATGTAGAATGTGTGAGAGCAAACTGTCCTTATAGCTGTATGTTGCCGCTTTTTAGACCAATCAAACCCACAAAGTAATCATTACTAGCCTACATGCAGTCTAATTAAAAGAACATTAGATATGAGAAAAATTTCCCCTGGAACTGAAGTGCCAAAATAATGATTGACGTGACGTCGGCATATTATTTGTAACAGAATAAACTTTCGCGCCCCAGTGTTGCCAACTCAGCGACTTTGTCGCTATATTTCAGACCCCTCCAGCGACTCTTTTTCAAAAAAACAAATCTAGCGCCTTTTGGAGACTCTTACGTGAAAGCACGTATCGTTCCTTTTCTTGTCCTCCAGCGGCAGGTGCTGCCGTGGGGCGCCTCCCCCGTCCCAACCCCGTTCTCCCCCGCTATTGCAGGAGTCCCTATCAGCGCTGCAGTCAGAGCAGAGACACAGCATGTTTAACTTTTGCGTCCAGACTGCAAATAAAGCGCACATGCGCCGGGATTGACGGCGCAGGTTGATCATAAATAACTGAATTTGAAATATTTTATCTTAAATAAATAACGGCGTTTGATTCACACAGCCACATGTTCATGTTTCTGGTTAGGAGTGGAGAGCGAGTATCCACTCATCGGGCAGAGAGCTGTGTGCATTCTTCTTCCCTTTGCCACATCATATCTCTGTGAGATGGGCTTTTCAGCTGCTGCTTCAATGAAAACAAAATACAGATCTCAGCTGAACATTGAGCATGACTTGAGAGTGGCAGTATCAAGCCTGCAACCCCGTTTTGAGAAACTGCAATGCAAAACAGGCTCATTGCAGCCACTAATGCAGGGATAAACTGTCTTGCCAGATGGATTTCACTTCTTTTCTTTTATTAACAGATTGCAGAGTGGCACTTTAATTTTTTCTATCTTTGAGCTTGATACAAATTTTGACACAGCTGCATTTTTATTTTCTTTATTTTTGAGCTTGCTGTTATTTGATGTAGATTTGTATTTAGATACTACTTGTTACTTCAATAAAATTGGAACATTTTAAGATTGTTGAATATTTCATTAGCATTGTGTTGGGGCGATGGGGACAGGCGGGGCTTGAAAATTCCCCCTTGTCCAAAGTGGGGAATGACAGAAAAAGTTTGAGAACCACTGCCCTACCGCATATGCCCCTCCTTCGATACACAAATACAGACAAGCACACTGCCCAACCCTGATACATTCCAACCAAAATTACCAGTTGAGATATTAATAAGTGTAAGAGCATATTTGTTTTAACAAACATGAACATTTTCAACATTGCAGCTATAAAAAATAAGACATTACCAACTTTAAAAATAAAACGTTTCCTTATACACATTCTGAAGTAATCATTAATTTCTAGGTTTCAGAGTTTTAGTTCAGGGGAAATGTTAACTCATCCTGAACTAAGTTCAGGATGAGTTAATTTTTTGAGCATTAAAGTGTACCTCCTATTTTTCATTTTTGCAAAGCGGTCAATCACTTGACTGTGACTCAGCTTAGAAAGTTCTTCCTTTTCAACTGATAAAATAGCAAGATGATGGAGCCTGTCTTGTCCCATTGAGTACCTTGGCCAAGTGTGGAGCTTTCTCAACACACTGAATGACCTTTCATAACTACAGCTTTTGACTGGGATTGTGAGGGAGATCTGGATGACCTGTGTTAGTCTTGGGAATATGATGTTATCAAGCAAGTTGAAAACACACTGCATATCCTTGATGACAAGGCTTTCTTTTTCAATCATAAAAAGCTTTCAAACCATTTTGAATTAAACAAACGTTTTTTTACTCCTAATTTGTGCTGGGGATAGTGGGACAACTTCACTTGTTTAGGACCATCATGCTTTCCCCCTAAGTCACTAATGTCCCCTTCTTATTTGTGGAGGCTGGTTGTTGCTCCCTCATCACCTTCATGGTCCTGTATCTCCTGTCTCTCACCTGTCCCTTGCCTGTCAGTCTCGCCTCATCCTCCCTTTCCTACTCCAGCACCGTCATTCTCATCCTCTACAGCAAACATTAAAAAAACGTAAATCTATAATTATGTAAATATCAATCATATTGCTTATAACGTCCCTAATGTAACTGCTTAGCTTAAATCACTAATTCATCACGGGACCTTACCTCCCTCTCTCTCATCTTGTTTTACCGCTTCCCTGTCTCTGCTTCGTGTGAGGAATTTCCTGATATCCATCTACAAACCAATGCAGTCATTTTCAGTTAGTAGCCTATAAATCATGTGGTTTCACTGGGAAAATATTAAAATTGACAGGTAAGAAACATTACCAGAACTAAAAATGCGTCGCGGCCGCACAGTGTCCCATCCAAAACAGTTGAGAGCAGTGTGTTAGTTTACCTGCAGTTCATGCAGTGACATGCGCTGACGTGGGGGCGCTAATACATCCTCAATTTGGAGTTAACAACACACTTGCTGCGCGTTGGAATTATCTAAATTGATGCATTAAAAAATGTAATACTGTTGCAAATATTCATGAGATTTATACTGGGGCACAGCTCATTTATACTGGGGCACGTGCCCCAGTAAATGGGGTCTGGCGACGCCGATGAGCCAGGCTAAAATCTGGGTTCCTAGGATCTCCTTGAAAGGACGCAAACAAGAACATTATATTGTACAACACTGCCACCGTGTGGGCAGATGGTGAACAGCATGATAAGTCATTGGCTGATAGTTAGTGTGATGTCATTTCCTGCATATGACTTTCCCCGGGAAGCCGCTTTGGCGCGGGTTGCTCTGTTGTTGTGCTGCTGTCATTCAGCTCCTTGGATAAAGACAAAAAGACTAAAGTAATGGCTCCAGTTGCAGACCGAGAAAAAGACGTGGACGTTCCGGACGGCGGTGAGTTTGTTTCTCCCGCCTTCTGTGTGGAGACCGCTACTATTTTCGCGTTAAAACAAAAGTTGTTAGCTAACATTACAGCTAGCTTACTTTAACACCTGCTGCTAGCATGCTTTTAATAATGTTCGTGCCCTTGCTAGATAGATTTGTAAATTTAATTTAGCATTGTTTACGTTATAAAGAGAACAAGGCAGTTTTAACAAACATTGAAATGTAGGAAATAATTACTCATGTCAGTGTCTGTTTCGGCTTTTTTGCGATTTTCTCCATTAAATGACCACTCCTTGTGTTTGGCAGTTAGCTGCTAGTCAGATGCACTTGATGAACGCATAATTACGAAGTTTGATGAACTATATTAACTGTAAAAGTTTTAATTTAAGCGTGGAGGCTAAAGCATTGTTTTAAATCAATGTATAATAATACAGCAGCAACTGCCTAAAAAAAGTACAACCTGAGCTATCTGTTTGGGGTAAAAGGTTAATTTAGAGAAATTGGAAGTCATTTCTGCAGTGCAAATGATTATTCACCTGTCATTTTGACCAATCACCTATCATATGAGATGTCCACCTCCTTCCACATTCATCCTGAGGTCAGACTCATCAGAGAAACAATGAATTAATATCTTAAACTCAGTGGCACACCGACAGATGTAAATGACCAGATAAAAATGGTTCAAACGAGGAAAAGTGAGGCATTATAAAATCCTTTAACAACAAATAGAGGCTGACAAATAACTTAGGATATGAAAATTTTAGGTTTTTGTCACCTAATGTGGCTTTACAGGGTGTTTATAAGTTTTTGAAAGTTGTCTGTTTGCCAGTGTAGAATTGGATGTGAATAACTTTAGAACCTGGATTCTGGAGGTCTGATTATTTTACTATGCTTTCACCTGTAGGTCATTGAAAAGAAGCTTGGATTTAAAACTCATATGCTGCTCTTTATTAACACTTAAGTTATTTGTCCACCATAATCATGTTAATAATTTTTTAACAGATGACCAGGGTGATGCCTGCGGTCTGGCGAAGTCTCGCTCCAGACGAGAAAAGAGGGAGAAGGTGGGCAGGAAGTCGGCGCTGGAGCAGCTGAAGAAGGCCAAGAAGGGGGAGAAGATCAAATATGAGGTGATGGCAATAGTTCCTTGTCACTTATGGATAGATATTTATTCAAGTTAGAAAAACAGTGGCAGCTTTAGATGTCCCGCATCCCACCCACTCCTTTACTGTAATCACATCTCACAGAAGTCAAAGACCCTTAGATCCAAGTCAATCAGACAATCAGTAGGAAGTTATTTTTATATTTTCAGTAATTCAATTTATTAAGTTACACACCGATTTATATATGTCAATCATGTTGTACTGTTAATTTTGATGATTGTGGCATGTATGTAAAACCCACTTTCATCTCTCAAAAACATGTTGATTTAGAAACCCCCCTCCTCCGGTGAAAGCGTTCCCAAATGAAGTGCCTTTGTTATTGACTCTAGTATGCCATGTTATTCCTTTAAACGCTCAGTCGGTTCTCCACAAGGTTTTGGTCTGGCCAGATTTCTGGCTATGGTTAAAAATACTCATGGATCCATTGCATGGTGCTTTTGGCAGCCTGAGCTGGAGCTAGGTCGACGTTTGGTGGCTGATAACACGCAGGCTCCTTCTGCAGGCCACAGTTTGGGAACCTTCACTCATATTCTTCAGCAGCCTTTCCTTCACAGTCCTCTCACAGGTTTCCTGCGGGTCCTTAAAAAGTCTTAAAAAGCATTGAATTCTTCAAAATAAAACAAAGGCCTTTATTGGTATTAAAATGTCTTAAATAGGGTTGTCACGATACTAAACTTTTCAACTCGATACCGATACTAAGGAAAATATTCGATACTCGATACCATTTTCGATACCACAAGGATAAAATTTCAACTGAAATATTTTGATTAATAATTAAAATACAATAAATAAATAAATACAATAAACAATAAGAACAACATTTTGAGGTTGTTTTCTGTGCACAGTATTTAGCAAGCTTGATAAAAAACTTACAAAATTAAAATTAAGTTTTCCTTACTTGGCTATGCTTTGCACACATAACAATGACACTAGCCAAACCAGTTAAGAAACAAAAATAATTCTCAACAGCTGCAACTGTTACAAAAAAAGTCTGAAATTGAAAAGTGCACAGAATTATTCAATCAGTGTTCAGAAAGTGCATTTTCCTCTATTCTGCACTTTAGATGAATGACTGTTTAGGTGCGACTGGTACTCGATACTTTTGAAAATGAGTATTGTATCCGGATACAACGTTTCAGTATCGATACTTTTTTTAGTATCGATACTTTTGACAACCCTAGTCTTAAATCAGTCTTTCGTAGGTCTTAATTTTTAAAACATCATAAATATGATTATTTTTATTACGATTTATTGTAGTAATCTAAATAAAACGTTAAAATTGGAATTTATTATTTTTTTATTAAAAAAAGAAATAAATAACGGCTCGCCATTATTGGTTCCGTCCCGATAGTGGAACCAATAAAAGCGTTGTTGCGGCCGGGACATTTGGGAGATGCGCCATTTACTTTCGGTCTGGAAAATATGAGCAAGTGTAAATGTAACAAAAATTGGCTATCCAGCCAAGAGTTTTCTCCATGGCTAAAACCAGTACCAGGGAACATATATGAGGCACAGTGTATTTTATGCAAGAAGCGATTCAAGCTCGGAATGATGGGAATTAAGGCAGGGGAGTCGCACATGCGAAGCACGAAACACAAAGCGTCAAAATCAAGTTACTGAGAAACAGCTGGTATTTCTCAGTTTTGTTCCACCCTTGTCTCTGCAACACCTCCACTTATCACCAAATCAAACATACAAAGAAAACGATACAAAGAAAAAAAAGAGCTGCAAAAAAGACTTAGCACTGGTTATATTGTGGGTTTAAAACTGATTTGTTTTGTTCCCTGCTAAAACAAAGTTTGTATATTCAGTTAAATAATTGTTAAAATATATCTGCCATTTGTGTGTTTTTAGCTTTCTTCCTGTATAGGAAGCTTTTCAAAATTTGAAACATTAGTGCAGTGGTTTATGTTAAAATAAAACCTTTGGGTTAAGTTGTCACAAGCAGGTTTTTCTTGTGTTTCTTGTGAATTTGGTCTTAAATTTTTATTTCAAGTGGCATTAAAAAGTCTTGAATTTAACTGGCCTTATGCTGTAGGAACCCTGTCTCAAGTGCTCCTCATGCAGCTCTTTCTGTCACACTTCTTCCTTCCACTCAGCTTTCCTTTATTGTGCTGACCTCATTAGTATTGTCCCTTTGGAGCTTCTCTACATTGTGGATGCTGTCAGTGTTTGCCTGCTACTGTCAGATCTTCTATCATCCTTAAATTGTATTTCTTTTCCGAATTTGTTTTGTTTATCATTTTAAATTAGAAAGAAACTAAGGTTTAGGTCATTCTAGTTAAATGAGATTAACCATTTATAAAACTCTGCTTATTGTGAAAAAAGAGTTATAGGATAGATGATAAATTAGGACATATTGGTGTTTTTGTCTTTGCATTTGTTTAATTCCCCCGGACATGAAGTATTTTGCTGCTTGGCTTCTCTTGAAGTTTATCCTCGGTTTTTCCTTCTCAGGTGGAGGAGCTCACCAGTGTGTATGAGGAGGTGGACGAGGACCAGTACTCCAAAATGGTACGAGAGAGGCAGGAGGATGACTGGATCATAGACGACGGTAAGATCCAACGTTGGTGAAATCGCTGCTGGAACATTAGCCAAAAGCTTAATTCATAGTAACGCCTTCCTTCTTTCAGATGGTACAGGATACGTCGAAGACGGGCGAGAGATCTTTGACGACGATTTGGATGATGATGTTGTAGAAAGCAGAGGTGAGAAATGTGACGTCCTTTGGAAAAATCAGAGCAAGCACGAATGCTTTGGTAAGTGCTTTGTCTTTGCTTGCAGGAAAAGGGGGGGCGAAAGGAGGAGAGTCGAAGAAAAATATGAAGAAATCTGTCGTCTCAAAGCCGAACACCATCAAAAACATGTTTATGAACAGCAATGTGAAAAGACCTGCAGAGGTTTGTATTTATGAGCATTGTTGGCAAGACAGGTCCCCCTTCAAGTTTGTTTTGATTTAACCAACTAAATGCAAGACCTTGTTTTTATTTATTCCTCATAGAAAGATGTCGATCTCTCCAAAGATGACCTGTTAGGAGATATTTTACAGGATCTACACAATGAGGTTGGTGTTTAAGTTTTAAATGTGCTTTGATGTGGCGTTAAATCTCCTGTCTTTTCCGTTTCCTGCCAACTTCATCCTCACTAACGCCGTATTGACCTGTTGTCCCAGAAACCGTCCGTCTTCAGTCCTCCGCCCGTGGTCACCCTGAAGAAGAAGAAGTCAGTAGGATCCACCATGAACCCGTTCTCTGTCAAACCCCAGATGCCGAAGGTAAATCATCACATCCTGACCTACATTTAGCTATATAGCATCCTATGCAGACACCTCACAGTTGAATGATGATGCAAAACGCCCCAATGTAGCAGGAGAAACCCTCTCTGGCGGGGTCAAAGGCCAAAGTGATCCGACCTCCTCCTTCAGACCCGTCTCCCCGGCCTCCAGCCCGTCCTCCTCCCTCCACAGCTGATGTTCTTGTGGAAAAACACGAGCCCGAAGTGGAGGAGCCAAAAGAAGATCCAGGTAAGAAAGGCTCTCTGAAGCTTTTCAGCTGCCTGACAGAAAGATCAAACTGACTTTGAGGCTCTTGTTTGTTACAGAGGACGACAGCCTGGCATTGGAAGGGGTCGATTTTGATGAACCAATGGAAGTTGAGCAGGAGGAACAGAAGCCTGTAGTCAAAACGGAGGCCAAACTTCAGCCTAAAGGAGAGGCGGCGGCGGCGGCGGCTGAAGTTAAAGTTAAGCCTCAGGACCCGGTTCTCCTGTGAGTGTCTGCAATGCTTCTGAGTCCCGTGCTTTTCTTATCACGCTCTGACCTTCGCTGTAGTCAGATTTTCTGTTAGCAATGTTAAAGAAGTAAAATGATATGGCTTTTAGCCCTTGTATCATAGTCGGTTGTTTTAAATGAAGCAGAAATATCTCTGTTTTGGGTTTTGTACATTTATACCTGTCTGGATCATTGGGTTTTATGCAGCATCTATTGGACTTGATGCTAAAAGGTGGTTTGTTCTTTGAGGAGTTTCTACAGAACAGCCTTTTGTTTTTAAAAATCCTTCCTCAAACTTTCACTACACAGCAGTAGAGGGAAAGAAAATGTTTTCTTTGAGGTGCAGTTCAAGGCAATATAGATCAAACCTGTCTGAAGATGTTTAACTATTTAACCCAGACGAATATATATCTAGATTATGTGTTGTAAACTCTATAATGAGCATAGTTGCCATTTCTTTCTGTGAAACCAGTGTGCATTCCTTTGCCCCTTCCTATTATCAGTTGAAAGTATTGCTCTCTCTGCCTCAATAAGCTGCAGAATCATCCTTAGAAATTAAAGTTTTCTCTGAAGGAATTTCTTTCACTAATAGCTAATTACCCTGAGGATCACTTTTCAAACTGAAGAATGTTACTTTCCTGCTGTTGGTGCTTGAGTATTACATCCACCGATTGTAAAGATCAGACCCCCTGGTCATCAAACAGGACCAGTCAAGCTTAAAAACTGGTCACCAGCTGATCCTACATGCATCTCTGCTCCAAAGAAACGTCTGCCGTACCCTTTAAATTATTTTAATAACTACACTTACCAAGTGAAATACACTATTGTAACATAAATGACACACAGACGGATGTCTTTGTATTTGTTTAATTCCCTCGGACATGAAGTATTTTGCTGCTTGGCTTCTCTTGAAATTAGATATAGATAATAGAGGCAACCTGACTTAATAGAGGAAAGCTTGTTTTACAGGTCTTGCTATTGTAGATATGGGTGGCCAAGTAAAGAATAATATTCATCTTTTAAACCTGCATGATCCGGGCCTGCAGGTGGCACAGTGGTTAGCGCGCACGACCCATGTACGGAGGCCTTAGTCCTCGACTACCCAGGTTTGAATCCGACCTGGGGTTCTTCGCCGTATGTCTCTCCCCCTATCTCATACCCCCTTTCCTGTCAGCCTACTGTCGAAAAAAACAAGCCACTAGTGCCGCAAAACCTCAAAAAAAAAAAAAAAAAGCCTACATAATCCACCCTAAAGATTTGGAAAAGTCTCAAAGCGTTTTCTTGTTTTCAGGCCCGACCGCGTTGGAAGCTCCTGGGGACAAGAGGACAGTGGAGGCAGTGAAGCTCCTGCAGAGGTGCAGGTTGACTCCAGTAGGCTCCCCCTGGTGGAGGGAGCAGATGGAGAACAGGTGTTCCGCTTCTATTGGTTGGATGCTTTTGAAGACCCATACAACCAACCAGGTACGGCACCTTTACCCCCGTGGTGAAAACAAACAGAATATTATCTTTTAAAATCCAAGCAGTCGGGTGTTTAAGGCTGATCTTGTTATGCAGGGGTGGTGTATCTGTTCGGGAAAGTGTGGATCGAATCGGCACAGTCTCATGTCAGCTGCTGCGTCACTGTGAAGAACATCGAAAGAACCATGTACCTTCTCCCTCGGGAGTTTGTAAGTATCTTCTGCTCAAACTATGGATTTATTTCTGTAATATTGCAAATGTTTGTTAGTTTAGGTATCTTTATTCACTTCATGTTCTGTTTTTGGTGCAGAAAACCAACCCAAAGACTGGAGAAGTGTCAGACACGCCGGTGGGGATGATGGATGTTTACCAGGAGTTCAACGAGCTCTCTGAGAAGTTTAAGATCATGAAGTTTAAGTCGAAGGTCAGCATCTGTGTTGGTTAGAGGATGAATGCTTTTAGGAATGATGATTAATGTTGTTTTTTTTCACTGTGTGCAGAAAGTGGAGAAGAACTATGCTTTTGAAATCCCTGACGTGCCCAGCCAGTGCGATTACCTGGAAGTGAGATACTCTGTAAGCCAACACACACACATAAGCAAAGTTCCTGACATCCAGCCCTGATTCCGATTCATTCATTTCTTTGGTCAATGTCATTTTTACAGGCAGAGTTTCCTGCGTTGCCATCAGACCTTAAAGGGAGCACTTTTTCCCATGTTTTTGGCACAAACACCTCCAGTCTGGAGCACTTCCTTCTCAGCAGAAAGATTAAAGGCCCTGCTGGTTGGACATCAAGACCCCACGTAAGAAAGATGTCTGCACTATCGGTGAATTAGCAGCATCTAAAATTCCCTCTGCAACTCTAACTTCTCCACCTTGTCGTTGTCAGAGCTGATGAGCCAGCCGGTCAGCTGGTGTAAGGTGGAGGCCCTCGCTGTGAGAAGTGACCTGGTCTGCGTGATCAAAGATCTGCCACCTCCACCCCTCACAGTCATGTCCATCAGCCTCAAGACTGTTCAGAACCCAAAGACGCACCACAATGAGGTGAGAGAGACATCTAGCGGGTGACATTTTTTCATCTTGTGCTATAATTTTTTCTTTCAATAAGGTGAAAAATGTTAATTTTATTACATAAAAAACATTTTAAAACATTTCCATAATCGGTCTAAAGCATCCAAACAGGTTTCTGTAGTTGTGAACTGATGGGATCCATGCTTTGATATTAAAGGATTTTATGTTTCTGCAGATCGTGTCCCTCGTTGCGCTTGTTCACTATAGCTTCCATATAGATAAAGCTCCTCCTCAGCCTCCCTTTCAGACTCATTTCTGCGGTAAGTTAATATTCATGCACTTTACTCTACAACCTTGTTCTCCTAGTCATCAAAGTGGGAATAAATCTGCTGCCAAAGGTCAACTCGTGGAAAGAGGAAGCTGGAATCGATCAAACTTTTTGGATTGGGAGTGGACCGTTCTCCCTTTTTAGCCTCAGTTAGGGATTTATGGTTTATTGGATTCAAATTAGTTCTTTCCAATTAGCTGATAATGTCCAATTAAAAGGAATTTCTTTTGAGTGTTGTCGCCACCATCCCGTAGATGGCGCTACCGTTCTTCCTTAAGTGAAGCCTTGTGGTTCTATGTAAATATAAACACTCCATAAATTCCTTTACCTGTCACCTTAATAGCGCCCATTTAGCCCCGCTGCATGGCGGAGCAGCTTTACTTCTCTGCTGGGCTCAGAAGATGAGGATGTGATTATAGAAAATTGGAGTGCATCATGCAAAATATTTCTAATTCCATGTGATAAGCACGGTTTTATGAGTTAATGCTCTTCATAGAGCCATGTTTGAATGTTCCTGAGAGCAACTAGAACCCTAAAGCCCAGAGTCTCTCCCACCACTGATGGTTAAACACAGAGAGCTAGATCACAGTCAGCATTCGCCTCTTTGAAGCACAGTGACAAATAGTCAGTGTCAGAGTGAACTACCCCATCTGTTAATGATGGTACGTCTCTGTATGTTTTACATATTTTGTTCATTTTTTCTGTATTCTGGAACCTAATAGACTCCTGTCTTGTCATATCTTATACATACACTCACCGGCCACTTTATTAGGTACCCCATGCTAGTAACGGGTCGGACCCCCTTTTGCCTTCAGAACTGCCTCAATTCTTCATGGCATAGATTCAACAAGGTGCTGGAAGCATTCCTCAGGGAGTTTGGTCCATATTGACATGATGGCATCACACAGTTGCCGCAGATTTGTCGGCTGCACATCCATGATGCGAATCTCCCGTTCCACCACATCCCAAAGATGCTCTATTGGATTGAGATCTGGTGACTGTGGAGGCCATTTGAGTACAGTGAACTCATTGTCATGTTCAAGAAACCAGTCTGAGATGATTCCAGCTTTATGACATGGCGCATTATCTTGCTGAAAGTAGCCATCAGAAGTTGGGTACATTGTGGTCATAAAGGGATGGTCATGGTCAGCAACAATACTCAGGTAGGCTGTGGCGTTGCAACGATGCTCAATTGGTACCAAGGGGCCCAAAGAGTGCCAAGAAAATATTCCCCACACCATGATACCACCACCACCAGCCTGAACCGTTGATACAAGGCAGGATGGATCCATGCTTTCATGTCGTAGACGCTAAACTCTGACCCTACCATCCGAATGTCGCGGCAGAAATCGAGACTCATCAGACCAGGCAACGTTTTTCCAATCTTCTATTGTCCAATTTCGATGAGCTTGTGCAAATTGTAGCCTCAGTTTCCTGTTCTTAGCTGAAAGGAGGGGCACCCGGTGTGGTCTTCTGCTGCTGTAGCCCATCTGCCTCAAAGTTCGACGTACTGTACTGTGCGTTCAGAGATGCTCTTCTGCCCACCTTGGTTGTAACGGGTGTTTATTTGAGTCACTGTTGCCCTTCTATCAGCTCAAACCAGTCTGGCCATTCTCCTCTGACCTCTGGCATCAACAAGGCATTTCCGCCCACAGAACTGCTGCTCACTGGATGTTTTTTCTTTTTCGGACCATTCTCTGTAAACCCTAGAGATGGTTGTGCGTGAAAATCCCAGTAGATCAGCAGTTTCTGAAATACTCAGACCAGCCCTTCTGGCACCAACAATCATCCCACGTTCAAAGTCACTCAAATCACCTTTCATCCCCATACTGATGCTCGGTTTGAACTGCAGGAGATTGTCTTGACCATGTCTACATGCCTAAATGCACTGAGTTGCCGCCATGTGATTGGCTGCTTAGAAATTAAGTGTTAACGAGCAGTTGGACAGGTGTACCTAATAAAGTAACCGGTGAGTGTATGTCTAAGTTTGATTATTACATTTTTTTGATTAGGCCTATTCAGTCTGTATTTAATATAGCTTGCACAATGAATTATAAAAAAAATATATCTATTTCTTACAACTCAACATTTTGTTAAAAAAAAAAAAAAAATGGAATTTAACTTTTCGTTTTATAGAAAGATCGTCTTGATAAGAAGGAAAAACCCATGTTTTAAAGAAAATTCTGCTTATTAAATAATTGTTAGTTGATGGATAAGATCTATTAACTTTAGATTAATTACTGAATCATTAACGTGCATTACTATTCCCATTTGTTAACTTAAATGCGTACAGATGTGATACAAGAAATACAATTTTATCTTACTTGGATTATAAATAACATCAAATCTCATATTTTCTCCCCTCAGTGATCAGTAAACCATCGGACTGCATTTTTCCTTATGACTTCAAAGATGCCTTGAAGAAGAAGGTGTGCAACAACATTTATAAGTAGACCTTGGCTTGATTTGCTGCTATTTAAGTAGTAAAATATGTTTCTTTTGTCAGTTACAGAATTTTATTAAATTTCCTAATGAACTATGTTCTATTTTATACAGGAATATTATTATTGAGAGCTTCCAAAGTATATAAAACAACTAAGTGCACCTACTAAATAAGCTAAATAAAGCTCTAGAAATGTAAAGAGAGATGGTTTTAAACATTAATAGAATTATCCTAAATGAAACTTCACTCAAAGACAGAAAAACGATTCTTTCACAGGTCAAAAACCCAACCTAATTGTGTTTACACTTTACAGTGAAGGTAAAAAAAAATCTGTGTAAAAACAAGCCATGTTTGGTGAACCTTATGGTTATAGTGTTCAGTACGGATGGTCTATATAATGAATGAGATTCTAAAGCACCAGAAGTTTCCACTTTTAGATAGGGCAGGTACCAAGGTTTACCACTTCAGCCAATAGAGGGCAGCACTGAGGTGGTTTTAGGACAGAATTATATACGGTAGGTTTACATGAAAATGTCAGCATTTACATGGTTTTTCTTAAAAGAAAAAGATGATTTAGGGTTTATTCCTTAATCAGTCGTTTAAAAATAAAAACAATTGTTTCATTTTCTTGATTAATTAAATGTGAGTTATTCATTTTAGCCATGTCATATTTTACTTTATAAAACCAGACTGAACTCGTTGATCTGCTGCTGTATTGTCTGTCAATCCAGGAAGTTCTTGAATTTAGAGTTTTAGTTTTTCTTTTTGAAAACTTTTATTCTGGTTAAAAAAAGTTTTTCTGGTGAATTTAATCATTAAATATTACATCAAAAAAATATTTTCAAAATAAATAGTATGTCTTTAGTGTTCAGGTGATTAGATCTCAAATTCAGCACGTTTGGTTCCTAGCTGGTTATAAAAGTTTAGAAGAACCTCAAAGTGAATATAATGAGCATTGTTCAATAATAGTGTGCAGTATTCAGAACTCAAAGGACTGTTTGGAGTTTGAACAAATACTTTTGATACAAATTTAAGATGATAGACTGACCTTCAATCTTTGTTAGAATGGGAAGGTGGAGATGGCAGCTTCAGAGCGGACCCTGCTCGGATTCTTCCTGGCCAAGATGCACAAAATTGACCCCGATGTGTTGGTGGTAAGTCTCTGTCGCTCGTGCAAATGAAAACTAAAGATCCACAGGGAAATTGGCTGGTTGGTAACAGAACATCCAGTCTTTTCTCTGATCGGTGAACACAGCAATGGAAAGCAAAACTGTTCAGTGAGGAAGTAGTTTCGGTTATCCAGAGGACTGCAGATATTATGCGATTCTCTGGTTTTAACTGTAAGCATATATGAAGAATTTTACTTGATTTCTTCTTATGTTCTTACATGGAGCAGAATGAATTTTGGGATATTTTTGTAGTTGTATAAATGTTTTTCAAGGTACATCACAATTTAAAAAGAGACCTTCTTTTGCTCTGCACTATATAGAAGTTGGTTTTATGTAAAAGTTGCTGCTGTTAATTGAGAACTTAGGGAAACGAGGTGCAAAGTCTCCCTCAGTTGAAAACCTCCTCTGATCCGTTTGTTTATACCTGCAGGGTCACGATATTTTCGGTTTTGATCTGGAAGTTCTCCTGCAGCGGATCCATGCGTGCAAAGTCCCCCACTGGTCGAAGATCGGACGTCTCAGGAGGGCCAACATGCCCAAACTAGGGGTAATTGGAGCAGCAGTTGGTTTCTGTAACTTGAAGTTGATTAGTACTCACTTTGTTCTTTTTTTTTTTTTTTATTGTCATATTTCAGGGCCGGGGAGCCTTTGCAGAGAAGAGTGCAACGTGTGGCCGTCTAGTGTGCGATGTGGAGATCTCAGCCAAAGAGCTAATTCGTTGTAAAAGCTATCATCTGACTGAGCTGGCTGCCCAGGTGCTGAAGGTGGAGAGGGTCACGGTTCCTCAGGAGGATATCAGAAACCTCTACAGGTGTCTTTTAACGCTTTTTGTCACTGAAATCAGTTGAAGACATAAAAGTCACCTCTGTAGTTAAAGATCAAATGGAAAAGGGTGTGGGATGTGAAGCTGTGCACTTTAAAATGTCCTCCTTTCTTCCTCTCAGCGACTCTCCTCACCTGCTCTACCTGTTGGAGTTGACGTGGACAGACGCCAAGCTGATCCTCCAGATCATGTGTGAGCTGAATGTGCTGCCCCTCGCCCTGCAGATCACCACCATCGCAGGAAACGTCCTGGTAAATTTCAGCTGCACATACCCGCTCTGTTCTCACTGCTCCTCTAAGCCGTGATGTTTTCTTCAATACATTTCTGATAATGTTTATTCATTTTGGGGATGATTAGCAGATTTTTTATTCTCTATTTAGCAGCTTAATCTTTTTGTTTCGTCTACTGAATTTTTTGTTTAGTTTAATTCCGAATAAAATGTGGATCAGCTGTTTGATTTGAAGGTTCGGTGGTTGACCCAGTCTGATCTGCTCAGTTATTGCATTCAATGGATTAGATTGTCCTTCTCATGCCTTCTTTCTTTCCTCCAATCTCTGCAGTCTCGTACTCTGATGGGGGGTCGCTCTGAGAGGAATGAGTTCCTGTTGCTTCATGCCTTCCATGACAAAAACTTCATCGTCCCTGACAAACCCTCTTTTAAAAAGGCCCAGCTGGAGGCCGTAAGTATTTAAACAAAATACTTAAAAATTTTCTTTTTCTTCTTTTTTTATAAATATATACACTATATTGCCAAAAGTATTTGCTCACCTGCCTTGACTCACATATGAGCTTAAGTGACATCCCGTTCCTAATCCATAGGGTTCAATATGACGTCGGTCCACCCTTTGCAGCTAGAACAGCTTCAACTCTTCTGGGAAGGCTGTCCACAAGGTTTAGGAGTGTGTTTATGGGAATTTTTGACCATTCTTCCAGAAGCGCATTTGTGAGGTCGCACACTGATGTTGGACGAGAAGGCCTGGCTCTCAGTCTCCGCTCTAATTCATCCCAAAGGTGTTCTATCGGGTTGAGGTCAGGACTCTGTGCAGGCCAGTCAAGTTCATCCACACCAGACTCTGTCATCCATGTCTTTATGGACCTTGCTTTGTGCACTGGTGCACAGTCATGTTGGAAGAGGAAGGGGCCAGCTCCAAACTGTTCCCACAAAGTTGGGAGCATGGAATTGTCCAAAATGTCTTGGTATGCTGAAGCATTCAGAGTTCCTTTCACTGGAACTAAGGGGCCAAGCCCAGCTCCTGAAAAACAACCCCACACCATAATCCCCCCTCCACCAAACTTTACACTTGGCACAATGCAGTCAGACAAGTACCGTTCTCCTGGCAACCGCCAAACCCAGACCCGTCCATCAGATTGCCAGATGGAGAAGCGCGATTCGTCACTCCAGAGAACGCGTCTCCACTGCTCTAGAGTCCAGTGGCGGCGTGCTTTACACCACCGCATCCGACGCTTTGCATTGCACTTGGTGATGTATGGCTTGGATGCAGCTGCTCGACCATGGAAACCCATTCCATGAAGCTCTCTGCGCACTGTTCTTGAGCTAATCTGAAGGCCACATGAAGTTTGGAGGTCTGTAGTGATTGACTCTGCAGAAAGTTGGCGACCTCTTCGCACTATGCGCTTCAGCATCCGCTGACCCCGCTCCGTCAGTTTACGTGGCCTACCACTTCGTGGCTGAGTTGCTGTCGTTCCCAAACACTTCCATTTTCTTATAATACAGCTGACAGTTGACTGTGGAATATTTAGGAGCGAGGAAATTTCACGACTGGATTTGTTGCACAGGTGGCATCCTATCACAGTTCCACGCTGGAATTCACTGAGCTCCTGAGAGCGACCCATTCTTTCACAAATGTTTGTAAAAACAGTCTGCATGCCTATGTGCTTGAATTTATACACCTGTGGCCATGGAAGTGATTGGAACACCTGATTCCAATAATTTGGATGGGTGAGCAAATACTTTTGGCAATATAGTGTATATACATAAGACTTTTCCTGTTTCTCTTCCAGGTTGAGGGAGAGGATGATATAGATGCAGGAAAAGGTAAGAGGAAGAAGAAGGCAGCCTACGCTGGAGGTCTAGTGCTGGATCCTAAAGTCGGTGAGTGTTTGACTCCTAAACAAGGTCTGTTTGTCCTGAACCATCCTTATTTTCTAATCCATCTCCGCTCCTCGCTCAGGTTTCTACGATAAGTTTGTCCTGCTGCTCGACTTCAACAGCTTGTATCCCTCCATCATCCAAGAGTTTAACATCTGCTTCACCACAGTGCAGAGGCAGGCTCAGAGCTCCCGCAGAAAGATCGAGGTGAGTGTTTTTTCTCTGTACTCCAGGTAAACTACATCTTCTGAGTATCTCAGAAATGTAAACACTTTCCTCCGTACCAGGAGGACGAGCCAGAGGAGATTCCTGAAATTCCAGATTCGAGCCTGGAAATGGGAATCCTGCCTAAAGAAATCAGGAAGCTGGTGGAACGGCGTAAGCAGGTGAAGCAGCTCATGAAGCAGCAGGACATCAATCCGGATCTCTACATGCAGGTCAGTCCTTCAGAAAACAGCAATAAAACAAAAAAAGGTAGTTATCTGTTTCAGGTGTTGAATAAAATCCTTAAATTTCTGCTTCCTTCTTTGAAGTAAACACCTTTCCACAGATATATACATGTTTTATAAACATGACAGATATATACATGATATGTTCTACCTTTAATTTGAAATTATTGTTATTTTTTTTTTTTTGTGACATTTTAAGACGAACAAGGAGGTTTTTTTTTATACCACATAACCAAAGGACAGTTTGTTGCTAAATAATAAAAGTTTTCCTGTAGGCTTTTATTAGAGCCTACATTTAAAGCTGTTTTTGTCTTTCATCTCCCCTCAGTACGACATTCGTCAGAAAGCCTTGAAGCTAACCGCTAACAGCATGTACGGCTGCCTGGGATTCAGCTACAGCCGCTTCTATGCAAAGCCACTTGCTGCTCTGGTCACCCACAAGGGGAGAGAGGTAAACTCAGCTTTTACACTGCAAATATAACACATGACACTCTGGTGCAAACTTTTATTTTTAAGTGTTTTAAAATCTTTTAAAGTTAAAGTATTTTAATCAGGGTTCTTGCAGATCCTTAATTGGTATTACCGTATTTTCACGACTATAAGGCGCACTTAAACGTCTTTTTTTTCCCTCAAAATGTGCGGTGCGCCCTATGGTGCGGTGCGCCTTATGTGTGTTGTAACTGCGACTTTTGAGACCACCTCATTGAGGAGATGATGAAAGAGTGGCTGAATGTAAGGAGACCAGGTGTTTTTTTTCCACCCCTCACCATCGCTGTTAATATGTAACTCCATGCGTGCCCATCTCACAGCTGATGTGAAAAACATGGGGAAACAAATTAACTGCTCGACATCGGTGTGAACCGGACCCAGCAGGTGCAGCAGAAGCAGCGAGTTTACATGCAAAGTAAATGGTTGACGCGCATATAGGTGCAGCAAAAGGTCCCGCAGCGCATTTTGGTGCAGCACGTCGGGAGCGTTTAAGCATCTGAAGCGCCGCGCTTCTGCTGCTCGAGATGGAAAAATTGAAGTTTTGCTGCTGGACGCGCCGCATCAACCAATCAGAGAAGCTGATCTGGGAGCTGCCAGCGAGACAGACAGCGCTCTGATGACATATGATATTAACGCAAATGGAAAAGGCTGGATGGATGCGTGGCTGAGGCAGGTGTATGTGAGAAGACTAGGTGGTATTTTCCACGCATCACCATTGCTGCGTGCCCATCTCACAGCCGATGTGAAAAAAAGGTGAATCAAATGAACGCTGTGCTCGCCGTTATCCCGGGGGTCTGACAAAGGAGCTTCAACCGCTCGACATCGGTGTGAAGCAGCCGTTCGAAGTAAGGCTGCGAGCGGCGTGGGAGCGATGGATGACCGACGGAGACCACAGTTTCAGGATAAGAAGGCAGCGCCGGGCAGATTACGCCACAGTTTGCGGATGGATTGTAGATGCTTGGACTAAAGTGTCTGCTGGCTCTGTTGTTCAAGCTTTCGCAAAAGCCGGCATTATTTCTGAGGAGCTGCGCTGCACGGAAAGTGACTGACAGCGAAGAAGGGGAAACTGGCATGTCTGATTTAGCGCAGCTGTTTTATTCAGAAACAGAGGATGATGACTTTGATGGGTTTGATTAATACTTTGTAATAAATACATGAATAAAGCACAATCATACTCAGTTTTGCTCCCGCTGTATTTTTCTCCCTGAAAACTTAATTCAACAGCATCCCCGGCGCGTCTCCTCCTCTTCATCGCGGTGGCTGGCAGGTGTTTTTTCATCTAAATAATCTAAATCTTGCAGCTATATTTGCTGTGATCAGTGGGAATAAAGTAGTTTTAATATGTTTTTAAGTGAGAAAGTCCACCTGAAAACTTAATAATTGCAGTCAGTTCATCCAGATTATCTATTTCTGTCGGAGGCGCTCAGACCCCCACATACCAGCGGTGCGCCGACAGGAGAAATCCTTTCGTTCACCGCGGCTGCTTGCAGGTGTTTTTCATCTAAATAATCTAAATCTTGCAGCTATATTTGCTGTGATCAGTGGGAATAAAGTAGTTTTAATATGTTTTTAAGTGAGAAAGTCCACCTGAAAACTTAATAATTGCAGTCAGTTCATCCAGATTATCTATTTCTGTCGGAGGCGCTCAGACCCCCACATACCAGCGGTGCGCTGACAGCAGAAATCTCTTCATCAGCAGCCTGTAGGCTGGGCAGCCTGGGGTTCAC
This sequence comes from Cyprinodon tularosa, assembly GCF_016077235.1. Taxonomy (NCBI): domain Eukaryota; kingdom Metazoa; phylum Chordata; class Actinopteri; order Cyprinodontiformes; family Cyprinodontidae; genus Cyprinodon; species Cyprinodon tularosa. The sequence goes on from NW_024039694.1 coordinate 21,494, forward strand.
CGCGGCTGCTGGCAGGTGTTTTTCATCTAAATAATTTTAGCTGCAGGCACCAGGATACCGGCAATAAAAGCGAACATATTCCGTCAGCAGGTTTCAGGATTTTAAGTTAATTTAGGAGTGACCACAGCGCTGTGTCATCTGCGATGTCTCTGTCTCACGGCCAGCTGCCAGGTTTGATTAATACTTTGTAATAAATACATGAATAAAGCACAGTCATACTCAGTTTTGCCCCCGCTGTATTTTTAAATACGCAGTAGAGGTATTTAAAGGTAGTAGAGGACTTGTACCTGTATATAAAAAACGCGCCCTATAGTCCGGTGCGCCTTATGTGTGTGTTAAATACAGAAATGGGACACATAACTGAGAGTGCGCCTTTTAGTCCGGTGCGCCTTATGGTCGTGAAAATACGGTAAAATGTCTTAAATCAGTTTTTCATAGGTCTTAAAATTGTCACCAAGTCATAAATAGGATTTTATTTTTATGATTCATATCAAAAATTAAAATAATTCATCATCCTTTTTTGACGTTTACCAAACGGCTTAGCTGGAACTTTAGGTTAAGGAATTAACCCCGGTTCTCTGAAACATGAGTGAGGTATCTCACTATGGGACACGCCCCCCAGCGCTGTCTCCAGAAGCACTATAACATTACGCCAGCCCTGACTGGCTCACAGAGGTGACGTCTGCTACTGGGGAGGGACTTATCCCCAGTATAGAAACAGACGTCACGCTGGTGATCCTCAGTCTCGTAAGCACACCTCTTCCTCGCTCCAGGCAAGGAGGGTGATCTGGTGAGATACCTCACTCATGTTTCAGAGAACCGGGGTTAATTCCTTAACCTAAAGTTCTCTTTCAACATTCGTTTCGGTATCTCACTATGGGATGTTGTAACTCCCGTATTGCCAGATAAGCTTACTCGAGGACCTAACTTATAAAGGTGAAGATCCTACACCCAGAACCGCGTGGGCCAGTGAGGGTGTAGTAACATCCAACCTATAGAACCTAGTGAAGGTGTGAGGAGTTGCCCAACTGGCAGCCCCACAAATGTCCTCCAAAGGTGTACCCTGAAACATTGCCCAGGATGATGCCATCCCACGAGTGGAATGAGCTCGCAGGCCTACAGGGGGTGGGAGGCCCTTAACCTCATAGGCCATGATAATAGCCCCCACTATCCAATGTGAGAGACGTTGTTTAGTGAGGGGCTTCCCTTTATGTGGCGGGGACCATGATACAAACAGCTGATCCGATTTGCGGAAACCAGCCGTCTTCTCCACATACACCTTCAGAGCTCGTACTGGGCAGAGTGAGTGGAGTCGCTCATGCTCCTGAGAGGCAAATGGTGGAGGGTAGAAAGCCACCAACTCAAGGGGGCGGCATGACAGAGCGGGGTTAATGACCTTTGGTATAAACGCAGGGTTAGGTTTCAGTACCACCTTAGAGTCCCCACTGAAGAACTGCATACAGGATGGATTCACTGAAAGCGCGTGGAGGTCGCTCACACGCTTAGCAGAGACCAGAGCAATTAACAGAGCCGTCTTAAACTACAGTATTTTAAGCTCAGCCTGATGCAACGGTTCGAACGGTGCACATGATAGGGCCTCAAGTACCACCGGTAGGTCCCATGGGGGAGTTAAGCTCCTTGACACTGGGCGGAGTCGTCGGGCGCCCTTCATAAACTGGCACACCAATGGGTGCTGCCCTACCGTTTTGTCACCAAAACCAATATGGCAAGCTGAGATAGCGGCAAGGTACACCTTCACAGTGGAAAATGCCAAGCCTTTATCCAGCAGCTCCTGCAGGAATGTCAGGATGAGTGGCACAGGGCTCTGCATGGCGCTCACCATGGTTTTTGTGCACCAGCTTTCAAATGCACGCCATTTACCTTCATATGCGCTGTTCGTGGAAACAGCTCTTGCACTCTGAATAGTTTTAATGACGTTCGAAGGGAGCCCATTGGCAGTCAGATTCACCCTCTCACAGGCCAGGCCCAAAGAGCTAAAAGTTCTGGATGAGGATGAAATATCTCTCCACGAGCCTGCGTCAGCAGATCTCTGCGAAGAGGAAGCCGCCATGGCTCGCCGTACAGTGACTGGAAGATCTCTGCTAGCCAGTGTTTCCCCGCCCAACGGGGGGCTATAAGAATGAGTACATGTTTCCCCGCCCGTACTCTGGCGAGTGTAGGAGTAATGAGCTCCAGTGGGGGAAAGGCATACAGTAGAGCCTGTGGCCACTTGTGTGCCAGTGCATCCAGTCCCAGGGGAGCACCTTCTCCGGTCAGGGAGAAAAACCTTGGACAGTGAGCATTCTCCTCTGATGCAAAGAGGTCGACCTCCGCATGGCCGTATCTCTCCCAAATTTGAGCTACAACCTCGCTGTGGAGTTTCCACTCCCTGTAGCGGGGATTGCCTCTTGATAGCAAGTCTGCGCCCCTGTTCATGACTCCTGGTACATGGATCGCTCTCAGTGACAGCAGGCGTGAGCTGGTCCAGACTATCAGTCTGTGTGCCAGCGTGTGTAACTGATGAGAGCGCAGACCACCCTGTCTGTTGATGTAAGCGACCACCGTTGTATTGTCTGTCCTCACTAAAACATGGTGCCCTCTGATGAAGGGCAGAAAGTGTCTTAGTGCCAGCATCACGGCCAGAAGCTCCAGACAATTTATGTGAGCTGTCTGTGTCAGAGAGCTCCATGTGCCATTCACCATCCTGCCCTCGTGCGTGGCACCCCAGCCTGTCAACGAGGCATCTGTGGTGATAACCTTCCTTGTTTGGATGGTTCCCATGGTAACCCCGGTATTGAGAAATGTGGGGCTTTTCCACGGGCTCAAAGCTCGTGCGCATGTTGGAGAAATCATCACCTTGCGGTGAGCGTGTCGGACCGGGTTCAGCCGAAGGGACGCAACCCAGCGTTGAAAAGGGCGCATATGTAAACGGCCTAACCGGATGACGGCCAGCGCTGACGCCATCAGACCTAACAGTCTGTGGCAGAGCCTGAGTTTCACATGCGCGCCTCTGCGAAAGAGTGCCAGACAAGCCCGAAAGGCTTCCTCTCTTTCCACCGAAAGGCGCGCTCTGAACTCGTTGGAGTTCAGGGACAGACCAATAAAAGTGATTGTTTGCACCGGGGTTAGAATGCTCTTTTCCCGGTTTATCGAGAAACCTAGAGCCGCCAGATGAGACGTAAGCATCTCTGCGTGCGTCATGAGCTCCGCTGGGGACTGAGCTGCAATAAGCCAGTCGTCTATATACGTTGCCAGGCGTACGCCTTTCTCCCTCAGAGGAGCGACTGCAGCCTCGGTGCATTTTACAAACACCCGTGGGCTGAGCGACAGGCCAAAGGGAAGTACGAGATACTCGTACATCTTTCCCTGAAATGCAAACCTGAGATATTTTCTGTGAGGAGGGTATATAGGGATGTGAAAGTACGCATCTTTTAAATCGACGGAGATAAACCAGTCTCCGCGGCGAACAAACCGTATCAGAGCTGCATGGGTCAGCATCCTGAACGTATACTTTCTCAGATATGTGTTCAGAGCTCGCAGATCCAATATAGGTCGCAGGCCCCTGTCCTTTTTCGGGACGAGGAAGTACCTGGAGTAAAATCCCTCCTCGCTTTCCTCCTGGGAAAGCAGCCGGATTGCGTTTTTGTTCAGCAGGGAAATTATCTCCTCCTGCAAGATGTGTGCATGTTCCCCCCGAGCATGAGATTGTACTATGCCCCTGAAACGGGGTGGGGCTGCGGCAAACTGGAGCCTGTATCCTCTGGACACAGTCTTTATTACCCAGTCCGATGCCCCGCACGCTCGCCACAGCTGGCTTTTGCCGGCTAGTGGGCCAAGGTGTGCTCCTGACCGATCTCTTGGCGGTACTAGCTGAGGGAGCTGCAGCACAGCTGTGGTGTTCTTCCGCGGCTGCCCTGAATCCGCTTCCTCTTTTGCAGAGATAGCGGCCGGTTGTGCCAAACGTGGAGCGAGGGCTCCACCTTGTGGCCTCATGTGCAGCCGCACGGCTGTGTTCTGTTCCTGTGTCATTTTCAATATGTTTCCCATATTTTTTGGTTGTGGCTGCACCCTCGGCTCTTGGCCTGGTTGTGCGCCAGGATATATTTTTATTAAACATTTTCTGAAGGGGGGAAAAAGAGTGTTTGGGCACTGGTGTGTGCTTGTAAACCACTGTGGCTCCAACGAGCTCTCCGGGTGGGTCACCTTCCTCCTCTTCAACCATCTCTGAACTGTGAGCTCTAACTCTGGCTCTGCAGGCCGTTTCAGTAGCCCTGAACAAGGCTTCGTTAACTGGAACAGAACATTTCTGGGTGGGGTTGCAGGTGTCTGGCAGTGCCTGCTCCCCGACCCCAAAGCCAGCTCCCTAGGTAGCGCGCCTCTTTTTCTTTGCGCTCGTTGTGACGGGAGAGGCAGTTTGGTTGTCCGGTGCAGCCGGCGGAACGAAGGGTTTCCTTCCCCACGATCCTTTAGGCTCGATGTGCTTCACACGGTCGCGGTCAGCTGACTGCGACTGGGGTGTTCGCTTTGGAATGCGGTAAGCCGGACGGGCCGCTGCCTGGGCGGAAGCTTGGCGGGGCATCGCTGCCGGAGGAGGCTGCGTTCTTCTGGGCAGGCAGAGTTTGAGCGCTTCGCCTTCTCTCTTTTTCTCCTCACAGCGCTTTTGCATGGCTGCAACGGTAGGACCGAACAATCCCTTCGGGTCCACCGGTGTGTCGAGGAGATGGTTTTTCTCTCTCTGTGACAGGCTGGACAGGTTGAGCCACCTGGCCCTCTCTTGGGTGACCATCAGGGCCATGGCTCTTCCGGAGGCCTGGACAGCGCTTCTGTGGAGGCGAAGGCATAGGTCTGTCACCACGCACACTTCTTCCCACAGACTTTCGCTCGGTGCCCCCGTCATCTGCTCCTGTAGCTCTGCTTGGTAAGCGAGAAGGAGAGATGAAGCGTTAAGCGCCTTCACCGATGCAGCCACCGCTTTGTAGCTCTTATCATTCAGAGCGGATTGAAAGGAATCTGCTTTGAAAGGGAAAGCGGGTCCTGCCGCCGCCACTGCAGGTTTCTGTGATGGGTGCAGGTGAGAAGCAAGCAGCGGTTCCACAGGAGGTAAATGTGAGAAGCCGCTGTCCTCCATGCCAACCCAATCCAGCGCTGACCCTCCCAGGACGGGGTTCTTAGCGGTGAGAGGTTTGGACCAGGACCGGGTCGCTTCTTCAATGCACTCCGGAAAAACCGGCAGGAGCTGCCTGGTGGAAGATTTGGCCTTGGGGAGCCTTTTCCCTTCATACCGGGATGTGGTGGTCTCGGTGAAGGTCTCAGGCCATTCAATGCCTAGCTTTACAGCCGCTCTTCTACAGACATCGTGTAGGTCCATTGCAGACGGGTTTGGGGAGCCGCTGCGAGTGTCACCCACCTCCACTGGCTTTGCAGCCAGTGGGATGATGAAAGGCCCGCAGTCCTGCTCGTAGTCGTCAGACCCGAGGCTAACGGATTCCACCTCCGAGTCGGATTCTGCGCCCGCAGGGTCGCAAAGATCCGGGAGGGCGGCCTCATCTTCCTCCGGGTCAGTTAGTGGCGCGACAGCGTCGAGCTGGTCCGCCCAACTGGGTCCGGTGAATAGGGGCTCTCCCTCTTCGGTGACAGTGAGCACTGGTGGTGGGGGGTTGGCTACCTCCATCACAGGGTCCACCTCCGACAGGCTAGCTTGGCGCGCTAGCCTGCGCCGACGAGATTTGAGGGAGAGCCGAGCACAGTGCTCACAGCTAGCTGGCGACGTTATGCCGTCCCGGGCATGTTGCAGCCCCAGGCACGAAGCGCAGACAGGGTGTCTGCCCCAGCTATAAGGCTGCCGCATGTGCAGGCTCTAGCAGGTGGCTTGCCCTTGTCCATGGCGAGAACAAGTTTAAGCTGCCTTGTAAGCTCCGAAAATTAGAAAGCAGCTAGTTTGGTGACTAGTTGCCGCTGCTGCTGTTTGGTGACAGGCCAGCAGTGGAAAGGGAACTCGGAACAGCCGAATACTGTACTGAGTAGCGTTCGTTGACCGAGTTGTTAGCTCGCTCTGTGAACAGTTAAGCTAGCTCAATACTTGCTGTATTAGCCGTCCGAGTAAGCTTCTGGGAGCGAGAAGAGGTTTTAGACTGAGGATCACCAGCGTGACGTCTGTTTCTATACTGGGGATAAGTCCCTCCCCAGTAGCAGACGTCACCTCTGTGAGCCAGTCAGGGCTGGCGTAATGTTATAGTGCTTCTGGAGACAGCGCTGGGGGGCGTGTCCCATAGTGAGATACCGAAACGAATGTTGAAAGAGAACCATTATTAGTTCCATCCTGACAGCGGAACCAATAAAAGCAATGTTGCAAACAGACCTTGGGGTGATGCGCCAATAGCGTGGGGAGGTGTAAATTCAAATAAAATCGGCTATCCAGCCATGAGTTTTCTGCATGGCTAAAACAGAACCAGGTAATGTGTATGAGGAATGGCGTATTTTGAGCAAGAAGTATTTCAAGCGCGGTACGATGGGAATCAAAGTTGTGGAGTCAGACATGTGAAGAGTGAAAAACAAAGCGCGAAAATGAAGTTACAGAGAAGCAGCAGCTATTTCCCAGTTCTGTTCCACCTTTGTCTCTGCAAGACCTCTACAGCCATTTCCGACGTCAAAAAAAGCACCAGTAGCACCAAATCTCCGGTTAATGTTTGGCGGTACGCCTACAATGAAAGCAGAGCTATTATGCACTTTGAGTAGGGATAAAAAACAAAGTTTTTGAATTCCATTCATTAGTTGTTAAAAATATACCTGTTATTAGTGTGTTTTTAGCTTACTTCCTATATGGAAAGTTTTTCAAAATTGTAAACATTTCTACTGGGCCAGAAAGTAATTGTTTATGTTAAAATAAGCATCCGGTTAAATTTGTCGCAACCAGATTTTCTTGTGTTTATTGTGAAGTTGGTCTTAAAGTTTTATTTCAAGGGACAAAAAAAGTCTTGAATTTATCTTGCCTTATGTTGTAGGAACCCTGTTTAATACTAGTTCATAAGATTTAAAGGTTGCATGCATTGAAAATTTCATTCTTTAGCTGGAAGCGCTGTAATTTTTAACCACAAGATGGCGCTGTTGCCCTGTTATATTTTCACCTCTCTAACAATAGCAATAGTTTTGCTTCTAAACTTACCCTGTCAAACACTTGGACTACCGTAATTATCCTTTAGGACCTGAGCTTCCTCTCTTTTCTGTTTTAACAGTGACAGTTTCCCCTCTTCAGTTCAGCTGGGATTACAAATCATATTTTGTTTCTTTTTAATCTGTCATACCCGTCTTTTCCCCTGATAATATTCAGCAGACACATAAAGAAATGAATACACTCTCCATGTAAGGCCAACCAAACGTTCACGTCTAATAAATTTATCCAAAGCGGCGGCATGTGTTCTGGATGACACAAACTACTAAAGCTGGCATTGTAAATGAACACCACACACACACACACACACACACACACACACACACACACACACACACACACACACACACACACACACACACACACACACACACACATTCCCTCCCATCATGTCAGTGGTGATACTCATGTTCATTTAATGAGCTCTAACAGTACAAGTCCTCAGAGGAGGCATCAGGCTCTGCCTCAGGGGACTCCTTCATTAAGATCCCCTTACACACTCATTGTGTTGTGTGATAGAGGGCAGGACACCAGCCCGCCGTGCGTGTTTGTTATTTTGTCAGTCCATTTGTGCCTCCAGTCACGCTCATTTGACAGAGCAACATTGTTATAATCGTGTGGGTTTGATTTGCCTGTGCAGGTGGGACTTTCTCTTCTTGCACACTTGCAGCTTCTGTCTGTTTATTGATCAAATCTGTCATCTCTAGAAGCTGATCCTTTAGTGAGGTCAAAGGTTAGACTAATTAATAGTTATTTGATTTAAAAAGGGATGCATGGTTGTTAAGTTTTTTTAACATGTTGGCATTAAAGGAATTTTCCCTTTGCTTCTCTGGACAGTTTTCAACATTTTTAAGTCTTAAGCTCACAAAGTTATTGAACCACAGTTAAAGATTTTCAAAGGTGTTCATATTCATCGAAATTCTCCTTATTTTGTTGCAATAAACGGAAAAAATTAATGTATTTTATTGCGAATTTTATTGTCAGTTAAGTGTTAAATAAAGGGTGTCGGTAATGTTGGCACTAAATGTGTGAAAAGCCAACATCCGTATGCATATATATCTATACTTTGTAGAGAAACCTCAACTAAAAGTTTTTAGATGTTTGTTTTCACCTGCATTTTTTTCTATTCTTGTCAGAGTAGCTCAGACTCAGATTGGCAGTAGACCATCCTGAGAAACAGGTTTGCAGTCTTCGTACAGATCGACTTGCTTTAGATCTGGGCTTTGAAAGGGCCAATCTATCACTCCTGTATCTGTATCAAATCAAAGTTTATTTATATAGCACTTTAAAACAACACCAGGAAGACCAAACTGCTTTATAGAAAGATAAAAACATTGAAAATAAAAAAATAAAAATATATATTTCTTTTATCTGTAGCTCTAAACCACACTGTTGGATCTCTGGCTTGATGTTTCAGGTAGTTGTGCTGTTTGAAGGAGCACTTGGTCACAGTCCCAAGTCTTTTCCACCATGTAGCAGTTTTTTTATGGTTTCTATTACATTCAGACCTGCTTTGAAAAGCTTCCCCACAGACCGATGAAGCCACCACCATGTTACAAACATGATGACACAAAATGTTAAATTTAGGCTTTATCAGAGCAGACCTGTATTCCCAGCGTAGCTTATTGTGCTCTTTACACTGGATTTCTCTTGGCCTTCTTATTTGTTGAGGGCTAAGACAAGTCCTAAAGTCACAGACATGGTGGATTGATTTTTCAACACTTCCTTATTCTTAATGAGGGTGTTTACTTTTTAATAAACCCCTTAGATCTTCTCAGAGGAGCTGGATTTAAACTGAGATTACATCACTTCTAGATGGCTTCAACCACTAGCTGATTTCTGAAGCGACTTGGATACTTAAGACTTTATTTTGTAGTGAGTAAAAATGTGTGCACCCCCATAGCAGCTTAGAGGAAGCGGTTCAGTATCATTTTACTCTACAACTATGCACTACTTTGCTTTGAATTATCCCATCAAATCAGAGTAAAGCGCATTGGTTAGTGGTTTTTAATTGGAGCTAATATCAAAGTTCAAGGAGAGTGAATACTTTAGTAAGGCTCTGTTAAGTCTCTTTTGGTTTCCTCTGATGTTTCCTTAGGTTACCCAGTGTGCTGAGGGGACAGTAAATATAAGTGGGCTGTGGTTTGGGTGGTTTGAAGGGGGGGGTTACTGCATTAGTGCATCCCATCTAGTGAGGAGTGATGTGACTCATTGCAAAGCTGAGCATCAAAAGGTCATCAGTAACATCTAAAACCCTCTGTGGGTCCAGTGCTTAACTTGCGCCTCAGTTTGCTGATGTAGCGGAAGATCCTACTTCACCCAGTCTTGGTGTTTTGTTTACCTTGTATCTATGATTCTGGGAGCAGCTCTATTTATATTGCACATTGGGACACGACACAGGGACTTCCTATTTTAATTATATTATTCAATGTTTATGAGCTCCTTCAGGTAGAGCTTTTGTGTTGGTTAAAGTTAAAAGTTGGGAACAGAAAAGGGTTAAAGTTAAGCTTCCTGCGGCGGCTGATTTTTAATAGAAAAGTTTAGCTTCCTTTCTGTGTTTCCCTAAAGTAAATAAAGCCTAATGCGAGTAGCTCTGGGTAGTTTCCATCTGCAGCCAGCCAGAAAAGCCAGCTGGCATTTATAGCTGCGTTTCTAGTGTATTTGTGGGTATTGCCATTTGCACTCCTGCCCCCTTTTTAATCATCACATTTGCACTCCACTTTCATCTCATGATTTAGGAGGCTTTTTATTTTTATAATTGTAACATGTACACTGATCACCACTTTGTCCACAGTGTAAATCCCTCCCCTCCCAGCGCTCTCATCTGTTTGGACGGGTGTCCCTGGTGAATGTGCATGTGTTGGGTGTATTTATTGATTGGCCGGGCTCTCATCTTTCTCTCACTCTCGTTTTAAACCGAGGCCTTCGGCAGAGAGGGTCGAGCCATGAGCCGCGGGGGTTTCTCAGCCTCTGCTACGTTTTAGGCTTAGAGAGAGTTGACAGCCTTTTGACCGAAGCTTTTTAAATTAGCTTGTTTAGGAGAACTGTTTGCTCCCCCTCCTCCCCTCACATCCACTTATCCCCTCCTCTGAGTCTGTCCGTAGAAATGTGCACCGACACACATGTCATGCACGCACTACTGGCCGAACTCTGCCCTTTGTCGGACGACCATTTGTTGTGGGCCTGCTCTGTCCTGGAATGTGTGGGTATTAAAAGGGGGACTTGATAGGTATTAAGAGGAAGGTGAAGGTTTAGGATTACACGCCTGAGGCTCCTCTACAGATTGATGTCCCCCTCAACCCCTCAGGGATATTTTGGGTTCTTTTGTATGTTGGCCAGAGAACAGTTGAGTGCAGAGAGAGCTAGATATTTGTAACACAGATATCTGCCACGCATGTGGTTATGAGCGGCTGATAAATGTATTTATCCCACGAGACGGACTTTTATTGTCCGCTGACTGCTGGTTATTAGACCTCTGTAATCACTGGATGATTTTGTTCCGCTTACAGTGAGAACTATCTGTGATTTGATTTATATGAATCCTCCTGTATGTTTTTTTTTTTTTGTGGTATTAAATGTGATAAACGCAAAGCAGGGCGTAACCGGTTCATGATGTGCATGTTTTATGATTTCTGAAAGAGAAAATATATGTGGTGTGCCTTTGAGTCCAACCTTCTTCATTCTGAAAGCAAATTAAATCCAAAGCAGCCTATTTAGCAGCCACCTACTGAGTCAACAGAGTTGTAGTGCTCATAAACCTGGCCTTTATGGAAGAGTGGAGGAAACCCTGTTGTTGAAAGCAAGCCATAAGAACTCCTATTTCCACAGCAAACAGGTGGAGGAGGCTTCGCACTGGTCAGACTAGACTAAAATGTAAGTTTTTGATCCACATAGATGAAAGACGTTTGGCCTGAATGCACCATTACCTCCGTAAAATATGGCAGCATCATGCTGTGGGGATGCTTTTCTTCAGCACCGACATGATGCTGCTCAGAGTTGATGGAAGGATGCAGTGTCCTGCAGATTGACTAACTAACCAGTGGTGGCTCATATAATTTGGGTTAGAAATGGCCTATTCAAATCCTGTTAAGCAAGTTGAGAAAATTACATCTCTAAGATGAAATCTATCTTATCTGACTGGACCTCAGCTGCCTTGATAACAGACGAGTAATGATAAAGTAAAAATGTCAACCTGTAAATGTGCAAACTCTGATCTAGTTTGAGGCTTTCTCATATTTTGCAGAGCAGGAAACGGCAGCCCAGTTCTGATGATGATTTCTCTGATGGCATCAGAAACAAACCTTGTTTTCTATGAAGCGGGACATAAAATAGTCCCTTTTGTTCTACTTTGAGCGCAGTTGTTAGTCCATCCCTGTGCTCATGTCTTCCTAAACGCGTGATGCTTCGGGGAAGCTGCTGATTGTTGTGGATTGCAGATTGCTTTGACCTTTGTCCCTCTTTGCCAGCAAATCTGACAACCATTAGCAGGTGTTTGTGCGTCTCAGGACAGTGGATGACTCCTGAAAGCCATTCTGCTGTAATTGAGTTTGTGTCCTTGTGTTTAAAAACAGCCTGACAGGAGCTCGCCGTAGACATTATTGGAAGGCATGCGAAGGGACGACTAGAAGAAGCGGGCTTGTGTAACAGAGCCTCTGTGGCGGAGAGGTCAGAGTTTGGTTTAGGTTAAACCTCTGTTCATACATGTGTGCAAATAGTTGTAACGAAGGCTAAGTAAATATTGTTGCCCCAGGCGTCCATCGTTCCGACTCTCCATCATCCGTCTTGTCTGGAGAGTGACAAACCATTTATCAGAATTAGATCCAGGAATACTTAAACCCACACTATCACGTCTCATTTGCCTCACCGTCTTTTAGACTTTGCGACTTAACGACGTTGCACCCGGCTCTTTCATTCGCAGACCCATCTGTTGCTGCCACCTCAGAATCACAGGAATCATTTTTACATTTCTGCGAATTAGACTTAAGAGTATAAGCCCAGTCACGCTGCTCCAAGTCTGGATCTGGACCTGAATGCTTGCGTGTGCCTCTGGCGACTCTGATATTTCCATGATCCTTTGGTGCTCCCCTTAAAGAGCTGGCTTTGCTCCTGATAGAGCTGGACTTAACAAATAGTCACATGGGAGCAGCGCTGCTGCTATTTTGGCCACGTTAGCTTGCCTGTGAGGGGCTGAGTACAGAATTTAAACTGCGACATTAGTAACACCTGCTAATGAGGCCGCGTGAGAGCAGGCTAATGGCCGGGATTACGATTGATAATGGATTGATCTGGCATCTGCCATCTTTCTCAGGGTGACATAGATAGTCGTAAATGAATGGATAATTAGTAAATGGTTTTAACCGACTCAGTCTTAAGATTGTACATATTTGAAGTTTATGCGGAGAACAGTGGGGTGTTTTTACCGTCTAATATAAATGACCGTTAAAATTATTGCTCTGTAATCTACAACAGAATCATTAAAGGCTATATAAAGTCCCTGCTTTGCAGAATACTACATTCTGTTCCTTATGGAGCGTCATTAGAAGTATAACATTGTATTAGTATTAATTGGGCTATCTACTCATGTAGCAAGGCGGTTTGACCTTCATGAGAGCGATAGGTGGCGCTCCTTCAGTTTCTAAACAACCAGAGGGGGATAGAAAACCCCAAAATTGCACTTTAAGCAAAAGTAGCACTACTTCATTGTATTTTTATTCTAGTAAGAATGTAAACTAGCCATCCTAGAAATTGCTCAAGTAAAAGTAAAAATGTGTTTGGTAAAAAAAGCTACTTTAGCACCGAGTAACTGATCATAATACCTGAGATGTTCTGTAAAAAAAGACCAACATAAATGTTAACTTATCTTCTGGTATTTTTAAAGACTATAAAGTATTTGCAGCATTTTGCTAATCAATTAATGTGTTGATTATTTTTTCAATTAATAGATCAATAATCATATAGCAACATTTCCTTAAAGAAGATTTTTTTACGGAACTTAAACCAGGGGAAGCTAAATCTTGAAGAGTTCTAGGTAGAGCATATTGAAGAACTAAGGTTTTATTTTTATCTTTAGTGTTTATATTTTTTTGTTTTTACAATTTTGGTAGAATTACTGCTCTAAGTGGGTTGCTCTGTCAGCCAAAATTATATTTTTAAGTTTCTATACCTCAGATAATGACTAATTAATTACTAAATTCGTTAATGATTATTTCAATAATCGATTAATCACGATTGATCCTGTTTCAGCTTTGTCATTGAACATCATGGTGGGTTTAATTAAAGCTTGTTCGCAAAATAAGAGCAAACAATTAGGTGCACATCTTTGTCTGGACCACTTCAAAAGAAAAAGAAAACGAGTTTGTTGGTTATTCATTAAAGTTACGCACAACTGATGGATTAGCCAAACATTTTAATTAAGTAAGAGTAGCGGTAGCTTTTCAAGATGTCACTTAACTCAAATTAAAACTTGTGATGCAGTAAAACTACTCCTAAAAGTATATTTTTATCAAAAAGTTACTTAGTGAGTGTAGGTAGGTATTACCCACCTCTGCAACAGGCTCAAATCAGAGGCAACTGGACTGAGCTAAAGCCTGGTTGCCTCTGATTTAAACCCATTAGTGGTTGCCATGAGCCAGATGACTGGGAATTTTGCACAGAAACTCTGCAAACAATATCTGGACTTTCTTGGAAGCAAAGGAAAAATAGTTTTCTTCATCCAGTCACCTACAAAAACAGTGCAGCAACAGGTGAGGCAGGGCAGTTGTTAGAGTGATACATCATGAGGCGATTATTTAGGGATGATAGCAACATCTTTTATTCTTATGATTGATGAATGCATCCATTCACAAATTCATTAGTGCATCACTAGAAGTGCATTTTATATGCATTGTTCATGTTTAATTTTTTGTTTAAATTGAGACTTTTACAATATTTATCACTAAAAAAAAACTGTATCTGCTTAAAATAATTACCTGTAAAAGATTGGTAGCACATATAGGGGATCTTCAGAAAGATGTCATAAAAATCGGTATTGGCATCAGTCCTAAAAAGCTTATCAGTCGATCTGTGGCCGCGATACATCAGTTTATGTTCAATACAGCTGGAGGAAATGATGAGGACGGCAGAACTTTGTCTGTAGGCTCAATGAAATAACTTTATACTTTAGATTTCCTGAAGAAGGTTTAGCTCTTCCTACTTAAGTCGTTCAAGAAAAAGCATTAGCTGATGCAGTACCCAGTCTGATACTTCATTAAATTGAATAAATGGACACGATTTCTTTTCCTGCTGATAAAGGAAATAATTCAATTCAATTCAGTTTTTCTATAGCGCCAAATAACAACACATGTAATCACAGTTCACCAGATCATACAGTCAAATTGAATCAAAGTTTTCTATCTAAGGAAAACCAGTTGATTGCATCGACTCATTGAACCAAATGCAATCTCTCACACTAAGCATGCTTGTAGCGACAGTGGAGCGGAAAAACTCCCTTTTAACTGGAAGAAACCTCAGGCAGAACCAGGCTCAGTGTAATCAGCCATCTGCCGAGGCTGACTGGGGTTCAAGGAGACAGAAGCAGAGATACAAAAAGCAACTGTAAAAGGCAGCCACATCCAGGAAAAACACAGCCAGGCAGACGAGCTCCGAGCCAGCTCCCATGTCAGAGGATGAAGAGAGCACATCCAGCCTGTCACAGTCAGAGAAACAGGACTACACTGGAAAAACAGGTAGATCTCCCACCTCTATAAACAAAGGTGATATGATATAAACACAGCTGATATTTCTCTCCGGGATGGTCTCACAGCCAAACAGGAACAGACGAGGCAAAGCTACTATGAGAAAAAGCATAAAGTAAAAATATTCAGCACATATTTCAGAAGCAGGCTCAATTAAAAAGGATCTGGTTGTATATTAAAGGAATAGTACACCCAAAACATGATTAGCCTTCATTTTCTACTCACCCCCATGCTGAACAACACTCTGGAGTACTTTTTTGATATCTCAAATGCATCTGGAGATCTGGGAGGCTTCTTGCTGTCTGCTGACATTCAAATAATGGAGGTCCATGGTGCCCGAGACAGAAAGGTCCATAAAAGTCCACAAAAAACGTGTCAATATTCCTCCATACTGCTCGTCCAATGTATTCCAAGTGTCCTGAGTGGGTAGCATCCAGAATTTACTCGAAACAAAGTCATTTAGAATGTTTTTAGAGCATAAACAGTAGTGTATAGGATTTCCTGAAAGCCCGCACATGCGCGTTCACGACGCTACGGAAGCCAGCACACCAAACCAGATGAAAGTGCGCATTCAGCGTCTGCTCTGCCAATAATGCAAGCATAGAAGAAGAAATGTGCTGTTTACCTGTGCAAAGAAAGAAACAACGAAAGAAAAATGTCTGAGGACTTCAGTGTTGAGGAAGAGCATGAGTTCTTTGCCGAGCTGAATGCGCTGGTTTGGTCTGCCGGCTTCCGTAGCGTCGTGAACGCGCATGTGCGCGCTTTCAGGAAATCCTATACACTACTGTTTATGCTCTAAAAACATTCTAAATGACTTCGTTTCGAGTAAATTCTGGATGCTACCCACTCAGGACACTTGGAATACATTGGACGAGCAGTATGGAAGAATATTGACACGTTTTTGTGGACTTTTATGGACCTTTCTGTCTCGGGCACAATAGACCTCCATTATTTGAATGTCAGCAGACAGCAAGAAGCCTCCCAGATCTCCAGATGCATTTGAGATATCAAAAAAGTACTCCAGAGTGTTGTTCAGCATGGGGGGTGAGTAGAAAATGAAGGCTAATCATGTTTTGGGTGTACTATTCCTTTAAAGCCAGAAGAATAAAAAAATGGTTTTGTTGGATGAGCCTCAGGTACGGACCTATGCTTAGAATGTAACGATCAATAAGGTGTTTTACAGCAAACCTATAAAAGTTATTTGTGACTTATTTATCTTTGTCAGAACCAATGTAGTGAAGAGCCACAAGACATCCGCTTTAACGCTGAAAGTGGCACATATCAATTGAGCCAACAACAGGAGGATTGTTGGCATTGCGGGCTTATTTTCAATCAAAGCCGGCTGTTGTGGTCTCAGCCGGTTGTATTAAATCAGAGGCACTTTTACAGCTGACTGACCTTCCAAGCAGCAGACATGAGAACACAAATATGGTATCTGCAAGGACAGGTGTGTGCGCTTGTGTTTTTGGCTGCTTGCATATTTGATCTGCAGTCAAACATTCTCTTATGCAAATGAAACTTAAAGCAGAAGCAGCAAAGACGCTTAAAGATTACATTCCATCCAGCATTTTTGTTATTGAGCTTCTCTTCCACACATGGGCCTGCTTTGTGTGTTGTGCGCGTGTTACCCAGCCACCCACCACACAGCTCTGACAGAACCGTGTCCCCCCCACAGGTGCTATTTCAGTCGGCCGACTGTCATCCCAAAATGCTTTTCAGCTGAGTGCTTTTCAAAACAGTCGTCAGTAGTTAAGGCTCTTTTTACAAGGGCCCTCTGCCCCGCTGAAGTTCAACATGCCGCTTCTGATCTGCTGATTAGCAGAAAGGTGTACGCTGTATATAAATACCTGCAGGTTCCCTTCCCTCCTTCTTTATTTCTTTCTTTCCCTCAGCATGCGCAGTTGTCTGCTTCAGTTTTATTCAATGCACTTGGTCCAGTTGGAACCAATTGTATAGTTACAAGCTGCAAGCAAAAAAAGCCAACAAAAGTATTAATAAACTAGAGCAGGAAGTGGATTCAAATGAATAAAATGAAACGCAAATCTAAAAGATAAGACTGCTACCTGAGTTTCAGGAGCAGTTGGGTAAAAGGCAGCTATCGAAATATGGCTGCAGCTCTCGCCAATTAGCACGGCAGGGTGTAATAACTTGCTGCTAATGGATAGCGCTCATAAGCAGGCACCCAGGTGCTCATGCAAAGCCCTAAAAAATAATGTTAAAAGCACTAAATGAAATGGGAATGGCGAGCTGCAGAAAGTCAAGGCCCACTGTGGGAAAGTGCAGCACTTAGTGAGAAATATTCGGACAGGTGTTAGAAATATGGAAGGCGTTATGTTAAAGGCGCTTTGTTAACACATCAATCCTTTAAATCCATCGCATCTGGAAAATCTTGATTTGGAGTTGGTCTTTTTTTTTTTTGTCAGCTGGACAGAATTAAACTCCACTCCCGTAGATGTGTCTCTCTGTCATTTTTGTGGCAGCTCTGAGTGTCACAGTCCGCTGTTGCACCACTTAACCAAACTATGTCTTCTGGCGCCCTGACGCCTGCATCCCTCCAGTCTCAAGGTAGATTTGTTGGGAGCATTATGTTTTAAAAATGGGCTGCACAAAGGAAAAATGTCACATGTTAGCTGAAATATAGCGGTAATAAAAGAACACTTCACAGCACTCACTTTTGAAATGTCGGATGCTAACTTAGTGCTTCTGAAAAGGTAGAAAAAAGGGCTGATGGTTGCCATGTTTTTGAAGCTTTTGCGTGCCACAAGTTTTCGACTTTATTAGGTGTGCAATCAACCTGTCTCATGTCATCATTTAGAAAATAAGTTAAACATTTTGCATTGAGTACTATTATATCCAATTCATTGCATAATGTGGCCATTTGGATGTAAATGGAAAATTAATATTTCATTAAAAATTATGGACTTATTCAGTTCTCTACCTATAAACGTAGCCCTCCACTTTGGAGATTTAATTCTCTTCTTTTGGCAGACAAAGAATTTTGTGAACTCATTTCAAAATCTATTGATGAGTTCTTATCTTTCAATCGTAATGACTCCTCTTCTTATTCATTGTTATGGGAGACACTTAAATGTTACCTGAGAGGTCAAATTATTTCATATTCTGCTCTTTCTAATAAAAGGATTAATGCTAGGCTTGATGTACTTGCATCTGAGATTAGTAACCTTGATCGAAAACATGCACTAAACCCTTCTCCGGAATTGCTTAAGCATCGTGTTGATTTGCAAGCAGAATTTGACCTCATCTCTACTAAAGAGGCAGAGCGCTTGTTGTTACGCACTCGTGGCTCATATTATGAACATGGCGACAAGGCAGGTCGTTTAATGGCACATCAATTAAGGCGACAGGCCACTTCCCGTCTGATACCTAGTATTAAAAACAGGTGTGACACTATTATTACAGATCCCCTGGAAATCAATGCTATTTTTAAATCATTTTATTCCTCATTATATAGGTCTGAATTTCCTACAAACAACACAGAAATGAATACATTTCTTCAGAATCTATCGAATCCTGTCATTGACACTAATACTGCCGTGCATTTGGACTCCCCACTCTCCCTTGAAGAAGTATCAAATGCAATTAAGGCTATGCAATCTAACAAAGCCCCAGGCCCCGACGGGTTTCCGATTGAATTTTTCAAAACTTTTATTGGTAAATTGGCACCGCTGCTTTTATCAGTATTCAATGAATCCTTGGAAAATGGATTATTACCACCAACCTTGACACAAGCCACTATTGCTCTCCTTCTTAAGAAGGACAAGGATCCAACCTCATGTGGTTCATACAGGCCATTATCTCTGCTTAATGCCGATGTAAAGGTGTTGGCTAAAGTAATTGCATCCCGTTTAGAGAATGTGCTTCCTGATATTATATCCGAGGAGCAAAATGGTTTTATAAAGGGACGTCAATTGTTTTTTAATGTCCGTACACTTTTCAATATAATTTACTCTAAACATTCGGCTGAACTTCCTGAACTTGTGATTTCTTTAGATGCCGAAAAGGCATTCGATAGGGTGGAGTGGGAGTACTTGTTTGCGGTTTTAAAGAAATTCGGTTTTGGCGACAAATTTATCTCTTGGATCCGCCTCCTTTATTCATCCCCTAAGGCCAGTGTCCATACCAATGATGCTTATTCTGATTATTTTGCCCTTGGACGTGGGTGTCGCCAGGGTTGTCCTTTATCGCCTTTGCTCTTTGCCATTGCTATCGAGCCTTTGTCTATTACATTAAGATCCTCCTCCTTATTTAAAGGAATCACCCGCAATCGAATTGAATATAAATTATCGCTGTATGCGGATGATTTGTTATTATATATAACCGATCCTACATCTTCTATTCCTGCTGTCTTAAGTATTTTGGAGAACTTCAGCACCTTTTCAGGTTATAAATTGAATCTGGCAAAAAGTGAGTGTTTCCCTATTAACACTGCAGCATGTCATATTCAACAGTCAGATTTACCTTTTCAATTCAGTCCATCAGGGTTTAAATACTTAGGTATTAATGTGACACGTTCTCTGTCTAGCCTTGCATCTGCTAATTTCACTCCCCTTATCTCAAAGATTACATCCGATATTCAGAGATGGAGTAACCTCCCCCTTTCACTAATTGGCAAGATCAATGTTGTTAAAATGAACATTTTACCAAAATTTTTGTTTTTATTCCAGTCCGTTCCTCTTTTTCTGCCAAAACATTTTTTTGTTTCACTGGATAAGATAATTTGCTCTTTTATCTGGGGTGGGAAACCACCTAGGGTTCGTAAAGCTTTACTGCAGCGATGCAAACTTAGTGGGGGGCTTGCATTACCCAATTTTCTAACTTACTATTGGGCTGCTCACATCCATAAAATTTGCTACTGGTTAAAATCTCCTCTATCCTCTTGGTGCAAATTGGAACTATCATCCTGTAGGGGGTCCTCTATACCTGCTTTATTTTATTCCTCTTTACCTACAAAGCCTTCTCTATATACCGATAATCCAGTGGTTCTTAATACTCTCAAAATCTGGTACCAATTTCGACGGCACTTTAAATTTGTGGCTGCATCTACCTTGGGTCCTTTAAATAGCAACCATCTTTTTCCTCCATCACTTTTGGACTCGACATTTTCAGAGTGGCATGACAAGGGTATTACACAGCTTAGATTTTTATATGTAGAGGGTGTTTTTGATAGTTTTACCAATTTGTCATCTCGTTATAACCTCCCTATTACTCACTTGTTTCGCTATTTTCAAACTCGCAATTTTGTGGCGAAGTGTTTCCCTAATTTCCCCTCTCTACCTCCAGAACACCAGTGGGAAACCATGCTTTCTTTTGTTCCTCATCATAGAGGAATCATTTCAAAGCTGTATGATATCATCTTAACTTTTGGCAACCACTCTAATGCTAAACTTAAGTGTACATGGGAGGGGGAACTGGGAATACAAATACATGAGGAGTCCTGGAAACAGGCCATAGAAAGGGTACGAACTACCACCTCTTGTGCTCGTCTTGGACTTATTCAATTTAAGGTCTTACACAGGGCACATTTCTCCAAGTCAAGATTATCTGAACTGTATCCAGATGTGGAAGACAAATGTGATAAATGTCATGGCTCTCCTTCTCACCTTAGCCACATGTTCTTTCTTTGTCCTGATTTGAAAAGTTTCTGGGCGGATTATTTTACTATTATGTCCTCTGTTCTTGGGGTAAACCTTCAGCCTTGTCCTCTGATTGCTACACTATATTGCCAAAAGTATTTGCTCACCTGCCTTGACTCACATATGAGCTTAAGTGACATCCCGTTCCTAATCCATAGGGTTCAATATGACGTCGGTCCACCCTTTGCAGCTAGAACAGCTTCAACTCTTCTGGGAAGGCTGTCCACAAGGTTTAGGAGTGTGTTTATGGGAATTTTTGACCATTCTTCCAGAAGCGCATTTGTGAGGTCGCACACTGATGTTGGACGAGAAGGCCTGGCTCTCAGTCTCCGCTCTAATTCATCCCAAAGGTGTTCTATCGGGTTGAGGTCAGGACTCTGTGCAGGCCAGTCAAGTTCATCCACACCAGACTCTGTCATCCATGTCTTTATGGACCTTGCTTTGTGCACTGGTGCACAGTCATGTTGGAAGAGGAAGGGGCCAGCTCCAAACTGTTCCCACAAAGTTGGGAGCATGGAATTGTCCAAAATGTCTTGGTATGCTGAAGCATTCAGAGTTCCTTTCACTGGAACTAAGGGGCCAAGCCCAGCTCCTGAAAAACAACCCCACACCATAATCCCCCCTCCACCAAACTTTACACTTGGCACAATGCAGTCAGACAAGTACCGTTCTCCTGGCAACCGCCAAACCCAGACCCGTCCATCAGATTGCCGGATGGAGAAGCGCGATTCGTCACTCCAGAGAACGCGTCTCCACTGCTCTAGAGTCCAGTGGCGGCGTGCTTTACACCACCGCATCCGACGCTTTGCATTGCACTTGGTGATGTATGGCTTGGATGCAGCTGCTCGACCATGGAAACCCATTCCATGAAGCTCTCTGCGCACTGTTCTTGAGCTAATCTGAAGGCCACATGAAGTTTAGAGGTCTGTAGTGATTGACTCTGCAGAAAGTTGGCGACCTCTTCGCACTATGCGCTTCAGCATCCGCTGACCCCGCTCCGTCAGTTTACGTGGCCTACCACTTCGTGGCTGAGTTGCTGTCGTTCCCAAACACTTCCATTTTCTTATAATACAGCTGACAGTTGACTGTGGAATATTTAGGAGCGAGGAAATTTCACGACTGGATTTGTTGCACAGGTGGCATCCTATCACAGTTCCACGCTGGAATTCACTGAGCTCCTGAGAGCGACCCATTCTTTCACAAATGTTTGTAAAAACAGTCTGCATGCCTAGGTGCTTGAATTTATACACCTGTGGCCATGGAAGTGATTGGAACACCTGATTCCAATAATTTGGATGGGTGAGCAAATACTTTTGGCAATATAGTGTATATTTGGTATTCCTAACCCCTCAATTGCACTTAACCCTACACAAAAGGACATTATAGCTTTCACATCCTTACTAGCAAGACGTTCCTTACTGTTACACTGGAAGTCTGCCAGATATCCTTCTATCTCTCTATGGCTCAAAGATGTCATGTTTTTTCTGAAACTTGAAAAAATTTAATTCACAATGAGAGGATGTACAGTCAAATTTTTCCACAAATGGCAACCTTTTATTTCTTATTTTACTAATTTGGACGTTTTACCCAATTGAACGTGTGTCTGTTTTTGTTGTATTTTTTTTTTTTTTATATATATATATTGAACAGATAACCAGTACTATGTTTGTTTGTTGTGTTGAGCCGAGAGGGGGTGTGGGTGGGGGGTGGTTCATTGTTTACCACACGGCACTGTAATTCAATTTAATTATTTTCTTCTACTTTATTATTAGAGTGGGTTTTTGCTTTGTTTTTGTGTAGTTATCCTCGTTTTTTCTGAGTGTATATGTTTCCGTGTGCATATGCATGTGTTAAGGAAAAAAAAAAAAAAAGGGAAAATGTAAATTGTATTTCTATGATTGAAAACATTATAATGTGTTTTTCCAATAAAAATATGTGGAAAAAAAAAAATTATGGACTCAACCTTGTAAAATTTTAACTAACTTGAGATAAAGAATGACTACTTATGCCATAATACTTTACCTTATTCTCTCTACATATAAAAAATGATGAGGAAAATTTACGTTGGTGTTCTGTTTTAGTTTACCAGCCTGGATCACTGGTTCAAATAGCTGCTCAGTTACTGTCTCACTTAATTACCATTCATTAGCACCAACAAAGCTGAGGGGGAGGAGGCTGGAACCTTAGGAAACCCAGTGATTTTATAGGTTTATTGAGTTATTTTTGTGTTTTTAAAAAGTAATCTGAAGAGGAAATAATTTTGAGAGTAAAATATATGTATTTTTACACTGAGAGTAAAAACCGAAGTTTTGAGAGAAAATACTTTGTCATAGAATAAATAAAAGAGATGGACAGTTGGGAAATTACTTCCAAGGGAAAAAATAATATATTTTTATTATTATAGCATAAATTTGACAACTTTAAATATACCATACAGACCCCGGGAGAAGGAGCCCAGATGTCAGTCAAAAGGTAAATGACCCTCCTAAGAACGCATCAGACTAATTTCAGCATAAGGGTGACAACTTTAAGGTTATATTTTTTATTTAAATTCAAAAACACATCTAAAAAACTGACAATTGTAGGAAAATGGAATTATGAAAAATATATATAGATTTTTCTAAAATTTTTTTAAAGCTATCTAAATAAACCAAATTATTAAAAGAATTTTTTTTTAAACAAGTGGTGGAAAAATTCTTTCTCGCCTCCTTGAACTTCAGATATTTTTTCAACATCAAGCCGAAGGAGTTTGCTTTCATGCTTTTTCAGTTGTCGGGCCCAGTATGGGCGGAACGTCCGGTGGTGACGAGGGCACTCATCAGCTTCAAGACATACACTCAGGAATCCTTCTACCGCCCAGGGGAAATGTGTTTGCATAGGTCTATATAGTATGTGTGTGTTGGTATGTGTTTAAAGATGAGTGCTCACACACCATCAGTCGCACACATGCCAGTGTCATGGTCAAACGACTTGTCTTTCACATAGTTCATTCCTCAAAGCTGTTGGTGCTGCTCTAACTGGCAGCATATGGAAAACCAACTAAAAAGATTCAGCACATCAATTACATCAATGAATTCTCACCTTGCTTTCCTGCCCATAATATCTCATTCTGCTTTCGCTAACTCTAGCTCTTTATTGATATTTCTACCTGTGATCTTTCTAGACGTCTAGCTCATCCTTTTCTGAAGTGATGCTGGAAAAAGGCGAGATTTTAGAGCTTTAGTAATATAAATACATCTACCACTTTGTTTTCATATTATCGGGTATTTAAAGGCTCTTAAGATGCTAGAACACATGGAAATGATTAGGTGTTCTTATTTTTAGTTACTTAATAATTGAATTAGGTGCAAATTCTCTTCATTTCATTGCTATCTTGTCCACTGCTTCAAAACCAGACTCCCTTTTCAAATCTATCTTCAGACCTGCTGTGTTGTTTTCAGGTGTTTACAAAAAATAGGACTGACAAATTTGTGTTTTTATTCTTTTTTTCTAAAATTAATGAATTGTTTACACAAGAGGTCAGTTGTTGCTCCACCTCCCTACCAGTGACTTGATGTTCTTGACCTGAAGATGAAGATATGCAGGACCCCTTCCGTTAAAGTATAGACCCATCAGTCATGGAAAATGGGATATTCCAACAAACTGGCAGCATTAACCTGGAGTGCTTGGGCTTTGAGGGAGCAGCTTGGTTATACTGAGAGTACAACTCAATCTGTTTGAGAACTGGAGAGCTCCTTCAATAGAAAAACTGCTGCCTCATATTTCCACGACAGCATATCACAGATCCTTCTTCCACCAACTGCTGTCAGCAAACTAAATAAATAATTGAATCCTTGCTTTTTTCTATTTGTTGTATAGGTCCATTATATTTTTTTGCACAAATATCCACGAACATGTTGCTAGATTTTGTGAGATCATCCTACTTTGTTCCACATTGCTTTGAATCTTTTTTCTTTTTTAATTAACACTGTAAATCTGCACTGTACAGTCTCTTACCCTTAATTTTTGTACTTTTTTTTTTTTGCCTTTGTGTGAATCTGCGTGCTTCAACATGCCTGTCACTTCGCTGCCGGTACACCTGAATTTCCCCCACGAAGGGACAATGAAGGATGATTCTGTTCTAACATTATCTGACAACTACTGCAAAGGTTCCTGTCAAAATTATGCAAGGCTGCATTTTCTTTGGGCTTAATTGTCTTCCCATCTGCCTTAAAATGGTCAGTGTTATAATTTATTTTGGGCAAGTGTTTCAGACTGTCAATTAAACAACTTTTTTTTATATCAAATTAATATAATGTAAATTAAATTCAGTTAGTAAGTTTGATTTAACATGACACACACACGCATATATATATATATATATATATATATATATATATATATATATATATATATATATATATATATGAACATGTTAAATTAATTAGTACAATATTCCATAATATGGACTATGTATTGCACAACCTAATTAAAAAAGGGGGATAAAATTTTAAATAACAGTGTAACAGCATGCATGAACTTTTAACTTGCATATTCAAACTTATGCTAAATAGGAGTCGGTTTACCCCCTCTGTCCTTTGAAGTGCCTCTGATTAACCCCAAATACAATTCAGCTTTGTTGCCAAATGCAGATTTTGATCCACTAACCTTCAAAACTCAGCAGTAGGGCCTTGCAGAATTTTGCAAAATTTGTGGCTGTGATTAATTTGCTATTTCAGTCTTTTTTTTTTTTGTCACATAGATGATCACAACGCCGTTATCGACAACACTGCCAGGACTGAGACGCTAAACTCTAGATCAGGATATCAATCAAGAGCCCTTTCAGCTTGCCGGATATATTATTGGGATGCAGAGTGTGAATGTTTTGCACTTGCAGCATACTGCATTGCTCTGCCAAGTGCTGCATTAGAGAGGTGCTTCGCAAATGCAATGTTGCATTTAGTGACACTCCAGGACTCCTTTCTTGTATGCAGCAGTGCCCCGTCTGAGAAATGGACAGAATCTCTGCTGCTTATTGCCAAACTTCATGCTCTCATGTTTGAGCCCTTGTCCTTACACTCTGTCTTTTTATATGTGCAATCTAAACCTCTCTCTGCTTGCTGTTTAATTGCTGAGAGATAACACCGTCAAATGTTCTTGAGCCAGTTGAACCTCAGATATGAATGCCAGATCGCCGCTACTCATTAGCCCGATCAAGTTGATCTGTCCTGTTAAATTTGGACCGTTTGTCGCAGCTTTTAGGGGAATTTCTGCACGTCGTAATAATTACATGGGGTATGTTGCACTTTTTTAAAGAGCGTTTTATATCAGCTGGCAACTCATGGAGCAACTTCTGTATTTGACAGGTTGTTTTATTGATATTTGTGGACCTAATCTTGATATGTTTTTGGTCAGTTTAATCAATTAACCAGACAGAATCATGCTGTTTGGCCAAGATTTAGATGTGTGTGTGTGTGGGGTGGGGGTGGGTTGGTGAGAGACCTTGACCTTGACTGTAGTCCCTAATGGAGGAGGCTGTTCTCTGAATGACTCAAACTCCCCACGCTGCTCAGTGGTATGTAGCAGGCCATAAAGCATGCTTACATCCCACTCTGATTTCAGGGAGTGGAAGCCCGGCCCCGCCCCTTTCTCACACTCTGAAATAGCCGCGTCCTTGTCCCCACATGGATCACAGTGTGAGTTTGAGTGTTGTATATATGCGGCCGCGGTTGATTGAGGAGCAGATTGCTGGTGACAGGTCACACTGCGTTCCATCGCTTTGAACCCCCCTCCTCCCCCATCCTTAGATTAATGACCCAATGACCCCCTCTTCCACGGAGACCCCACCTGTTAGGATCGCTCTGCAGCTCAGCGCCTTCCTCGCTCTCTTACACATGTCGGACAACCTGCGTTAACAGATTCCTCTTATTTCTGACACCCACCCCGCTGGTTATAAAGGCCATTACGAGCCTTCAAGGTGTGCGTGCGTGTGGGCTAAAAAAGACGCCTGTCACAGCACGCTCTCATAATTGCCCTCTTAGCCAATTATCCCCCATTTAAAAGCAACTCACCTGCTCTAGCCTTGGTGTTTACTTGAATGAACAAGCACAGTCACACACACACACAAACTCAGTCAATAAAATGGAAGCTTAATATTTAATCATCGTTTGTCTCTGAGTGATTTGTTTGTTTACGGAGCTTTTATACGAGCCGCATTGTTGTATGATTCTTGTGTTTAATCATGCAGCTTTTTTTTTCTTTTTCTTTCCCTTAGATTCTGATGCACACCAAGGACATGGTTCAGAGGGTAGGTTATAAACAAACTCTTTAAACTCTAAAAGTCCAGCTAATTTCCTTGCTCTCTTGTTGCTGTAATTATTTTTTATTTTCTTGTTTTTCTTCTATATATCGCAGCAGACTATGGAAGAAAATTCAATAATTCTAATGAGACATCCTGTTATGAGCAGAAAGCCATTAAATGACCCCAGCAGCTAGTAGTTAAAGCTAATACTGTAAAGTAACAGACTGCAGGCCAGCTACCATAGCAAATTATCCAGATATCATCTGCTGGTTTTTCTGGGTTCACTCTTTAAAAAGGAGAATAGCAAAAGGAGATGACATTCTATACAAAAAAATAACAAATAAGAAGCTAAACTTAACCTCTCTAAACCCACCGTTTTAAAGCGTTTACAAATAATAACAGAATGCATGAAAATTACACTGGTAAAATGTTTACCAATATAGACATGTTAGACATCGATGGAAAGCTTAGATTCTCCACAATTCAACCACATAGTTCATTTTAAGGATATAGCGAGCACCAAAGCACAATTAACACAGATATACCAGCATGTCAAAATGTACCATGCCAAAGCAGCCACAACAAGTAAGCATGTCTTTGTAATTGCTGTTCAAAAAAGACGTATTATTTTTGAGAATTAAAAAAACAACTTTGAGTCTTGTTTGAGCTGATGCAGCTTGGGTGTTTTACTCACCCAATTTCCATGTATATATTTAGAAACTAGAAGGAGTTAGCTTTTAAATAACGTGTCACACATGTAATTTGGGTTTACAGTTCCTAAGTTATTTGCTTTTCCATTTGGGTATGCAAAATAGGCGAGAATTTCCCAAAATGAGGTAGATATTAAGAGGTTAATTTGCTTAATATTTTGTCTCATTGTGCTAAATGTTGTGTATCCAAATCAGAAAAATTAAACCAAAAAACTTTACTTTTATAGTCAGTATTATTATAGCCTTATCTTTTTAGTTGTTTGTTTATAAATGGAATCACTGCCATGATTGCGAATTCAATTGCTCCAAATATATGTGCTCATTTAGGCCCTCTATACTTTACTGCTTTGTTTTCCTGCATATCAAGTACATACTGCATAAAAGAGTACAGTTGCTGTATATTTCTATCAGTTCTGAGAGTTTATAGAGTAAATGTCTGCTTTTATCTTTCTGGTTGGTGACTCAGATGAATCTGGAGGTCATTTATGGCGACACTGACTCAATCATGATCAACACCAACAGCAAATCACTTGAGGAAGTCTTCAAACTTGGAAATAAGGTTTTCATGCGTACAGATCAGTTCAATATAAGGTCTCTTTATAGCCGTTTTTGTCGTTTCTCAAGTTATCCCTGTACACCATTTAGGTAAAGGCAGAGGTCAACAAGCTCTACAAACTCCTGGAGATCGACATCGATGGAGTTTTTAAGTCACTTTTACTGCTGAAGAAAAAAAAGTATGCCGCGCTTGTGGTGGAGCAGCAGGGCGAAGGGCGATACAGCGTAAAGCAGGAGCTGAAAGGCTTGGACATCGTCCGCAGGGATTGGTGTGGTCTGGCCAAGGAATGCGGCAAGTATGTTTAGGATTACAAACCGGCCTTCTATAAAATAGTGTTCAGAAAGAATTTTATCTGTGGTTTTGGAAGATGACTCATCTTCTCTGCTCCCAGCTACGTGATTGGTCAGATCCTGTCAGACCAGAGTCGTGATGTCATCGTGGAGAACATCCAGAAGCATCTGGTGGAGGTTGGTGAGAAGGTAGCAAATGGTGACATACCGCTCAACCAGTACGAGATACACAAGGTAAACGTGCTCTATGCTTTGGGAGAAAATGTGAACCTCTTTCAGTTATTATTCAGCATTTTTCTTTTGTTTTGTCTTATTTTCTCCTTTTTGTTCAGGCACTGACGAAGGATCCTCAGGACTATCCGGATAAGAAGAGTCTCCCCCATGTGCATGTTGCTCTGTGGATAAACTCGCAGGGAGGCCACCGTGTCAAAGCCGGAGATACAATCTCTTACCTCATTTGCAAGGTGCATGGATTTAATATATAAAGATATTCCTCAGTGATTCTAATTCACAGCTTATCTCCTAAGTGCTCTGATATTGTCTTCCAGGACGGCTCCACATTAGCAGCCAGTCAGAGAGCCTACGCTCTGGAGCAGCTTCAGAAGCAGGAGGGTCTCAGCGTGGACACACAGTACTACCTGGCCCAGCAGGTCCATCCTGTAGTTTCCCGCATCTGTGACCCCATTGAGGGGATCGATAGTGTACTCATAGCCACGTGGCTGGGTAAGGGCATTACATATTATGATAGATTTTTCTTTTACCTACATTCGACTGCTCTCTTGTTAGCAACCAGGGAGGCATCCCAGGAAAAAGCCTGTGATCCTAAACAGAAACGTATGTCTTAGCTTTAACTGGACTGCTCCGGTCTCAGTAGCCCCATTTACATCCAACTTAAATTAGATTTTTAAACAAATTTTAAAGGTTGAAAAGGGGGATCCGCGATGTTTCTGTTTGAATTGACCTAGCAACGCTAGGCATATACGTCGTTGCCTGTATTACATCGTCACACATGACTGTGGTAAACGGAAGGAGAGGCTGCAGTCGAGCACTGACCACATATCAGTAATGGAGGAAAGCTTTAAGGAATGTGTTGTGAAACAGGCGATCTTGCGTTAACATGTCAGCTAGTAATGGTGATGTTGCTTCCCAAGATAAGAACAGCTGGGAAGACGCCGACAGCAGAAACAGCTGATCAGTCATGTGAGGTAAAAGTTCTCCAAGTTCTCCTGTTTAGCGCATCAACCTTTTTCCTCAAAAGCCGAAAACCAACTCAGACGCGCCTAAAAAGTATATTTGTGAATTTATGGGACTTTATTTGAGATGATGATTTTTTGGATAAAATGATGGATATATAGAAAAAGTGTTTCATTCCTATTGTTAAGTTTAGCAGAGGATCTGTGATGCTGTGGGCCTGGTGTTTCTCTAATGGTGCTTTGGATCTTGTGCAGAATCAAAAACTTAACAACTAAGCTCAAATAGAAATTTGGATTTTTCTCTAGTTAATGATATAAAGAATATTTTTTGTTTTAAATATTTCTGCTCTAGATGCCAAATATTATGGAATAAAATTCATATTTATATTGATTTAGATCAAATCAAGGTTTACTAACTGGACTTCAGATCACTGTATCTCATCGGTGAAAACACTTTAAAGCACCAGGAGTGAAAGGTGTCGTCTGTTTCAGGTCTGGACCCGAGTCAGTTCAGATCCCAGCAGCAGTATCAGAGGGAGGAAGAGGCCGACGGCACGCTGGGAGCTCCGGTCCAGCTGAACGACGAGGAGCGCTATAAGGACTGTGAGAGGTTCACCTTCACCTGTCCTCAGTGTGGCACTGATAACATCTACGACAACGTGTTTGAAGGAGCGGTGAGTGAACCAGAACCCCACACTATCTCCCTAATTCACAAAGTATTTTTTTGGGTGAGAAGAGTTGAGATATGAAAGAACCAGAGGTGTGCTCTTTATGTGCTATCCTTTAAAGGCTCAAATAAGGAGTGTCTGTGTGGGTGTCTATGAAGGCCTTTTTAGCAAACCTTCCTGGGAGGGATTCATGTTTTTACCATCCTCCATATTGTGTCTCCAGCTGTATTTTTAGACAGCTGCCTGGCTCCGCAGCGGACTCTGTTTTCATTGGCATAGTTTGGACTCCGCAACTTGAAAAGCCTTCCCTTAACCCCACCGCACTCTGGACACACACTCGCACACATGTACACACTCATCTCCTACCATTTGTCAGGCCAAGGTCCTGAGTTGGAGTGTTATCAGCTTCTAATGAGGACCAGGGCACGCAGCTTTTTCTCATCTGAAAGGCTCTAATAAAACTGACGAGAATTGTAAGTTGCATGGAATAAAAAGAACAGAGAGTCTAATTTACCGTAAAAGGATGAGATATTTAAACCATGCTTCAACGAGAGGCATGTTTCCATCCGAACGTCAGAAGAGATCTACTAATAACCGAGCAACAGAAATATTCAGCCTGAATCATTTCAAAACTTTCAAATAACAAATAATTGGGCGCTCATCCTACTCCACCACGTGTTCTGGGACTGGTATGCAGGCAGACATGCTGCAAACTGATAAGACTGTAAGTTAATTAAGGTGGTTAACACAGTTTAACAGCTCTGTGAGAGGGGAGGACGGCTGGGCCTTGACTCCAGCACTGACACGGAGCCAGAGATGGCTGGAGTAGGCGGTGATATGCGATAGAGGACAGACAGGGGAGGAAACTTGTTGATGGAGGGGGAAAGAGCGCTTGGTATCCTGTGTGGGCAGTTAAAAGAGAAAGCTGCGTATTATCAAACCCAAGACTGGTTAAGCTGTGGGAATGTAAAGATGACATTGGGTTGTCAAAGAAATTTCACATGAAAACGGTGGATGTTTTCGGTTCTAATAATCTGCTTCCTGATGAATTATCTGACAAGTCATTTGTGGATCATTTTTAGTAGGTCCAACTTGTTTGGTTGGGAGTAGGAGGGGTCGCACATCAAAATGAAGTCTGGAATGAAACGAGGAAGATAAAGCTAAGGGGGGAGGAGATTGTGGAGTGGGAAGATGGGAGGCTGCCTTCATCTAGACAAAAAGAAGAAGAGGAAATTAAGCAGGGAAAATATGGAGGGAGGAAAGCTCCCGACACATTACAACTGCTGGATCTTTGGACAAACCCTTAATGAAACAGTAATGCTATGAAATTGCATCAATGATTGATGCCAAAGCATCTCCATTCAAATTGCCAATAGATGACACTTGTAAACTTGTATCCTATTAAATATTGCTTCTAATCAGTCGATTATTTTATAGTTAGTTTATTATAATTAAAAAAATGGTAGAAGCAACAAACACCACAATGACTACTGCAATTTAGTTTAATAGACAGCCGAGTTACTCTTTAATATTTTATGATTTGTATGTAGGTCTGTTTCAGGTGTAGTTTAACCCATTTCCAAGACAAAATTTCTGATTCCAGTGAAGTCTTAGTCTTCATCTTTGGTTACAATCAACTTTAAAGTACAATAAATAACACCCAAACTGGGTTTTGTTATGCTTGTGTGTTTAAACTTTCATTTTAGACGCTAAAGTCTACATTTTTCATGAATGTCATAAATATTAAAGACTACTGTTTCAGCTTCCTTCTACCTGCCTCTCTCCAATACACAAAGCTGTCAAACAGCTGCAGACAGACACTGTTTTCAACTGAGGAACTTTATTGTAATATTTAGCATCTTTTCACAGCCTTTTAATGCCTTCGTTTGAAAAAAACGAGTTTCGACAAATTTAGAGACTTTTTTCCCGTTGGCATTGGAGACTTTAGTGACAACTTGAAAACACAGATCTCTCTCCCTTTACTGTTTCTATCGAGCAGCATTGTGCTGCATGCCCCTCAGGAAGTAAATATAACATTTGAAGTAAAGGTTTTGTTACATTTCAGTGCAATAAGAGAAGATAAAACAATCTCAGGATTTTACCAACTAGTCTGGGACAATGTCAGAAGGAGAACAATGGGTGAATAATAAACATTTAACATTTCTTTTGTCATTGTGTTGGTTACTGCTAAAAGAGAATACAGGTTTATTATTTTTGGAGAAAGCCGATATACTGCGTTGATTCTCGTGGGCCTGTTCATATCCAATTAGTTTGCCGGTTGGTTGAAATCAAATAAAAATAAACTTTAAATATATTTGGCTTCTATTTTAAGTGTCTACTTTGAAACTTCCACTTTGAGTTGAATCCCGGAAAGGTAAGAGGTTTAAAATGGGCTAATATTGAACCCTGGGGAAGGTTGTCAGGCGGGCCCTTTTTAGAGAATTTCCAAAAAGTCGAGTCAGACTGTCAAATTTGATTGTAGTTGCTACTCTAAAAAAGACGTGATGCAGGCAAACAAAAATCCCTCTTCATCGCCTGCAGCAGGGTGTTACTTGCTTGCTCTCCTGTCAATGACTTCTCTGCAGAAACCTTTCTTTTTACTGCTGTCAATACGACAGGTAAATGGAGTGAAGGTTCCAAGGGGCAAGTGTTGAAAGTCCTTGCATTTAATGTAATTATTTTGTAGCTTGGCTTTCTTTCTTCATTGCATTAACTATAAGCCCTCCTGTCAGGTGGCCAGTTCAGAGGGGGTTATGCCGACCTGTTTTCTTCAGGTTAACAATAATGTTAAAATTTAGCGTGCATGGGGGGTTGGGGGGTGTAGTTTGAGCTTTTATATTGTCAGTGTTTGACATGTTCTTTGGTGGTGGTTTAATGTTAATGGACCATTTTTCATGTTGCAATACATAACTGATTTTTGTGATTAAAGGAGTAAAGCGTGAGCTTGAATAATTTCTGTAATAAATACTCTGTTTATGCAAAGCGGAGTGAGATTATTGTCATTGGTTAACCTTTAAGCTGCTGTTATCACCGTCCTCAGATACAAAGGAAATATGTAAAATGATGCATTGTGTATCTTTTGCTCTCTGCTTCTAGTTTCAGTTGTTTTTAAAGGAAAAAATTAGGATTAATTTTTGGTGCTGCTGTTTTCTACTATTGTCCTTGATGCAGAGCATGTTAATTCACCCGTAACAAGGTGTTTGCTGCGATTTCTGGAAAAAAAAAAAAAGGTTTGGTTTTGGTTTTCATATTCGTAATATTGAAATGTTTTCTTTTTCAGGGTGATAAAGTGGAGCCCAGTTTGGTGCGTTGCTGTCACATCCCCTGTACGGACCATCCTATTGATCATATTGTCAACATAAGCAACAAGCTGCTTCTCGACATCCGTCGGCACATCAGAAAATACTACTCTGTAAGTATATTTCAGCGATGTATTGTAAATATTAATAAATGTATCAGGAATGTTTTTTTCTATATATATAAATGCACAAGCAAGAAAAAAGATGCAGGCATGTGTTGCCTTTTTTTTCAATTGGCATTTTTTATAAATTTTTGTTGTGCAGATTTTTAGTTCCTTTAAAAACTATAATAATTGAAGATAAAAGCATTTAAAATATATAGTGTCATCCTCTTCCTGAACTGAATTGATTAAGTTATTTATTTTTGGAGCAGAGGAAACTGTTTAGTGATATTTTTAAAGATGTATCCAATAATTATGCATGTTTATTTATTCATCTTTCTCTGGTATTTTAGATTAGCATAGTAAGCATTGGCAAAACTAGAGTTTCCACCTGTATTTTTAAGGGAATACAGACAGTTTCCTTCACAGATATTTTGATAAGACCTTTTCAAATCCATTCTGTTTGATGGGTGAGGCTGGAAGCTAGTGTAGATTGCTGCAATGGACTCAATCCTCCTGCTATCTGTCTTCCCTCGTTCACTATCGGCCTGAGTGAAAAGTAGACCTAGTTTGGAAATATAGTTACCTGTCAAATAGCTTCTTCCATCCCTATGCTAACTATATGATGCCAAATGCACTAAATTTGAAACTTCTTTACTCTGTCAGAGAAACATGGTAGGATTTACATATGGTGCTTTCAGTGATCGGGAAAGTGTGGGATAGCCAGTTGATCAAGCTTAAAATCAGCTGTTTCCAATCACATGTCAGTTTCCCTCCTTTTACCAGCCATTTTTGGGCAAAATAAGCCTATTCTTAAATAGATTTAATCAGGGCTTAAGCTTACAGAAAGCAGTAGTCTTATAAAAAGCTGTGATATAAAATGGTGCAATGAAAACTTCCTGAAGGTTCCTCTCAAATGTTAACAGTCTGCTCAGAAACAATGGGGGATCCAACAGATGCAGCTTCGGTAAGAGAAACCGTCATAAAGATGTTAGAGGAAAGAAGAAAACCTCAGCAGGGCAGTGTGGCTGACATTTTCAGCCACAGAATGCACTGTGAGTAGAAAATGAGGAGAAACTCTGCCAGGAGTTGTTGGAGTTATCACGCTCAGCTTCAGACCTGGAACAATGGCAGCTTTATGTTTCTATTTATCTTCCTTTTACTTTAAGCTCATCATTTTCTCCATATATTCTATGGTTGTATATTTATTAACCACCAACATAAAATGCAGCTCATACAAAATGTATCTATGGCTTAATACATCATATCTATTTAGACTTCTGCACATATTGATTGTTCAATGTGGGTTGAGTGATTTAACTCCCTCCCCGAGCTTCTGACACATTTCTTTGACTTAAACACTGTTTTATTTATTTAATTTTTTTATTTTTTGTTAAAAGTGATTTTCCCACCGTGCTTAGAAACAGAGACGTGTCTTTAAAGAGAAATTCTTAAAATAAGTTGATCCCCACCTGCACAGTGAGATAGGAGAGTGCTGGGATTTGTTAAAGGCGAAGATCAAGCTATGTACAGTCTGTGAAAAGGTGTGTTTTAAAATATCTTGAGCTGAGATTCGTACATCTCAATAACCCATCTGAGTTAGCGACGTCTTGTGCTCCAGGTACAGAAAGGTTTTAAGGTAACGCTCTAAACTTTGCACATCTGGATTTTTCACACCTGGACCACTTCTTAAGTTCAGTTATGTTTGTTTGATGACATATATAAGCAGATTCCCATTTGGATTTATGGGCTGGACTTTGACTAGGCCATTCTACCATATGATTATGGGTTAGTCTAAACAACCCATTGTATCTCAATGTATGTTGATGGTTATCGGTTTGCTGGAAGGTTAACATCTATGAGCCTTTGCAGCCTTTCAAAGTGTTTTCCAGGATTTGCACTGGCTGTAGTCCTTCCATCTTCTCACCAATTCTGACTGTTGCTGCCGAGAAAAAGCAGGACGTTATTGCTAGCATGAATCTTAAGGCCAACTTATACTTCTGATGGATAGCTTCTGCAAATCTGTCTCTGTGCACAACCACGACACCCACTCAGAGGCTCTGCAACCGTCGTTGCGCACGTCAAAATAATCCTGACTACACATCGGATGGCCGCAAACCCGCGCAGACCTCAAGCGGAAGTGCGCAGACAAAAAGCACTATCTGTGTGGTCGTCCTTCTCGATGCCGGGGAACCGAGGAACAACAACAATGGATACTCTAGATCCATCTCCGTGACCGTGATATCTTCCAGACGCGCTATTGTTGTTTTTGAAAAAACAACAATGAAGAAGTTCTCGTGAGCATCCCCGGAAGTTCTTGCAAGTTCTCGAATAGCCTCCCCCTAGCGCTTTGGTGGGAAACTGCTGTGTGTCCCTAGAAACTCCTGACCGACGTTGCAGAAGCATACCAGCAAATCTGGTCGCGACCAGACGCAAGCGATATGTGATTTGTTCAGTTGCAGAAGTATAATCCTCCCTTTAGTGAGGATGTGGACATGTACTATTTTGCAAGTCAATCAAAAAGTGGATATTTGACAGATCTAGCCACCTTTATGAGCAATGATCTTTAGTGACAATCTGAACCATTTCACTGAACACATGAATTTATGCAGAGTTTGATTTAGCTTATAGTTTATTACTAAGGACGGGCATACACTGTAGGATTTTGTGCCCTTTTTTGGTCGATTTTTCAACTTCATCGTGCATCCTGTGGTGTGTAATACACAGGGGACCGATCGGCCACTCACAGCAGCCTCCCGATCTGCAGTCGTATAGTCGGATGACAATCAAACATATTTGAAATTCAGTCGGAAATTCAATCTCCTGAGTTGATTGTGAGCCTAAATCGGCTTGTAGCTCTGCTTCAACTCTAGCATACGCTTACCCATGTGCAAACAAGCGAATTCTCCTTCTTCTCTGTCTTTACTTCTGGATAAGCAAATCCGACCAGTGCCATCTCTCTACGGGTCGGAGTCTGATATGCAATTTGGAAGTACAATGTGAGCAGTTGGATTACATCAGAGCATTGGGCTGTACAGTTTAAGAAAAGATTAGTTTTACACCCTGTGGTTTTATTGTACAACAAAAGCTGTAGCTGAACAATACAATCCATGCCCACCTTAAGGAGATGCATTACAATGTGTCCAGTTCCAGGGGACTGGAAGGACACAAAGAAAAGATACATTTGTCAAAGTTTTGTTTGGAAAACAAACAATAAAGTCACACTTTTATAACTCACGTTATTTATCGAGTGTAGATCCTTGATAAATTAAGGTTATTGCATTTTTTTTGTGGACAATCCTGAATTAACTAACAAAGTTTGAATATCTTTATTGTAATTTACAACTAAGTTTCTGATCTCAGAAGCAAATGACTTAATAGCTTATTGCAACTTTTTCTGCTAAATCCTTTTAAGTTTGTTCAGCCTCCTGTGCAAAAAAACTGTCTTCTGGACATCTCAAACTCTCTCTATTTAGTTTATTAGAGCAATATATACTCTCTCATCATTTTTTTATATTCAGTTGTTAGCATGGGGGGGGCTAAGGACCATGGGATGTGCAGAAGCATAAAGGTCTGTGTGGTCACCGTAGCCAGAGGATAAATTAAACTGGATGCCTGTGTCGTTTCTCTCTCACCGGGGCAGCTTCCAACACCTTGGTTTTAAGTGTGTGTGGAATGCTGTGTCTGTAAGAGTGTGCGTCTTTTTTTTTTTTAGGGGGGTCTAGTAATTCTCCCACAGCGCTGAACAGAAATCAATTAGTGTGGTGAATGTGAGGGGACCGAGTCCCCCCGCAGCCCCTTTGTTATTATGTGTGAAACAGCTGCTACCACTGAATGCTTACATGTCACACAGCAACACACACACACACATACACCCTCAGATGTACACACCACTGTAGGCTGAACCACGGTGGACACAGCACACACAGCGGGGCAATGAAGAGGGATGATATTGTTTAATTAAGGATTCCTTTCAGGCCGAGGGAGAGTTCAAATAGAGCTGTTTGTCCGTCCAAAGAGAGTGAAAGCTCCTGGGTGTGTGTGTATCTGGAAACAGGACCAGAGACACATTAATCATTAGGGAAATTACCTCTTTTCCCCCTCCTCACCATTGCCTCCATGATTATCAATAAACCAGCACCCTGAGAATGAGCAAACACTTGTTCCCATCTAGCTGTCTCTGTCCCACACACACACACGCCGTTCTTTCGTCGTCTCCAACCTTCCTTTTTGGCTAAATGAGAGATTTGTTTGTTTCCTTATCCGCCCAACCCTCCCTGCTTTTTTTTTTGTTGTTGTTGTTTTTAACCCCTCCCATCTAACTACGGTTGCCATGGCATTTAACAAATTATTGCAATTACCCTCATCATGCGGGTCGCCCCTGGATACGGGCTGAGGGGGCCATGGAAGAAAGGGGGCGGAGGGGGGGAGGATAAAGAGAAGGGTGAATGAAGACCAGAGAAGGTGATAATCCTGTTTTGAACAAAAGGTCAAATTGTTGAATAGTGAAGCTTTGATTAAGCGGAGGAGGTACAAAGTGGAGCCGTTTGAGCTCTTTTCACTCTGCGAGTCTGTGTGAGGGTGTGTTTGTAAAGTGGACCGGTTTTCAGCTCGGGTCTCCTTGGAGCTGCAAATACAGACTGATGAAACAAAAACCAGACAGCGGCCTTTCTGGTCCGTTTGTGGGACTTTGGAGATTCTTGCAGGAATCACATCAGAGAAAGGCTTTCCTCTAGTTCACTTTTAGATTGGAGAGCAGCTTCTTTGTCGCTTATTAATTTAAACAGTTGGAAACTGACAAAAAAAGAATACATATATTTATTAAATCAGTTTGGAGAACCTTAATTTCTTTCTTGAAAGCCTTTGAATGAGGCTTTGACTAAAATGGTAAATGACCTCCTTACTTAGCACTTTATCAAGTCCAGGAAGTCCAAAGCACCTTAGATGACCACAATGGTCTTCATTAGGGTATAGTCTATTTTACTTAAGTATTTAAAAAGGATGTCGATTTAATAAAGCATTGAAAACTTTTTCTAACTATCAATAGAGATCCCATCCAATGATTTATTACTAAAGTTATCTGTTATGAATTGAACAAAAAATAAAGAGACCTCTTTAATGAATCATTTATTCTTTACCTTTTGTCTGAATTCTGATGTCTAAAAACAAAGTTTTAGAAATACATTTACAAACTAAAACAAAAGAGGTTTTAATCTGCAGTCTTTAATCTTATCAATCAAAGATGATCGAGGGAAGATTATCAGATTCTGATCACCAGCTAACTGATTGCTGCATGTTATGATTTAGGTGCTAAGTGCATTGAAATAGCTGCGTTATCTGGTACGCAGCATCCTTTTTATTTCTGATTGACTAGAATTTAGGAAGCCATTTCCTTGCACTGACTCACACTTCCCCCTCTCATTCTTAAAAATGAAACAGGGAATAGGGCAGGCTTGCGCAACTAAGTAATTGCACTGTTTGACTTTTTATATCTTTCCCTCTTATTCTGTTTTTCTTTCAATTGAACTGCAAAGGATGCCATGTTATAAGTAGTAAAACCTCTTTTTTTGTTATTTTCACTATTAGCCCTACATCAATTTTTATTCTTTCGTATTTGCCTTTCAGATAATTAATTTCCTGTTTTTCTTTACACACAATTAGTAAGTAGGGATGTCGCGGTTGAGGAATTCCCCCTGTGATTATTCAAGGAGGCTTAATATTGCAATATGCGATATTATTGCACCATCTTTTTTTTCTTTGTTCTAATTTATATATTTTGCAAATGTGTTTGTATATTGTTAAATTACCAACTACATGACAAAATTTCCTTTGAAACATGGCGCTTAAACATAAAAAAAAAGTCATTAGAAAAAAGACATGGCAATTTTATAAACTTTATTGAACGCAGATCAAATGGCAGTGATGGCACAGATATGCCTCATTTCTCTGACTGAACTTAACAAAATTCAGAAGAAGGCTGAACTTTTAAAGGCAAGTTTGACTTGATGCGCCTATACAAAATTAGATGTAACAGGCACCATAATTCTTAATTCACACACAAACAAATGACTGTGATTTAAAGCTCAGCCATGTCCTTGTTGCGGGCAAGGAAAACCAGCATGTTAACCTTTTGTGGTTTGAGAGGATCTGAGAGGGGTGAAAACATTTCCAGCAACACTGAAAACCCTCTCGGACAGTGTGCTCATTGGAGGAGCGACCGGAATGCAGGTTTCTCCACAGTGGAAAATGGCACCATCTCTTCAACCAGGTACCGTTAACAGCGGCTTTTAGGCGTTAATGTCTGTCACTGTCTCTGCTGTACTTAGCGATTAGAGCAAAGGCTTCGCCGACTCCAAGCTGTCGGCTGGCACCGACATGAGCCGCCGCACAACTCTGTGTGGCAGGAGGGCGCGGTAGCCGCGCCGTAACAGCTGGGTGGTAGCTAGCTAGATGAGCCCTTACATTCGTTGTGTTTCCACGTTTTACTTGAACCGTTTTGCCGCAGATTTTACAAATTGCCTCATTTAAATTGTCTGGCTCCCCCTTTTTATTTGGCTGAAAACCGAAATGCTCCCAAAGGGGCGAAGTAACATTTGGTTTTGATACTAGTGCAGCTGCCATTGTATCCTTCTCAACTGTTCTCCCAAGATGCGGTGATGGCGGTGGCTGGTTTTGTAGCGCGGTGAGCTTCTTGATATCACGATATTTCATTCATGCGGGTATCGTGACAGCCCTATTAGTAAGAAGCTTAAGAAATAACAGTGTGGCTTAAGATTCTGGTGAAAGATGTGGAGTCATAACTGGAAAGTTCATGTTTACACCAATCCTTTCAAACACTCTTAAACTTGCTAACCTGCCCTTTTGGGACTGCTTAGGGGAAAATAACATCTAGCTACATCTTGCTAAAGAACATCACTTTTAACCAACTTGTTACAGATACTGCCCAATAAGTTTAGAGCTCTCAATGAATGTGTCAGCATTAAACAGCCTTTAGGAAAGAGGCCCATTCTGACT
Source organism: Cyprinodon tularosa (assembly GCF_016077235.1). Taxonomy (NCBI): domain Eukaryota; kingdom Metazoa; phylum Chordata; class Actinopteri; order Cyprinodontiformes; family Cyprinodontidae; genus Cyprinodon; species Cyprinodon tularosa. Next base: position 62,160 of record NW_024039694.1, read on the forward strand.
ACAGGAGGATTCAGGAGTATCACGCTTAGTTTCATAAAGCCCAAAAGCTGCAATAGAAAACTGAAATCGCTATGCAGCTTTCTGAAATCTCAAGCAACTAGCTGCAACAAAATAATAAAGCAGAAAGGTTCTTTTTTTGTGTGTGCGTTTTGTGCACGCTATAGGAAAAAGCAGGTGGACAAAGAGTAGGAATGGAGGGTGGGTATATTTCATGGTGGGCCCTGTCTTGGCCTGGTCTTGCCTCTGTTTGGTTAAATTATGTGGAACTCATTTGACGTCTGCATTCAGTGTGTCAGGTATCCACTGCTATAATTATGCAATTATAAGCCTTTATTCTCTCACGTCCGTCTATACACCCCCCACCCCCCAGCGCTCGCTCTAGCAAAATGCCTCAATTAGATGTTTTTTTTTCCTTTCATCTTGCCTCTCTACCAATGTGTTTCTTGTTTTTAATCGTTTATGTGTGGCTCCCAGGTCTAATGCACTTAATCTTACCTTGATTTTTATTTTTCTGCTTTGTGTAAATACCCGTTAGGTCAGGAAAGCCAAGCAGAAAGCTACTGTTGGAAGCTTTTCCTTTTTTTTTTTTACCTCCTTAATCATAAATGTGTTTCAATTAATTCATTGTTATGCATGTGATTGTTGCTGGATTGTTTGTGTGGTAATAAGAGCAGCAATGTCTGCGGAAGGTGCTGCCATAAACACACAAACTAAAGAAACTACAAACAAAACTATCGCCTACTGCACCTGTTTTTTCTCCTGTCTATGATCTGTTGTCTTTCATGCGTCTCTGTTATAGATGGAGAAGCATTTTTTTTTTTTTTTCATTTTTCAAATTTTTTTTTTTTTTTTTTTATGAAAGCGACTACAGGTTGTTTAAATTAGATCTGGAGCTGGGATTTATGTGTAAAGATGTGAACTCAGGGAGGTGTGTTTCGGGGACGCTCAGTTGGGCAGTGGGTAGCACCGCTGCCTTGCGGCAAGAAGGTTGCGGGTTCGATTCCTGGCCCGTGGTCTTTCAGAAAATGGATGGATGGAGTGTGTTTGGCTTTCATTTAGAGCAGCTTGGTTTGTGTGTTCAGCATGTTTGTATGTAGGCACAGATTAAACATTCCTCTATCTGCTCGAATACCTTTTTCCTAACTTTGAGTTAATAGACAAAAAAAACTTTTCTTATATCTTAGATGGGATCTGTACTTGTATTTAGTTGTTACAAATTCCAATGTTTACATTAGCCTTATCAAAAACTGAATCAAAAATGTCTGCACTTATCCACCACCATGTATGAGGATAGAGGGTCTTCTCTACTTTGATTGAAAGGCATCCCCAACTGATCCCTTCTGTGGCCTACACTGTTTAATTCCCACACTAATCACCCCAACCTTGCCTTAGCTGGGTATATGTAGTTGCCTAAGCAGCCTTCATTATGCCTCATCAACCTCCATTTTATTTTTAAACACCCAAAAAAAACCTTTTATTTTTTTTAAAGGTATATTCTCTCTGAAATTCCCTGTTTAGACGACTCTGTTTAAGAAGTCTAGACTGGTCTGCATATCTGGCTCAAAAGCAAACGGTTGTTTAAAACTAACAAACTCCCAAAGATCAAATCCAAAATTTCTTTATCTTGAGAAAGTCACCTTTACGTTCTGCTAAACATCTATTGTTAAAAAAAAAGTTTGTCTAATAAAGTTTGTTCCAGGTTCAGCAACAGCTTTTTTCTTGCTTCCATCAGACTGTTGAACTGTTGAAACTCTAATCCAGACTCTGCATCACACTTGTCAATATATTTGCACTACATGGATGTTTGTATCATAATTAATTTAAATAGAACACAAGTGAATCTTCTACTGCATTTTGCACCACGTTTATTTATTTGCACTGCACTGAACATTTTCATATCAATGCCTTTTGCACCATGACTTTAAACTGGTTTTTCTTTTCTCCATCACTGTTTACATTTTGATCACTGTTGCACTTTATAAATGATAATTTTTCATTTCACTGCTGTAAGCTTTTCATTAACTGTTAAAAAGCTGTATGCATCCAAATTTCATTTTGTATACATTCTGGGTATACAAGATGACAATAAAGTTGTCTTAGTTCAGATTGAGTTTGCTCCCCATCCTGGATCCACAGGTCAACCCCACAATCCTCCTCTACAAACTGGATTTTCTTTTATCCTCTTTGTTACTGGAGCTTAATTTGAGGCTCACCACTGCCACCTCTACTCCTTGTTGAACTGTCCTCCTCTCCATCTTATAAAACCCTTGTCGATGAAGCCGTTGTATCTACAGTCATCACTTAACCCTCCCAGCTTTAGACTCAGTGTATCTGTAGCTCATTTGGTCAGACTTCTTTCCAGTTTTCTACCTAAAGTTAACTGGAATCACTTCCAACAGACCCTAAAACTCACTACATTTATTCTACTCTCATTTAAAGACTTCTTACAGTCAATAGTAGAACACCAATTCACTTGGTTTAAACCATTTGCCACTTTGATATATCTCACCATACAGATATATTATATGTATTTATTGTCTGTTATGCTTCTGGGCAGGTGTTTATGGTAAATGAGAATTTTATTTTCAACTATTCCCATTGTGTTAAGACACCGATGGTTTTAAATCTTTCCTTTATAACTAAAAATAATTTATTAATATTTATTTGAGCAATATTGGAATACAGCTCTGAAATAGTCATTTGAGAGATCTCTAAAAGCTTAATGGCAATATAAAACTCCATCCATCCATTTTCTGACACGATTATCCCAGCTGGGGTTGTGAATTTTGTCCAGGGAGTGAAATTGAAACTGGTGTTTTATGGTATTCTCCCACAATCTACTGATAAACGATCTTATATACAGCTAAAAAAATACTTCTTCAAAATGTTTCTGCCTACAGTTAGAACTTGGATCTGGAAATGTAATCACACCAAGCTCAGGGCCACCTAGATGCATTCTTATAGCTGTAGCATTACAAACCGCTAACATTCTTTTTATCACCAGGATACACATTCTGAGATTGAAGAGAAATATTTTCATAATCAAAAGTGCAGCTAACTTTGTTAATTCTTGAAACCTTCACACATTTTTTCTACTTAGCATATTGAACTTAAACTCAGGCTTTGATCATGGTTTAACTTTAAAAATCCCAATTCAAACTTTGGTGATGATTTATCAGATAAATCATAATAGCAAATACATGAAAATCATCCTAATCCTTCTATAAAATCATAGAAACTTGTGTTCATACATGCATCTTTTTTATGCAATGAGTTGGATGTTGCTGGGTAATACTTATCATTCACGAGAATGAGATTATTTTGTTTTCTAAAACTTTTTTTATGTTTTCACAAATTGTCAAAATTTCAAAATCTTTATCCTAAGGACTCTCATCAGTTTCACTTTCATGTGTGTTTTGACAGATGAAAAAAGTTTTGTGTATGTTTTAATTTATTCATTACAGGTTGGACCACTCGCTAATATTTTTGACTAGGAACAAGAGATGATCAAATGTGAAACAGACCAATAAAAAAATTTAAAAAAAAAAACACTGAAATAGCCTCTTATTTTAGCATCAGCGATCTTCTGTCAAACAGGCTCCAACTTTAACATAATTTGAGGCTAATGGTTAGCATGTCAGGGTTGGCCGGCTAAATTGTGAGAGTATTGTTGGCAAGACCTTTGTCAGTTTTGTCAACAGAACAGTTGGAGTACTACTTCCTTTCTTCCTTTTCAATAAGACTTTAAATTAGATAGACTGACTGAAAAACTAATAACACTCATTGCCCAGCATCATATCAGTTTTATGATATTAGAATAAATGTATTTTACGACTAAAACATGCTGAGAACAGTCAGAGAACTTTGACAAAAGTGTTAAGGGGTCTTAACTTATAGTTTACACCGTTATTTAAAGTAAAAGTGTAAACTGTTCAGATGGCTGCTCACACTGAGCCTGGTTCTGCTGGAGGTTTCTTCCTGTTAAAAGGGAGTTTTTCCTCTCTACTGTCGCTACAAGCATGTTTAGTGTGAAGGATTGCCTTCGAGTTAATGAGTCGATGCAATCAACTGGTTTTCCTTAGCAAACTTTGAATAACTTTGACTGATCTGGTGAACTGTAAAGTGTCTTGAGATGACGTGTTGTGAATTGGCGCTATATAAATAAACTGAATTGAAATTGAATTAGATGATGTGCAGTTTGAAATAAATTAATTGTTTCTATCTGCATTGCATTCTTGATGTAGCTTTTTTTTTTTTGATAAAGTAAAGAAGTTTTTATGGTTGATTCCACTTTGAGGATACAAATACATTCCTCACCGTTTTCAAACTCCTTCTGTTCAGAGCTGATCAAGACACCAGACAAAGACGGACTTAAAAATCAATCAGACAACCACTGCGAGCTCTTATGAGTGAGGGGGTGTGGACAGGGAGACAGGTGCACCGGTTTATTTTGAGTGAATGGAAGGAGGGAAGGAAGGAAGGAGGGATGGAGGCAGCAGCGGAGCAAAGGCGTTGATGACGATGGGTCTTATGGTCTGTCATTAGTTGGGCATTAATCCCCCCCCTCCTCCTCCTCTTTTAAACCCTTGGTAATGACAGAGCATAAGAAGCAGGGGGAGTTGGGAAGAATATGGGGTGATTGAGAGGGTTAGAACACAGCACCTGCCCAGGGTCGCTGCCTCACTCCAGGAGGTCCTAACTACTGCCGTTTTGGCTGTCCACTGCTCTGCCTGTGGCTGAGCAGCACGTTGACACACGTACACACTGAATAATCTGAAACGTAAAGCGAGACAGCAAGGCGGGACGTCAAGCCAGACGTGCACCTCTGTTTTCTTTGCTTGTCTTGGGCACTTTTTTTTATTTATTTATTTACAAACCTCCTTTTCTCTTCTTCAGAGTACTTTTGTTGTCAGATTGTTGGGCTGATTAGAGCAGCTAAATGGAAGCAACAATTCTCAGCAAAATTTCCTCATTATGGCAAACTGCTTTTTTTTTTCTCCAGCCAACAGAAGTTTTTATCAATTTTTGTTGAACATATTTATTGACTAAACAAATTGCTTCATAAACACATTTTATAAACGAGTAGTAGTAGTTGGCTGCCGAGTAAACATCTATTTTATTTTGTTTTTTCTCTTTTTGATTCAGAAACAGTGTTTTATTCAACATTTACACCCAGTGTGCTTTTTAACATGGAACAAGTTGCAAATAAAGAATGACAGAATAGATATTTGTCACTTTTGCAGCTATGCACAAGTTTCCTTAGCAGTCTTAAAGGCTAGAAGTATTTTTAGTTTGCTCTTATTCTTATGAAATGATGGACAAGTTATTTTCCTTCTGTTTTTTGAGGGTAAAACATGCATAAATTGATTAATATTTAAATGAAAAGTTTTCTTTGGTTTTTACATCAAGGTTTAACTTAATTTTAACCACTAGTGTAAAGTCTGAACGCAAATAATTTAAATAAAATAAAAATGACTTTTCTTAACTTCTTCTTGGGGGATCTAGAGAAGGTTGACCACGTTGAAACAGAACTCTTTTTGTTAAACTGAGTCACGTTGAAACCGTAAACAACATTAAAACTTTTCTTTTTCTTTCTTTTGAAATCAGTATTTAGCGTCAGATATATGTTCTTTATTTATAAAGTGCCTACAGCTCCACAAATTGCGGACGTTCAAGTGGGACATTTTTTTTATTTAGGTCCACGTAGCAAAGTTTTTCAGCTCCCTAGCAGATTATTGCTAACGCAGTTAAAATTGGATATATTAGACTCTCTTCTCCAGAATTTCACGAAACCCCCTGAAAGTTTGTAGAAACTCTGAATACATGTAACTGCTGAGGTATTTCCCCTACTGGATGGAAATCAAACAGATCTTTTTACCGTACAGGGATGGTTGGTGTGCGAGGACCAGGCCTGTCAGAACCGGACCAGGCGCCTGCCGATTGCCTTCTCCCGACACGGACCCATCTGCCCTGCCTGCACCCGGGCTACGCTCAGACCTGAGGTAAATCCACTAGCTTACACTCGCTCAGCTCTGCACTCCCCTGCTGGGTTGAATAAATTCGCATTAGTATGAAGGTAGCAAGCAGTAAACCAAAACAAACGGCCTCTTTGCTCAGAAGCCGGGAGCTGAGGTTGAGTGAAATCCACTCTCTGGGGCGCTTTGTGTTCTGTAGATCTTTCCCAGAGGATGGTGCTATGGAGCTGCGCTCTGAAACCACCTCATGTATACCTCTGCTTATTAGTGTCACCTTTCATCATATGCATGACATAATATCCTCTTTGTCTTGCAGCGGCTGTGTGTCTGTGTTTGTGTGCCTCCATACTTCTGCCGAAGAGCTTGCTGCTAGTTCAGACATTAAAACCACCTGTCTGTGTAGCTCTGCTCTTATGAACACTTTGTTAGTTTGACCACTGGATTTGAGAAAAACACTCTTCCTTTCAATTTGAGCATGACATTTCTCTGTCCCACTCTCACTCTCCTTGTTTCCACCATCGCCTCTCTTAACTCTCTCCCTTTAGGGTCGTTTTTATAATATATATTTTTTTCTGCTCTGCTCCTGTGTGTCTCCCCCCATTCTGGCTGCTTTGCTCTGTCTGGCAATGTGGCGACAGGTTGTAAACCAGAAGGCCAATTTCTGCTGTCAGTGTAGCCACTTAGGCAGCCATTGCTGTGCCTGAGGGCCCTGGCACTTTAAACTGCAGGCTGAATACAACATTTAACTTTTCTCTGCTTGCTCATGCAACCTTTTTCTTTCCAAAATTTGCCGCCTGCCTTGATTTTGCTTCACTTTTAACTCGCCAGCCTTTGGACTGATCTTTATGTACATATTTGACTGAAAATTTGTGTATATTTAGGTTTGCTCTTGTCAAGATGGAAGATGTTTTTTATTATTATTATTTTGATAAATATAAAATGAAAAATAAAATCTATCGGCTGTTTACCTAACACACAGTATAGGACCAGCAAATTAAGGCTTGTTTATCTCAAGTTTTAATGTTTTAATTTTTTTGTTGTTGTTTCTGTTCTAGAATTAGTTTTAAAGAAAAGATTTGATTTGATGTGATAAACCAACACTCCACTTTGGTACAAAGTAGTGGCAGTGTCATGCTGTGGGAGAGTAATTTATTTTTAGTTTAGGAGAGTTCCCAATATCATTGCTTACTACTGAACCTTTTAACACAATTTATTAAAACAATATTTTAGCTCATCCATCGTTGTATTAAATGACTAAGATAATGGGTTTTGGAGGTTTCCATATCTGCTATATGCTTCCATGTACCTCCAGCTGTGACAATGAGACGAGAGAATAAATAAACATCTACAATGCCTCATAGTAAAGTTTAAGACACAGGTTATTTGGTTTATTATTAAAGTATTTCAGTAATCAGTATAAATATTTGAGTTTGACATTTAAATCAACATTTAGAGTTGATCATTTTCCTTTTTCTGCCTTTGATTTTATTCTCTTTGACTTGGTGTCGTCTTCAGCTGTTTAAAGCTCCAGTTTTTTTTTTTTTTTGTTTTTTTACCAGGATTCACCTACACTGTGTGGACATGAGATATCTCATTTTAATTTTTTAATTATACCCTTAGGATCAAATTGATATTGACCATATAATTTATTTTCCAGACCGCTTTACAGACCTCAGTATCTGCAATACACACAGACAAGTTTTGCACTGGTTAAAATAAATACAGGAGCTCCTATATTAATTATCTGTAGAAAGTAGTCTTTTTAGTTGTGTATGTTGCTATGATTTCTTATAAATCCAAGTTTTTAGTCTCTTTTGCTTTCCAGATACAATAACACCAAAGTCTTAGTCTTCTGAGAATTTTATTCAGCATACAATAAACACCAGATCACTTTAAAGGGGTCATAGAATGATTATATATGGTATTTGGTGATGGTCCTTAAGGTCTCTGAATAGGGTGTGTAACATTGGTTGGGCTGAAAATGGCATATTTGCTGTTCTATGAGACCTAATGCAAGCCTGGTTAAAAGCCCTAGAATGAAACGACAGTTTTTTTTCCTTTTATGGTATGCTTATGAATATTTAGATGAGCTGCGCTCATTGGTTGGTTTACAACAAGGGAAGCTGCTGAGCAAAGACGCATCATCCAACAAACACTCACTCACTGAAACATCAAAATTGTTGATATGGTAGATTGACCGGACGTCCTCTTTTTCGCGGACATGTCCTACTTTTCATACCTAAAAAAATGTCAGGGGGGAATTTCAAAATCGTCCGGGATTTTGGTCGACTACAGTGCAGTACAGAGCTCATGGCTCTCTGCTGAGGTCCGGTCCAGTCAGAGGCCCAGCAGTCAACACTTCCGACTCTCCCCCTTCCTTGGGCCAGTGGACTGTTCTGTATATCAATTTCAGTGCATGACAAAAGTACAGGCTAGAACCAAATAAGGCACCATCTCCAAGTTTACGTCAACTCAGAGATTTGTTTGGATTTGCCTTTTTATGGTGGAAGTTTAGAATTGTAAGATTTTCAAAGAAAGGAGGCATCGATGGGGTTTGAACTTCTCTGTACGTTGATTTAACCCACTGAACTATCATTATTCATCTATGACAATTTAGCCTCAGTTTTGCATTCCATGACCCCTTTATGAAAAGAGCAGATAAAAAGCCCGGCTCATGGTTTAGGAAACCGAACCCTTAAGAAATGTAACAGTGTCTATACTAAAAAGGCTTTCATTAAAGGAGGGATGGGTACCATTCATATTTAAACTGATGTCTGACACCTTAACAGCACCCAATTTTGGTATCATGCTAACATAATTCTAAACACTAGAATTATTTACCTTAAACAGAACGAAGGTGGTAATGCGGCCGGCCCTCCCATGTTGATGGCTGCAGTTGAGTGGATAACCCCTCGGTTTCACTGGTTTTGGAAGTGGCTCATATGCTTTTTACAGACGCCATATTCCATGTTTTTAAAGCGGAGAGACTGCATGATTGAACTCTGATCATAGCAGTAGTAGTATAGTACTGGTAGGCTTTAAATAGAAGAATAAACTAGAAAAAGTCATTATTTTACCACTTTAATAGCCTGTTCTTTATTTAATCACCATACATTATCATGGGTAAGTTCAAATATTCATTTTTTCAGTTACTCTTTCCATTTACTAGTCGTCTGTATTGCAGCCGTCCATTAGCTGTGAAGATATTTTTTTTTAGCGGAGGGCATAGATACATTTTTTTAACCTAGATTCATCTCACTGTAATCTTGGACTTAATCAAGATTAATTTAGATTTAAATTGCTCATTTGAATTCTACTAAAGCATTCATGATATGTGTGTGCTACCCGAAATAATAAGTAAAACAAGTCTCTTAAGCCAGATGCTGCATTAGATCAGGGGCTCGTCTCCTGTTTCCAAAATTAATCACAAACTGCTTGAGAAAGCTTTCCTACTATGATAGCTGGTGATGAAAATAGATGATGTTTAATAAGTGTTTCTTCAGATAAACATGAATTCTGAACTGTAGGCCTACATAATAGATCACAATGATCATGATGAGCTCTATTTCTCCTTTTTTCCACCAGTCACTCAGGCAGACCAACTTTGGGGTAACAGCGTTTGAGGATAATACTAAAATCTGTGGTCAGAATGTCTCTTGTGATGTCAAGATCCTAAGGTTTTCTAAAAATGTATCATGTGAAACTTTAGCTCTAGGAATGAAACGGGCTCAAAAAATACCAAAGAAGCTACATTTTCAAAAAGCTTCCCGCTTTACCCACATACAGCAAAACAACCATAAAGAAGCAAACATAACGTTGTGGTAATCATTCATGGTGTTGTGGTATTATGAAATTTTAAATTACATAACATGGCCTAATTGCCTCTAGGTGGTACTTGAGACTGGAAGAGCTCCTGTAGTAAGCCTATTCTGCATTGCAAAAGGTGCAAACAGCTTTAGTCTTGTCAAGTTCTCCATTGGTAATCTTTTGAAAAAAATTAATTTTCCCTAAAGCAAACCTGCCATCTTTATAGCTACATCCATGTCAGCACGTCACGTTGATGAATATTGATTCGTTTTCACCCCCAGATATATATCCGTGCTAAAAAATCAAGGTGAAAGTCATCATTACAATAGACCCAGCTCCCAACCCAACAGATTTCTGTCCTGCTGAAGAACCCCTAAACCGAATGCTCAAAGCCTAATTACTGAACTCATTCTGTGTTTCATATTTTCCGGGAAACATTTATATTATGGCTCTTCGTCAGCTAATATTGGCTGCTCAGTATATGGTAACACGGTTGTCTGAATCGAGCTGGTGCACAGAGAGTAATAGCCCAGCAGCATACATATTTAATTGGTGCTAATTATACGAAGCTCTCAAGAGGTCATTCAGCGGCTGTTTGAGCTGGCGGTAGTCAGACGGCTCAAAGAAGGGAAGACCATGAAGAAGCTACCATTTTTCCAATCAGACATCTGATTTCTATAATCAAAGTTTGGGTTATTGGAATCCTCCATCTGATTGTTAGGCTGTCTGATCTCTGGCTTCATTGATTTCTAATAGTGTATTCATAGACTACGAGTAAATATTAGCATCTTGGAGGACGATAGAGGATCTTCTCTATATGCTTCTGTTCAGAAACATTTCATCCGTCACTCCTTTGGTACGTTATCCATCCCTTTAGGTTCTGCCTCGTCCCTTTCCTCCATCCGTCTCTTCATCTCTATCTCTCTCTGCCTCATCCTTTCTCTCCTCCCTCCCTCTCTCTGGACACAGATTCAGAGCGTGATCTGATCTCCATGTAATGGGAGAGTAATAGGCACTCTGCCTTGATTGGTTGGTAATTTGGGGGAGTTATGCACAGGTGCAATTTGTAATATTTTCAGTAAATTAAATTTCTTTCTCTTCCTCTCTTGCTGCCTCTCTCTACCTCTCCCCTTTGCTTAATTCCTTTCTTCGATCATCCAGTCTTAAATATCTCCCCTGGCTTTCCTTTTCTTCTCCCTTTTATTCCTTTGCTCCTTTCTTTTCATTTGTTTCCCTTTCTCCTTAGCTCTTACGCTCATTCTGTCTTCTCTTGGCACGTTCTTTTTCTCTCTCTCTCTCTTTCTCCTCCTCCCTCCCTGCCTCCCTCTTTTTCTCCCCTCGTTTTATTGATGTACGCTCAGGCGCCCATTAGAGCTCCCTTTTTCCCTCTAGTGGAAATTGCAGCATGTTAATTTTCACACAAATTACGGCAATAGCAGGTATCTCTATTTGATACATTATAGCGGGAGCAATCAGAGATAATTGAGTGCCTTTCAGAGGGAGACGGCTGCATTCACTGCCGGCTCAAAGCTGCCCCATTATCGCCTAATCGCTCTTTAAACACTGAATTTTGCCGAACAAAAATTCTTGTCATAATTTTGCTTAAGTGTATTTGGAAATCACAGTCCTTTGAGCGAGGATAATTGAAATCAAATCCCTTTCACTGGAGCTGACATTTCTACATTTCCCCCCAATTGAAATTAATTTCAAAAATTGAGCATGAATATCTTCAAATAGCAGGCAATTATGCCTTTCAATGGGGAGAAATTACCGGTGCTGAATCGTTTGAGGCTTGCGGGCGAGAGCACCAGTTAAATGCCTTTGTTTCCCGCCGTGTTTGCCTAGTAAAGATTTACATATATTGACTCATTATGGTGTCTTGTGAAGCTGATCGGCGTGACTACCACAACCGGCAATAATGCTCATCGCATCTGAAAAGCTCAAGAGTTTTAAAGCCTTGTGGCCTCACAGCTGAGGGGGGAGAAATGTATGTTTGTTTCTCTCCATCTTCCTCCCTCTCATTTTTTCTTTCTTTTTTTTTTTTAACCTGCAGCTGCAGTTCTGGAGGGCTAAGATTTTGCAGCTTTAGATTTTTTTTACTAGGCATGTTTGTAGGAAAAGCTGAAGAAGAGTATCGATGAAAAGGGTGCAGCCAGAGGTTGTGTTTGTGCTTGAATTGCCGAATGGTCTCAGTGAACCTTTCCGCCCGGCTCTGTGTGCAGAAAAGTTTTAAAGGGGCAGTTTTGGTGCACGTCTACCTCCCTTTAAGATGAGCCAGGCGTGAATCTGTATAAGATTCTAAGAGAGTGAGTAAGCAGCTGGATAAGCTGATCGGGAAGGCCAGCTCTGTGATTGGATGCCCCCTGGACTCAGTGCAGGAGGTTGGAAACAAAAGGATCCTAACTAAATTAACATCTCTGTTGGATGTTTCCCACCCCACGCATGCAGCTATTGCAGAACTGGAGAGCTCCTTCAGTGACAGACTGCTGCACCCTAAATACACCAATGAGCGTTATCACAGATCCTTCCTCCCAGCAGCTGGAAGACTCTATAATCACCACTGTTCCCAACAACCTCAATAAGTTGATAGATTCATGCTGATTTTGTACAATTTCTATCTTAATCAGTTAAATAAAATGCTGCTGTCATTTTGCACATCTCTGATGTTGCTGCTAAATTGAAATGTCCATAGCTGTATAATGGTTAATTTATTCTCCAGGTGGACAGTTTTATATTCTTAAAACACTTTACACAGTATTTTGTTGTTTATCTTTTAACTCTTCACTAGTATTTATATATTTCTAAAGTCCACATTTGTGTGACAACTTTTTCTAAACTATTTTTGCTGTTGTAAACACTAGAATTACCCAATTGTGGGACAATAAAGGGATTTTCTATTCTATTGCTGCATTCATTGGGCTTTCTTTAAGATTTCATACTTCAGCTTATACTTCTGACTTTTAGTAAGGTTTTCCCCCTATAAGCTTGTTTATTGCAGGGGTTCCCAATACAGATCATATTCAGATATTAAATTAAATTAATAAACCAAAGCGGAGTCCTATTCAAAGTGTGGGTGTTAGAATAGATCAAAAGAAGCAGTGTGGGGAAATGGATGGAGCAGCATGCTAGCTGTTGCTGCCAGTATGGTGGGCATTGTTGTCCAGAGTTATTTTGAGGCTCTGCTCTTTATGTCAGGAGTCTAACAGGCTGTTTTTAGCTGGTTAATTTGTGGGTTTTATCTGTTTGGATACAGTCAGCCGTTGGCTGCTTAGCAAACTTGTTGCTAGCTCACCAACTAGACTTTTAAAGCTGTTTTAGCATAATAACAGGGCTACGTAGGTCTTTAGTCTCCACACTACGCCTGCCTGTGTTATTTCCAAACAGCCGGGTTTGTATTTGTCTTTATGAGAGAGAAGACTAGGAAGGCCTCTTTCATTAATCCCAAACAGCGTTTCATTTCTCTGTTTTATGTTCTCAGAAATATTCCTAAACAGCCTAATTCGTTCTTTCTTGTAAACATTGGAAAATATGAAGTAACTTTATTTTTTAGCTAGATAGCTGGCAATGTACAGCAACAAGTAAGAGGCAATATTTTAGCTTTTTTTTTAAGTGTACATTTTAAAACTTATATAGGTATAGTTTATTTTGGTAATTGGACCATGTAGGAATGGCTGTTTTTTTGTTTTTCTTAGCGTGGTAGAAGCCATTTCATCAATGTTATTTAATCTACTTGATTTAAAGCCGTTTTTTTGTGTTTCTTACCTTTTTTGCATGCTTTACATCCTACGCCTTCTGCTTCCTTCTCTTATTTGTCTGTGTTTTTGAGTCCTTACACAGGGTAAGGATGTGTACCTGTGTATTTAGGTTGGAGGGGGCGAGGGGGTTAGCGAGACAGAGATGCTAAAGGCAAAGGAGCAAAGGGGTGCAAAGTGTGGGGGGGGGGGTTCCGACACTCCCAAGAGAGAGGCAATTTCACAGCTGGTTTGCTCCTTAGGCAGTCAGGCTGAAAATGCTGCAGATTTGTGGAGCAAATTGAAATGGTGTCAGTGCGGGAACAAAGCGCCGAGCTGAATGACGAGGTAGAGGTGTGTGTGTGTCGGTGTGTGTGTGGAGCAGAGTGAGGTGGGGTTGCGGGGCTCTAAATTCAATAACAATCCTGTTACATTTTAGCCACACCTCTCTGACACCTGTCAGTCAATCAGTATGCAGCGAAGGACCCGCCCACAATCAGCAGTGTATTGTTCCAATGCTAGCTTCTGTGTGTGTGAGTGTTTTATGTTTCAAGAGGAAGAGGTGGCGCTCGGTGCTTGTGCCGACTGAGCTCGTTCAACCTTGGCAACCGTAACCGAGGCTCCATTATGGGATGTGCATGGTTTGGTTGTTGACTAGGCAGTGCATCAACGGTCAACAGCTGTGCGTGCCATGTGGGCAGTGATAGAAAGCCATTAAACACGCACACTCTCACACACACACCCTCTCTCACTTTCACACATCACATAGTTTGCATTTAGCTGCATTAGATACTCTCACCACTTGATTATGCCACAGCAGTGAAAACTGAAATTACAATTATGCGTGTTGCCGATTGGCAGGTATAATGGGCTAACACACAAACCGGCTCGGCGTGCAGGAATTGTCAGGGGATTCTTCCTGGTGGTAATAATGAAGCACTCGGCGCACACCTGATGGCAGTGTGGGGTCGAGGCTTAGCGTGCCCTCTGCAGTGTAGCTGGGAAATGACGAGCCAATAACTGCAATTAAACATCCGGTATAATGGCTAATCAAATTGACAGCCTCGGCTGTTCGCATGCCTCTCTCACAATGGCTTATCACAACAAACTATTATGAGGGAGGGTGTATCAGGTCTGATCCCCTCTCTTCTTCCTCTCTCTCCCCTCTTCACTTCTGTTTTTGCTGTCTCTCAGGCCTTTCTCTCTCTCCTCTCCCACTCTTCTCTGTTTCCCTCCCACTGCTATGTCTAGCTCATCCTCTCCGTCTCTTTCCCTCTCTCTCCCTTTGGCAGGCTGTCATGTGGCTCTGCTTAATTGCAGTGGAAATTAACAAAGCAAGCAAATTTGTTTTCTAGCTTTACTGTGTCACACAGAGGAAGGGGGATGTTAGCAGGGAGGGTTAGTCATTTGGGCGGGATGTGCCCTTACAGAATCTTGCAAACACATCTATTATTTATTCTTCATGCTTTTTTTTAGTCCTGTCATGATCTTGAATCCACTTTTAACTGCCTGAAACTAATAAATAGAATGAAAGATCATTGCTAGTGAGATAACTCTGCTTAATTAGTGTTTAACATATCAAAACATTTTGAATTTTATCATAAAGTTGTTTTATATGATGAGAGGATTGGTTGTCTAAGCAGCAACCAGGAAATTCAGATTAATGAATCTCTGTTGTCTTATTCAGTGTAGGATCCACTTGTTTATCGTTTTGTTCCAAGTCTTATACTCTATCACTTGAAGCGTATTAAAGTATCTGTCTTTAGCCTTTCAATGTTCTTACATTGTCATTTAAAAAACTAGTGACTCAGTTTTGTTGGATTCAGAATTTTGTCTCAACATTTTAATTAATTGTTTTTGCTTTCTAAGCTTACTTTATTTTGATTTAGGTTTGTGTGCTGTAACCTTGACATAAATTACATCTTAGCTAGTGTTTTTCCAACTTTTGTCTTTTTTTCAGTGCAGCAACAGGAAACCAAATAGCAGTGATTCATTATTTTAGTCTAGGCCATCCCTCCATGGTCAGTTAAAACTAAAATTCCAATCGTGTTTCCAGTCAGTGAATGCATCAGGGCTAATTGGCGCATTGTCTGCAACACCCTGATACAGAAGTTCAAACTCAACGTAGACTGAAAGGAAAAGTATTATCTATACCTAAAGCTGATACGTTCTATGTTAATCAATTAAAAAAAAATAATATTTTTTTGTTGAGATCACTGAGTCCAGGACCGTCCATTTTTGCCCGAATATAGTAACACCCCACTCCTGACATCTTGCAGAAGTGACGTCACGGTACGGTAAGCCTAGCGCCATTCTCCCTGCTTTACAAGCCAAATCAATGGGAACTATGAGACACATCTGCAGTCAACAACAATTATTTCAAATGTTGAGAAGACTCGCGGAAGGTATCGTTAAACTGACAATGCCCACGTGAGAGAGAGAGAAGTACTTTTGTATTTTGCTGCCACATTTAGTGGCATCCCTACTAATTCCTTATTTCAAATTTATGTTTTAATTTTTTAATCCACATTTACGTAGTATCCATGACCTCCTGTTTGCCTTGTGTACAAATATAACACAAATGAGGAGAGACAGGAAAACATGCAGTTTAACTTTCATTGGACCTTCATAAGTTAAAGGCAGGAAAGACGATTCTTTGGTGGAAGATATGTCCGACGGCTGTTTGTGTATTTTTGAATCATTTGCATGCATCAGTGCCCCCTCCTTCGCTAAAGATCTCTATGCCAGAAGTAATTTTGTATTACGAAAAGTGCCAGTATTCACCGAGTCAGCAGGAAATCTCCATAAGAAGAAGACGTCTCTGCCGGCGTTATCACTGCAAGTTACATTTAAAATTAGTTGCTGTCCTCTCGCTGCTGCTGCTACTAAAACCACAGAATTGAACATAATTTACCTTTGCAGCAGAAGTTTATGTAAAAGCAACAACAAAAAAGCTGCAGCAGCAAACAAGCTTTGGTGTAATGGCGGCGTGCTAGTCAAACCTCGTATGAGTTACTCTTAGAGCCTACGTAAATAAGATACTAGGGGCACGTATGCAAAATGTTTGACAAACAAGTAGCCAATGTGCTTTAGTCAGTAGGCAAAGTAGATTGGCTAATGTTTTGTAGTCACCATCATGGCCAGTTTTTGGATGTTATTTGTTTTTTGGAGGGAACCGTTTGTGCAAGAATGCTAGCCCTCATTTAAGCCATTTTTAAACAATTCATCATTTTAGTAACACAGCTGGTCAGAGGAAGTGGCAGCTGGGAGGGAACAAAAATGGTTAAATAAGATGTGAGAATGGAAAAATCTGCAGTTTAACAAGAGATTGGAAAAGGGTAGATATTAAAAAGTGGGGGGGGGGGCATCCAAAAGTTGAAAGAAGCAGCAAATTTTTGCTTTTTTGATTCAATATTCTAAATGAAAACTAAATATTAAACTTAGAAGGTAGATGTTCAGATTTATTGAGGTGCTGCAATTGTTTTGGCCAGTGTTGGTTTAACAATGTTGGTTTTCTCTTTGCAGTACTCGGAGAAGGCTCTGTACAACCAGCTCTGCTTCTACAGATACATCTTTGACTGGGACTACGCCATGGCCAAGGTTCTACAGTCTGACGAGAGAGGTAAGATTTTACGCACATCAGCTACTTTATCACTCTGATCCCAGCTTTATTACTTAACGTAAAACAATCCCTGCTTGCTTTTTGGGCCGTCTTTGTTCCTGTTCCTCTTTACTGGCTTTGGAGTGGAAATCAAGTTAGCCGAGGCGCTGAGAAACTTTGAATTTTAATAAGTTAACAATGCTTTCTCACACGTACAACATAGCATTAGCAATCAAAGTCTCAACATAAACCTTTTAGCCAGGCTGCACTTAAAATATTCACCAGTGATGTGACACACACACACACTCGCCAGCGGCGGCAGCCAGGCATTGGTTATGGGGAGGGGGGGTTAAGGACATTCAGCTCCTCGAGTCGACAGCCCTAATTTAGGAGACGGATTCAATCACACACACATACAGAATGCAAAACGCTCCAATCACTGGAAGAAAGAAGGAGAGAGCCCTCCATCTCTCTCCCTCTACCCTCACTGTCCATCTCTGCTCCTTTCTCTGCGGTGCTCCCTCTCTCTTTCTTGTCTCTCTCTCTCTGCCTCTCTTGGACAGGCACTCGTTTGGCTGTGTTGATTGAAAACAGGTTTTAGATTTGGGGAAATGATAGGGCGAGTAATGGGCGCGCTGACGAAAGGATAGCCCTTCTCCTGTAATGGGACATGGAGCGTATATTTCCCCCCTTGGACTCAAATAGACGCTACTCCAACGATCCGGGTGCACTCAGTAGGCGTCAGCCGCAAGGCCTCTTTACCCACAGTTCTCCCTGATTGATGTCACTTGATTAGAAAGGGCCGCCGGGCCGAGTGATTTATTTATTTGATTAAATATTTATGTATGTATGTTATTTATGTATGTATGCCTGAGTCCCGTGAGTGCGGTGAGCTCAGGCCAAAGCGAGGCAGCAAAGGAGCCAGACGGCAGACTTAAATATAACGTGTAATCAACAGATGACCACTCAGAAAATGGAGCGAGCTGAAATAGAGGGATTGGGCCAGTGTAGAAAAAGAGGGGAGGTTGGGGGGTGCTAACATGATTATAGCCTCCATTTTTTGCTTTCTTTTATTTCCGTCTAGGCCCAGATGCAAGAAATCATCACCAATCAATTCCTCGACTTTCCTCTTTTCTTTAAGTTCTATTGTGCCGGTGATTTGTGGGCACTTCCTGCCTTTTTTTTTTTTTTTTTTTTTTTCTGTATGTGGATCACAGACCTATACAGTACATTTCTGTTGTTTTGGGCTACATAGGGAACATTACTGATTCATGGTTGTGAAGCAGTTTCTTGGATGTTAATCAGTAAAAGCCTGAGAGCTTCTACAGGAAATAAATAGAAAAAATTGTAATTTTAATTGAGGTGCAGTGAGAAAATCAATCTAGAAACAAACAATTCCTGCACCCTACCAGACTAAACAAACTCACTCTTCAGTGAGGAAGCAGTTACAGCGATAAGAACTCAAACGAAATTGTTTCCATAATCTGTGAGGTTTTTAAAATCAAATCAGAGGAAGAACAACAGGGTTAAGAAGCTATTAAGGATGTCAGTTATTCATTCAGGCTGCTATAGCCCATCCGGTGCTGGTCATTCAGGTTTTTTTCTGAAAACATTCGTAAAACCCTCATATTCAGGTTATTTTAGTTTGATAATTTAGTTTTTTTTATGTGATAAAAAGAAAAATTGGATTAAATCCTTAAATAGTGTAATACTTCCTTTTGGCATTGTTTTTCTTTTAGTAGACAATAGGTTTAGCTAGAATAGGGGGTTTGGTCCACTTCAGCAACTGCATCCTACCTTTAAACTCTGCTAAATAGCACAAAACTACAAAATACAATGTTTAATAAGTTGAAAACCAAAACGGTCAGTCCTCTAATCTCACTTACAAACTAGGTGGTTTTATTTCCCACACAATATGGAGAAAGCCACCCCTATAGATGGTGTCACGCTGCTTTAAAACATAGATTGAAGGTGTAATCCCTCCGTCCTGGGGAAGTAATACCCCACATTACTGCATTACACACCAAGGCGCCTCGTCGCTCAGGTTACACTTCTACACACCTCACTTCAGGAGTAATAGTTAATCTCTCTATGGATGATTTAGGTAAACTCCTATAGATTGACTCAGTTGGCTGGAGGAACTATGTGGGAACTAGATTTGTGACAAATACTCCCCTGGAGGCTAACTTTGGGGCTGAAAATACATATAATCCGCTTCCATTACACCCATTGACTCTATTGTTTAGATCAGAATTGACAATTGAACAGCAGACGTTTCTCTTTGTTTTAACATTCTCGCCGGGCTGGAGACGGCTCATCCTTCCCTCTGTTATTACTCTATATTCTCCTGCGACTGTTGGTTTAACGCCGGTTTGGGCGGACGCTCCAGAGGTGGGGAATGACAGAGGGGTGATTACCAACATGAGGCCCTGCTGTCGGAGCACGGCGACTCTGATCAACACTGGAAACTGCTAGCTGGCTGGTAAAAGAGCTCAGTATTTCTACCTGCTCTCAATCTGTCACTCTCCACACTGGCCACACGCTAGATGCCTATATTTACATGTCGGAGGAATTACTTAAGAGTTGCCGGTTTTGGTGTTTTCAGAGGATTGATCTGAAAGAAAGCTGCGGCATTTATGTTCTGCTGTTAGCTCAAAGTAAATGTGTATCATGACTGTACCCGTCACTTTAGACAATATCTGGGATTTTCCACTGCAGGTAGCCATGATGCAGGCTCGGTGTATGTTTTCAACTGTGCATTGAACGTATATAATAAAAGACATTAATGGAAAATTGCACAGGCTGTGTGTGAGACACAAAGGAGCTCTGACTCAACGCAGATTGTAATTTTGTGCTGTGTTCTCTGCAGTGTTCGCGTGCGTGCGTTCTGCAAGGCCGTCTTATCTACATGTACATTGCGTTTTTGTGCCTGATTGCTGCGACTGAGTAAAACATGGAGGTAATTTCACCCGCCACGGGAGATCTCTAATAGATTACAAAGAGAGGGGCACGTGCACACAGTGAGATAGAGAGAGGAGAAACCCCAACGCTGTCCGTTCTTTAGCTGGGAACATCCCATATCAATGACTTTCAAATCATTTTGTATCTCCTTCCCTCTACTTCCTTTTTCCTCATCCTACTCCCCCCCCACCCTCTCCATCCTTTCCCCTAGGTCTCAGTCCTGAGTGTGGGCAGTATGATTGCGTGTGTGAGCAATAATGTCATTTCACCGCATTGATAAAATAAAAATTGTCCTTGAGCTGCGCCTTTCTAATGATCCAGCTTCCCTGCCACCTTACGGGTGCTCCACGTTCGCTCCTCCTCCCTTTTCTTCCTGCTCTGTCTTTTCTCTCCTCTTCTCCTATTTTCTTCCCTTCTCCATCTTCCACGCTCCCCCTCCCCTTTTTTTTCCCTCCGCTGATACAAAGCGGGGTGGCAAAATCCACGGGTGCGATTGTCAAATCAATTATTCATTCTGTGCAATTACACTCACACAAAGAAGTTTCCCCGTGCTCCGAGTAGTGATTAAATTAACTGCTATTCCAGCTGCCCGTCGCCACCAGCCTAATAGAATATTCATGGAGGCGGCCGACAGAATGGCCGATCTCCATTAACTTCATCATGCTCACTTAATTACAGGCTTGTTATTGTATTTACACCTAGTTAGAGCGTGCAGAGCCCCGATCTACTCGTGCCCGGCTCCACCGGAGTGTGCGGGAGTGTGTGACAACACCTAGTTAGTGCAGAGATAACCTCTGCTAGGCTCGCTGTGTGGGCCCACATGTGCTGGACTCAACATGAGGGCGTGGAAGAGGGAAACCAAGATCAGAAAACTGCTGGATTTTATTTGCTTCATCATTTTATAGTGTTTGTAGGGGATTTTATAGAAACAGTTTTCCTACTGATGGTGAAACTATTGAACATGTGGACGGATATTTTTTTGGGTTTGCCCAAAGTTTTGTTGAAGGCCTCAAAACCTGCTATTCCCATTGTCTTCTGCTTAGAAACACATCAATCATGTTCTTGGAAAAGATAGTTTCTCACTCTGTTCTCTATTTTGTTGTCTAAAAGTTGAATCGCAGTTAAGGTTTAGATTATCCTCATCCTCTACCTCCTTTGTTTTCTTTATATTTTATCAAAACTAAACATCTATCAAAGAAAATAGTTGACATGTTTTTGAGGTAGTTTGGTCGTGGATCAATAAGGTGAACCAAAAAAAAAAAACTGCTTCAGCCACCTGTTCCAGTTTCTCTGTTGTCTTTTATTCAGCATTTCACTCCGACAAACAAAGTCTAAACAGAGAAAAAAGAATTAAATTAATCTAATTTACAAACTTATCTACATAAAGAGTCTGCAAAATAAACAATGTGATACAAGATAACTCAAAAAGTTACTTTAAAGAAAAACAAACAAAGCATAACCCCAAAGGAAGCCCTCTAAATGGTACAACCCAGCAAGGTAATGGATGACATCATCAGGTCAATTTAGTAGGAAATACTTAAACAAACAACGGTGAGTAAAAACAAATACCATGAATATACTTTGAAACATAATAAACAATTTCATCCAATAATCCAGAAGTAATAGCTTTAACCTAAACATAAATAGATGGAAACTACAGCATAATGCTAACACAAACAAACCCAGGATAGTAAGTGAAGCAAAGTTTAAACTAATGTTTAAATTTAAGCATTACAAATCAGAAGAAAGAATAAGGTACAAGTGGTAAACACAAACTGAACCACTTTGTCACAATGTTGTTCTGTCTAATAAAAACTGAATTGTTGGGTCGGCCCTACAGGGAAAGTGGACCAGAGAAATGTTGCTTGGTCCATCTGTTATCACAGGTTCAGATAATTTACAGAAATCGATTTTATTTTTAGTGTTTCGGTTCTTTCTGCACAGAATGTTTTACTGTCCTGCTCTTCATTAAGTTCTAATTGTCGGATAGTAGCTGGTTAATTAGCCGAGCAATCTGCCGTCAGCAGCTCTACAGATGTGCCACAGTGTTGCGTTCACTGTCCTCTTCAGAGAGTCTGTTATTTAAAGCCTGGAGTTTTTCCAAACAGCTGCCATTTCACCTTTAGCCTGCTGGTTGGCAGTCAGCAGCAACAGGTGGGGGTAGTGCAGAGCTCTATATACAGTACCTTAGACCCACAGAAAACTCATAATGTCACTTTATCCCATTTAAGGGACTTAAGAAACTATTCCTGGTCACTTCTTTAAACCCCTGTGTCCTTGATAGAGGTAACCGGGCCCATACCTGTCCACAGCATCACCCCCCCTGCCTTTCTTCTGCCTCTCTCTCCCTCAATAGAGGAGACTATTTATTTGAACCACACTCCCCACAGAGCCCCGACTTGCACACAGAGATCTCTCTCTCGTTCTTTTCTTCTCTGTGACTCTTAAATCATTCTTTTTATCTGTTCGCCACACAGTGATTGGGTTGGAAGAAGAAGAAGTGGGAGGGGAAGGGGAGAATTATTTTTCTTCTACCTTTCAGAAAATGATGACATGATTGCTTTCGCTTGATCATGCATCATCACCCCCTTTCTATTCCCCGGATAAATAGTCTCTCCCTGCCTCTCCTCTATCCCCTTGCCCCCCCCCACCCCCACCCCGTATCCCCGTCAAAATGAGGATTATCTGGTAATAGTTGCCGTTGGCGTTTTAAGTCAACCACACCATCTTTCACACATGGATGTGAGCACATGCATGTGTGATTACTGTTTGACTGGTGGATGTTTTTTAGCGGCTGAGTTACCAGGCTTTTTAAGTGTTTAACTACCTGTGCTGTTGTGTATATATTCTTTTAGTGTGTGGGTGTGTGTGGCCGGCATGTGTATCTAACCTTTGTTCCTCTGTGCTGTCAGTGGGCATGTATTTATCCAGTAGCCACTAATGCAGCAGACAGGAAGGACGAGAGAGGAGATATGGACATGGAGAGGGCAACTGGCCATATGGGCAACTTAGTGGATCGAAACTAAAACGGACCAATAGATTACAAAATGGAAAAAGTCTTTTCGGCAGGATGCTTTTCTTATTCCAATCAGATTTCTAAAGATAAGAGAATTAGGTTTTAAGCAAAGGTTTTCTGTGAATCAAAAACAAGTCCTTCAAGGAGGTGGATATCTAGCTACCTTCATTGGTTTCTTAGACAAACTTTATTGTTATTTTGTATATACAGTGTATAAAATGACATTTTGATGCATACAGCAGCAGCTTAGCAGTGAAATGAACATTTCCATTTATGACACGCAGCAGTGATCATGAACGTAAACGGTGGAGGAGAAAAGAAAAAACTGTTTAAAGTCGTTGCAAAAGGCATTGGTATGGAAGGTTCAGTGCAGTGTAAATAAATACATGTGGTGCAAAATGCAGTAGAACGTTGAGTTGTGTTCTATTTAAAGGGATAATGAAAGATCAGCCACGTTGGTAGTGCAAATATGTTTTGCAAGTGTGATGCAGAGTCTTGATTAGAGTTTGACAGTCTTATGAAAGCGGGGAAAAAGCTGTTGCAGAACCTCCTGGTCCTGAGATGAATGCTGCAAAGCCTCTTCCCAGAGGGCAGCAGGGAGAACAGTTCATGGTGGGGGTGTGAGGGGTCTTTGATTATGTTATGGGATCGGGACACGCAGCGCTTGGATGATATGTCCCTAATAGAGGGCAGAGGATCTTCTCTGCTGTCCTCACTACTCTCCTTGCTTTCTTCCAGTCTGATGCGCTGCAGCCTCTACACCACACACTCTCCACTCTCTCCATGCTGCTTCTATAGAAAGCACCTGGTTAGCCTCCTGGAAAAATTCACATTGAGACAAAAATAATTTAAAAAGCCCACTAGAACCTGCCTTTTCATTACAGTCATGGGCCAAACTGTCAATATTCTGCTAAATAAAAAAAAAAGCAAAGTTTCAGAAATGCGGTATTTCCATCAAATACGAGAAAAACTGCATGGGAATATGATGTTTATGCGCTAACTAAGAAAACAACACATCGTGAGCGGCTGTAACACATGAGATATATCTATATATATTAGGGGTGGAACGGTTCACAAAATCCACGGTTCAGTTCGATTCACGGTTTCTGGTCACGGTTTTCGGTTCAATTCGATACATGTTGATTGTTACACCGAAATTCCATAAAAAATTATGAAATTAATGAAAAAATCCCCCCCAAAATAATGGATTGTAATTATTTTAAATGATAAGCGGAAACCCTGGATCATTTTCGTATGTTTTGCTGCTTTAAATTTAATCATCTGGTGCATGCTCTCTAACCTGACAACAGCCAGATGCATGCCTCTGGCTGTTGTCAGGTTACATGCTCTCTACCATCTCCAAGGAACTCAGAGGGGAGCAGACGAAGCCACAGTGGGGGCTGTAGGCTTTGCTTTGAGCAGCCGGTCTGGAGCGCAGCGGGGGTTGCTGACGGAGTATGAGGGATTTCGGGGTTAGCATGACATGTTGCTGCTAGCATAAACAAAACGTGTTGCACAATGCTTGCACACTGTTGCACTTTTATCCACAACTTTCTTTCCGCTGTCATCGTAGGTCACTCTAAATGCAAAGTGGTCCCATACAGCGCGTCTTCCAACTCCAGTTCTTTCCCACTCGCCAGTCCGACACAGTTCTCCACAACAACTGATTTTTTTCCCTGCTACCCGGCTAAGCTGCTTCGCTTCTTCTTCTTCTTGTTTACTACTGGCGGTTGGCTTTGGTCGCAGCACTGCCACCTTCTGCTCTGGAGTGTAATCGCTTCCTCTATGAGAAAAAGGAGCAGCGCATGAACCAAACGAAACACACGCGAACCGAACTGAGACAGTCGAACCGAACGATTCTGACGGTTTTCATAAATCGTCCCATCCCTAATATATATCAACCACGGCTCTAGTGGGCGCCATCATCCTCCAACTACTTCATGTCTTTCTCTCTTTAAACAAGCAAGGTTCAGTTGCAGATCATGTAACTCGTGTATTTCTGTTGCAGTTTTGCAAAATATTGCAATTTCGATGCAACTGGGTTTTTTTTTTATTACAAAGTTTCCATTTAGCAGATTTATTTTCCTAATCACAATTTGTGCAGTTTCATAGTTAATACAAACTCAGCTACAGAAGAGTGAATCCTAAAATTTAGAAAAGAAACCTGAAATCACAGATAAAGTAGTTATGATCTAAACCGAGACAACTGACTGATAGATGGTACAAATTCTTACATCTTCTCTCATCAGCTGATGCCACGTTATTGACCCGGAAGATCAATAACATGATCCCAGCTAAACATCAAGATGGCCCAACACCAAACGTAGACTTCAAATTATATATTGTATACATCATTTCCTCAACTGACAGCTGTTCATCCTTGTATTCATGCTACTTCCTGAATCCATCCACCCGTTCATCCCTCTGGGTCATGGTGGGGCTGGTGCCTATCACCAGCAGCTAAAGGCAGGGTACACCGTGGAAAGTCGCCAGCATTTACTGAATCCCTATCTAATAATCGAGTCAAATAACGTCAGTCCAAAACTTAAATATTTATTTTCCCAAAATGATGCAGCTCTGAATGTAAAAAAATTAAACAAACACTTAAAAGAAGGAAATACTGACTATCTAAAGACCATTATTTTAATGTGAACCATTGTTGGCTCCAGCTTTATAAGCAGAACTGCTTCATTCTTTCTTTAAAAAATATTTTTAGACAGAAGGAATAGTTGCAATTATTTCCTAATTTAAATCCTTATCTAATGATGACCTCTGATGTTTTTGATCTTAGCCCTTCATTTTCACACTATTTTCCCTTTTACACACATATGAGACGTTTGTGGTCCTTATTGGATTACAATATAAGGACGCTGCCATGATCTTGTGGCGTTTTTAGTGTCTCTTTTCAAGAAACTTTAAAATATCAAACCCTACTGCTTCATAGATGGTCTGAATAACAAGAGATATTTCAGCGTTGCTTAATCAGATGACATGGCGGCTTTTTTTGAATTACTTTAAAGACTGTTATACAGGTCAGTGTTTCTTGGAATGACTTAATGTCGGTAAGAATGGATTCAAAATGCTGTAATAACACAGCCTGACTGTCATGGAAACAATCTAAGGAAAAAGAAAGAAAGAAATCTAATGTGCTTTTGGGTCAGTAGGGTGTTTTTGGTGATCTAAACCAAAATAAAACTGTCCAATTTCAGGTTTTTCCTATTTTTTCTGATTTCTGTGTGTTATTTCTGAGGGGCTCCTAAAATGCTTTCGGTCAGTTTGGAGGTTAAGAACCATAAAACCTTTTGTTTCAATGGGTTATCTGATTGATAGGAAAACATCTACTTAAATAAATTCATTTAAGGCTAAAATGCTGCAAATGAATTATTAACTAAGAATTTAGAAGGTTTGCCAGAAAGAAAGGAAGATGGAGAGCCTCCAATATGTTTGCTTTCTCCTCTAAAATGTCTTTGAGCCGAAACCAGGCTGCTTCGCTCAGATCACTGCTCTATCCACTGCTCTCCTTTGTGCGGTGATGGTGTTATTACTTGGTTTCATGCTACTTGATCTACACTCGGTGCTCGCTATGATATTGAAAAGGTTTGCTTGTGGTTGCCATCCTGTCCTGGAGAGCCGTCCCTCAGTCTTCTCTTTGGCCTTATTACAGCCCACCTGAAGAGATAACAGGGACGAGATATTGACTTCATGCTCTCATCGGGCTTTTCCATCGATCTCATGATCCTTCGTGGATGCATGCGCCATCGACCCATCAGTTTAATTCTGTGTGATTGCCCATCCAGTCCTCAAAGTAATAGCATTACTTTCAGACAGGGCTGGATCTGTTGGCTTTGCAGTTAAGCCTGAAATGCTCCTGAGTGTTTATTATAAGGGATTCTGCAGCATTGATGTGAGATGTAACGCTGGAGTCTCATGTTTTTAAAACCGTATGTATTTTTCCTTTTCTTTGCAGGCCATGTGAAGAAATGGAACAGCTTACGGGATGCGTATCTGAAGCTGAAGGAAGTCCCAGACAAGGCTTTGGCCACCAGTGGCTACTCTGAGGTTAACTTAGCCAAACTCTTCCAAGGTCTCTCCACCCTCAAGTGAAAACAATCTACAAGGACAACACATCCAAGAGCTTCATTCTGCCTTCGGTTTGTAAATATCTGGTAGAATTGGTGAAGCTCAGATCATACCTGATGGACTTGTTATATTCTTTAAAACACCAATCAGACCTCTCGTCTCTCCAGCTCCCTCACACACACACACACACACACACACTCATCCACTTGCAACCCTGACTTGACCCCATCACCCTCGCTCTGTATGGTAAAGGCGAGCAGCAATCATACCTAAATGACAGTCTATTGTATGTGCAGACGCTGGCTGTGCCCAGATATGTGTGCGTATGTGTGTGTGTTAAAATGACTTCTCCTCAGAACAGCTGGGATACTCTGGGAGAAAGCTAATTAGCCAATGATAGTGACCCGGAGCCACTGAGACCACTGGATGCCTGCAGCGATCGGACACTTGTTCTGATTACCACCATTCATGCTGCGTGAGTGTTAGCAGAGTGGGTCGGATCAGGGGCTGGAAGAAAGGCCTGAGGACGATACAGGGAGTAACGGGGTGAGCAAGGCCACACGCGCTGCTCCATCGCTCCTTTGTCCCGTTATCGAACATCTGATCTGCTTCTCCTTCACTGCGTCTGTTTAACTCAGGCCACTTCATCTCTTTCATCTTTCCCAAATGTGGACGTATTGTGTTTTAATAAATTTTCAATGTTATTGTAGCATTTACAGTGAGTGTTTTTTGAACTCCAATGCCCGATTATTTTGATACTGTTTATGACAAGGAAAGCTCAATAAAGAACTAATTAACAACTCTGTCTTGTGTAATTTTAAATGTCCCGCATATTAATGAATTTAACCCTGTAATGCCAAATGTATCATATTTGATACATACAGTTTCTGAAATGTTTTGCGTCTGACACCTTTTGCATAATTTAATGGTAAAAACTTTGCCCCTATTGTACACAATCAGATATACCTGATAACAGAGGGCAGAAGACTACACAAAAAATAATCTTGACTTATTGCATAGTAATAAATTATCAAAAATGTATTTCTTTTTTCTTTTTACATATTTTGTTAAAAGGCCAAATAAGGACTTCAAACCAAAAAAAAAGTAATTTTCTGTTTTGTTTTATTCTTGGATCAGGCTTTAAAGGGTTAATATATTAATGAACAAGTCAAATAAATCTTTAGTTTATATTCTAAGGTCAATTTTCTGATATAGTTATTGTCAAAAAGCCTAAAAACAAGTTTATATAAAATCATATCAATTAACTATATCAAAAGGAAGAAGTTTCAACCCTTCTTTCTTATTTAACTGTTTTAACAATGACTCTCACCACAATTTAGTAGTAAACTTAAGCCCCATTTACACTACCCTTTTTTAAATTGGCCGATAACAGTCCGAGCAAAGTAACTGGGATAACTGAGTGTAAATGGCACGCAAAACTGAGCCGGACTCTGCCAGACACAACCGAACCACGCTAAACAGGTACTGGTACGCGATTTCCAGTGACGATTCTGCTTAGCAGTGTGATGAACCTCAACTCCTGTCTTTCCCTGCGTCTGTAAGCCTTGATTGGACTATTGTTTGTTGTATCTACTTCACAAAAGCCGACCCTGTCCAGTAAATTCACCAAAGGCTGCCTTCTTCGCCTGACTATCCTCAAACAAAAAAATCTTACAATTATAACTAGGGCTGGGTAAAAAAATCAATTTAATCGATTTTGAATCGATTCCTTTACAGTTTTGCAAAATCGATGTCTAGGAAATGAGATCGATTGGTTTCATAGTGACGCGAGTGATGTTCACATTCAAATGAGCAGGAAAGATGCTCTCAAAAAAATTTCAAGCCAGACAGCTGCAAATATAGCCAATAGATTGAGTGAAGACATTAACAAATGGGGGCTGACTAGAAAACACCCTGTAGTTGTTACAGACAACGCTGCACATGTGGTTTGTACAGTGGAGATAATGCAGCTCATGCATGTCTGCTGTGTCACGTCTGCTTGCTCGAGTGAGGCTTCACTTTTTCACTTTTCACAAACAAGTTTGCACTTTTGAGACAGTTTTGTTCACATCTCAAGTTTAAACTGTCCGATTTACAAGTTTGCACTTTGTGTTTAATGTGACAGGAAAAAAATAAAATACATGAGTATTTTGAAACACAGTTGAACCACTTTCATTATTGTAAAAACAGATCGAATCGAAATTAATCGATTTAGAACTGTATGAATCAAAATCGAATCGATTCAGGACTTTGAAAATATGAAAATACCCAGCCCTAATTATAACCAAACTTCCTGAATGTTAGGAGCACTGCTATGTTGATTTGCATGTTTACCTCTAGAGAGCAGTAGTACCGTAGATAGTCACTAGGAGGCGAGCGCTAGCGTGGTGTAAACGGTTCATAAGGAACCAAGCTCGGCACTATTAACTGATCCAAGCTCAGTCTGAACTCGGTTCGGATCAGTTTGTTGGGACGTTTTTTAGCCGAAACAGGAAAGCTGGTTACAGTTAAAAGAGAAGGTAGACAAACTTAATACATGGCTGTCCTGAGAGAAAATGGCTTTTATTGTAAGATCTTGACACTGAGGTGGAGGTTCATCTTCCAACAGAAGAAAGAAAGATTAGATACAGTGGAAAACTTCAGATGAAAACCTTCCCACGGCCTAGTCAAAGCAAAAGCCAAATTCCAGATGGGGTCTTTAGCAATTCTCGAAATGTTATATTTACATCTTGAACTTGTCTGCAAAGAGAAATGTTCAAACTTTTAGATAAATATCTTAAAGACATGAAACAAAAAACTAACATATCTCATGCCATGACTCCATTTCTAAATGTTTCCTGGATTTAATCTGCTCTTGCTGAAGTTCAACACACAAGGCTCAAAGTACTTGAGCATTTTCTTTCACCAATAACTCTCCTTTGTGCTAATAGTCTGTTGTTTTTTTTTTTTTAACTCTCCATCCCGCCGTGTGCATTTCCATAAACACTGCACGCCTCACAAATCACTTCAAACCTCTGTGACTTGCAAAGGCAAGCTTAAGTGGGCTGAACACTTAAACCGTGATTCACTCCTGCAATGGATAGAACATGCTGTGTGTGAGAAAGTGTCTCCATGCATCTGCATCCTACTGCTCTGAACTTTACATATTTATTAAATCATATTGGCTCCACTTCTCCCACAGTCGCTTTTTTTTCTTCCTTTTATTTGAGTTAATCAACTTCAGCGTCCACTACATAGTACTGAATCTGTACAGGGCCCCCGCTGCCCCCGCACTATAAAAAGGAACTGTTGGAAAGTTTTTAATGTAAGCCAATAAAATTATTCATATTTTCTAAATGTAATGCTTAATAATTTCCCTGTGTGGTATGCGTAGAAGGATTTTGTTTTAAATGAATGCATCAACTTACTGGAGCATGCAAAATCTCATATGAGGTTAAGAAAGTTTCTGTTATGGAGCAATAAACAGCCCATCATAGTCTTTGTTGTCAGGGAAACGGTGTAAGGTGCCTTAGATCCATCCATCCATTTTCTTCCAATAAGGTACCTTTAAAAACTTGGTTAAATGTCCTCGTTTGATCAGAGATCATTGAAAAAGCCATTGGTTCAAGGAAGAAATAGCGGTGATCCAATGACAGAATCAAGGAGAGTGAAGTTGGATTGTTTGGTCCGATTCAGCTACCGTAGCTCAGATCCATAAAGGAAGTAGGGCTGGTTCTGGTACAGAGCTGTCAGTTCAGCAGCTAGAGTGCCTTTGCTGGTCATAGAGCTATACCTGATAAGTTGGAAAGATAAATGAAGCTTGAATATATTTTTGATATGCTATAAAGCAGCTAAAGATTAATTTGGAAATGGCAAACACCCCTGCTGGCAGTCGAATAAACCACCAGACTAGTTCATCCTCTTTAGCACATGCTGCACTTTATGTAAATACTGCATATCGTCTATGAGGGGTTCTATTTTATTCTGTAAAGAGTTCATATTGTAATTCCTTTCCTTTTCCTTCTGGTTATGTTTTAGAGTCTCCTAAAGTTGCTTATTTTCAGGTTTTCTAAAAGTTTTTAATTTGTGAGTATACATGTATTCTGAGCCAGAGTCTCATCAAAATTTAAATATGGTTAAATAATAAACAATAAAGAATTGACTCTATAGAATAGAGTACAGTCTAAAATTGTGTTTTTCCAAAATCATCTTTTTTTTAAATATACATTTTAAACCTACAACCATAGCTCCGGTAAATGTGATTATTAAGAAACCTGTTTCAGCTGCAGTCAACAAACATAAACCAGTGTTTTGGACGTAAGGTGGAGGATCCCATGTGGTTTCCATGACAGCAGCTTTGCTGTCTCTTTCATTACGGAAACAAAAATGAATTAAATTTTGAATGAAGGCTAAATTGCTGTAAAGATGATGGTAAACATTTCCAAAGTATCCTCTATAACCCCTTTCCCTGATTGCTTCAGGGTTAAGAAAATCAGTGCGCGCCGTCATTCAGACGGCGAGCTCAACAACAGCCAGATGCATGTCTCCCTCCGCCTAGCTCCTAGCTGGGCGGAGGGAGACATGCATCTGGCTGTTGTCAGGTTAGTAGGCCCTAGCTGTCTGAATGACGGCGCGCACTGATACGAACAGAGAGAAAATAGGACCAATTGATAACGACGTGTGACTTTTTCCACTACAATGTTTTTGGGATGCAAAAATATCGCTCTTTTGAACACATAATGTTTTGGGAAGAGAAACTTTTTATTTCGCTGGTTCTAAAAACCTGCCGGACTACTTTCGGCTTGACCAAAACTGGACGATAACTCTGCTCACAGGACGCTGCCAGGGGTAAGTCAGTGTGATTGCATGCCACTGGTGATGGGGATGCCATACAGATTCATGTCAAAAATACCGAACTATCCCTTTAATGACGTATGATCCTGCTATAGAATACCACAGACTGCCAGGAAAGACATCTGGTCCGTTTTTATTTTGGCCTGTATCAATGACCAGTTATCTGTTTTGGGTTTTTTTTACTTGGCCAATGTTGGAATTGGGGTTGTTTACCCAGATTATATTCTTCCTCACCATTCTTCAACTTGTTTCTAATTATAAAATTAGAAAAGGACTAAAGCTGGATGTGAAGTTGGACTATTTTCAAAGACCGGGTTGGTTCTGTATTTTGGCTAAATAAAGATATAGAGCCAGGTCACATGGGACCCAAAGCAAACCTTGATTGTTCTTGAACTTGTGTTTACTATTAAGCCACCAATCAAACAATGTCAATCGCTGAATTATTTTTCTTTAATCCTCACTTTTTCACCAGATATTATTTATAAAATATAAATAGTTGTAACTGAATAGTGAAAACATAACACAAACACAACAAAAGCAAAGTATCATCAACTGACGCATTGCTCCCTATCTTATATTGCCTTCCTATTAATATATGATTATGATATAATCATAAAGCTCTGATGATTTCCAGATAAATTGATTCAGGGCCCCCCCTGCATCCCAGGAGGCCCCAAACAGCAGAGCATTTCATCTATGCCTTGATTCTGCTCTATATTGGACAATATATACTTTTTTTCTTCATAAAAAAAGGATTTTAATTTAAAAAAGCTGCACCTTGATTTAAATGAGAACATTCAATAAGAAGTAAAAATTAATGGGACTGTTAAGTCAAGTCAAGGTAGTAGTCATTGCCTTCCACATACTTTTTATTTCTTATTTTGACTACAAGTAAAGGACATTTGCAACAAGGCATTCTTTATAAATAAAATTTAAAGCGTCGGGATCTATAGCAATTTTTAAGTCTCCAAGCTGCAGTTTAATTCATTTATCCCTTGATCCATATTTACAGAAGCTTAGGCTACATATATGCTTAGTGAAAGATTTAAAAGAATGTCTTCAAAGCTGAATTGTTACTTTCTTATAAAGTTTAATGATAGGCTAAGTGATCCTAAGTGACCCTCTGAGCTAAACTTTGTGGTTTCATGTTACAGCAAACGTTTAAGAAAAGTTAGATTTATTGTGATTTATTGAAATATTCTTTTGTAGACTGTTGATTCAGTTTTAGACCTGGAGTGTTCCTTTATTTATGAGGATACAAATAAGAGTTTCAGCTCACAGATCAATTAATAAACAGTGAGGCAAACACCCGCTAGGATTTGATCAGGGTCATTTCAGTGGTTTCAATTCAGTACAGATATTAAAGTGTGACATCTGCTTTCTTGGGCTCCAGAGGGCCCCCTGGTGTCCTGGGGGGCCCAGCTGCTCGGTTTGCTTGAAGAATAAATAAAAACTAGACTTTTTCTTCCATTAGTGAAATCAATCTAAAGTAAAACTAAGCTTCAATGTTGTTGTGATGTAACACATTTTGTTGTGTCGAACAGACATATTGTATTTATAAGCACTTTAAGTCAGATTTATATGAACTAAAATCTCTCCAAACAGCTTTGAAGCGATTTTATTGGATAAATTCCAACATTTCAGTTTCCCCCCCATTTTTTTCAGTTCACTGTCACACCGCAGGTTTTTAAGTGTGGGGCCCCGTTTTGTCCCCTACAACCCAGTCAAATGAGGTCCTTTGCATTAATTCGACCCCGCTAAGCTAATAAGGTCGAACAAGTCTCTTTGTATTGTGGCGTTAAGCTTTATTGCTTGTCGTTTTGACCAGCGATGGACAAGGTAGGCTTTGATGAGGGAATTAGTCTCCTATTCTGTCCCTGTTATTCATAGCGCTGCACCGGAGAGGGTGTCAAAAGGAGAGCTGGTCCTATTGCGAAGTGTCTCCCTTGTTGGAGCTGAAAGGCCGGTTATGAGACGATAAACCGCTTAATACACTGAGCTAATTGGATGACAGCAAGAGAGACGGGGAATTAAGGGGCGAGCAGGGAGGGGAGCGCGGAGCCGTGGCCCCCTCTATTTAGAGCTTTCATCGGGGGGCCTGAGGGAGGAAAAGAGGGGGAGTCGTTCATCAAAGCGCCTTTTAAAGTTCCTCTCCTCTCACTGAGCTGAGTGAGGACTTTATCCGGCGAAGGCTGTGGAGTGATTTGGTCTATTCTCCTCGGTAGGGATGTGGTGGGAGAGCATCGAGGTCCTGGAGAATCCAAATCAGGGCCAAATCAAATCCAGAGGGAGGGGGGAAAAATGTGAGGGCGGTGATGAAAAATGGGGACATTTTTTCGTCACCTTGATTTAGCCTACCCGTTAGTAACTGAATCATGATTTTATTTATTTATTTCATTTTATTTCCCCATACAAGCTTCTGATTGGACTCCCCCTCCTCTCCTTATTCTAAACATCAACATTCATTACTATGATCATTCATGCAACAAGGAGCCTCCCAGCATTGATCCCAAACACAAGGCCCCTCCGGATGAATGAAAAGGGACACATCCAACAAGTGTGACTTTATAAATCCACTCTATAACCTTCGACAGCATTTTCAATTTTCTCGCCTTTTTTGAGCTGCAAAGAAAGTTTAAGCCTGGCTCTCAGCGGGTCATCTGCCTCCTGGCATTCCCCCCACAGATATTAGGGAACAAATTGGTTTGCCATTCATTAGTTATATTCACAATAAGATTACAACTTCCCCCAGACAATCTCATCATGGAGGAAGAGAAAGCACACACGCTTCAGTGACTTTCAGCAAAAGGCGATTTAAAAAACATGAAGCTCTCACACACAGTGTCAGCTGGTTTAGGCATACAGGAGAAAATCGTTTTTTTATGTTTTTTTATACACTAAAGCAGCTGGGATACAGAGCTTTGGTAGAGCTGCACTAATAATTCACACATATGTCAGAATAGGTCAATTTTCCGTGCAGATAAGTTATACAAATTATTTCTGTAAGTTATTACCACTCATTAAATGCATCAAAACTGCGATTTCCCTCTGTCTTTAAACGCACCAGCTCTTGGAAAAAATATATGTAAGATGGGGATTTATGAGGGGTTTTTTTGCCAAAAAAAGTTAATATAATCATTAAATCTTACAATAATATATCAATGTTCTACTTGTCAAGCTCTAAAGGAGATGTGTGAGTCAATGGTTTTTAGAGTTAAAAAAAAAGTAGTCCCCCAAGCCCCCAATAGATTGGTCGGATAAAATCAATACAATTTTACAATTTTTTAATGTTCTAAATGTTTATTTTAAAAAGCTGGTGGAGTTTTTACAGTTTCTATTGGTTTTGTTATATTTTAAATTGCTCAGGTCAAAATCTGACTCAGCAGGACAAATTAACTTCAAAGAAAACCAGAAGAGGTAAGGATCTTAGGAAGTATAGTTGACCACCCAAACTAAGTTTGTACAAGTACCAATGTTCCCTATTAAAAAAAAAAAAAAAGCAAAACTGTTTGTTTTGGTCCTCAATAAAACAAAAACTTGCCCCTGCTGGAGGCTTAAAGGAGCACCAACAATTAGCATTGGCCTGATTGGTTAATCTCTTGAAGTAATAATTTCTTTTAAATGTGAACACAAAACAAGAGGAAATGATAAAACAGTTATTATGTTTTCCATATTATTCCACTTTTAGTTGCAATCTCTTCATCTTTATAACTATAAATAATAACAGCGTATTAAAAATGTTTGTATTGGAGCAGCACAGCTTGCCAGTCTACTTTCTAAGCTTTCTAGAGAGCCCCCTGCTCTAAATCTCTTCTTCAGTCGCTTATTACATAGGAACCCAGCCTTTTTCTGGAGTAAAGCTGGGTGATTAACAGGTGTTAAAAAAATGGAGGGCTGGAAGAATTTTGGAGGAGGCTTTTCTCAGATGCAGACAATATATATTTAATAAAAGAAAGAGAGGACTACATTAATCCGTGGAGTAATTTCACGCGATTTGGTCTGGTACCATGGTTGGGTCAAACTGAGCAGAATAACCATTGATTGCGGTAATAGTCCTGAATCAGAGTGGGGATTTGGGGTGGGTGGGGGGAATTAACTCTCCCAGGTTGTGTGTGTGTGTGTGTGTGTGTGAAAGCTGATTGATGAAGTGGTTTGTTACTTCATTAATGACAAAGGGAACTCTCTTCCATCGACGTGGTATTACAGATGTTAAGACCAATTTAGCGCCTTTAAGGGTTTTTTAAGCAAGTTTTGTGACAGCCCCCCAAAGATAAAGTGGGCGCTTTAATTGAAAACCCCTCGCCTTTGTCGTGCCTTTCTCTTCTAGGGATTAAGCTCATGAATATATGGTTAGTATTTTGTCAACTCAACAGTGGAGGATTAAACACCTACTAATACGTTTTGGCTTTTGGGGAGAAAAAATGTTCCCCTCTTCGAGCACCTGTCACTGCAAAGATAAAAGGCATATCTTTGTCTTTGCATCTTGTATTAATACTTCTATGCTTTGTTTGTTTTTCTCTGTGTGGGCCTCGGATTACTGAAGGATGTTTGAATAATAAAAATAACTCATTTTATCAATGTCATTTATTCAAATTAATGTTATTAAGCCAGGAAACGTACAATCACTTAATATGAAAAACAAATATCCTTCACTCATTTCGTCTGGGAAGAGTTTTGACATAAATAATTATCTAAAAACCTAATAATTCATAAACACAGGTTGAAATCTACACAGGGCAACATTCATTACACACTACACCGAGTGCAAATGATCAAAACAGGGTCTCTTAAAATATACATGACCCTATTTTGAAAATGATCCTCTTCCTTTTATTTTTCACGCTTTTTGTCTCTCTGTTTTTCTTTTTTAATTTTTTTTTACACAATATTTACAGTATGTCTCTCACACAGTTGCTCGTAGGTCCTGAAGTCAGAGTCCGCAGAAATGCCACTGCTGTGAAAATTAACCAAAGTAGGAAATGCGGTTTGCAGACGATCTAGAATGTACGCCTTGATTAGACGTACGTTTGCAGTGGTGCGGCTGAAAGTGACGGACGGACAGGCAAGCGGTGCAGAGGAGTCAGGCTTGCAGAGAAGGCTATGGAAGGTCTATGGACAAGTTTTCCTTTGGTTTAGGGTGTGTCGGGGGGTGAGGGCTGGGGATGCGGGGTACCTCCTCCAACTCGCCTTTTATTAGACATGCAGACTGGCTCAGCCCACATAATAATGCATACAGATTAAGCAGTGTTAATGTCGAGCACTCGTGTTGTCCACATCCAAGGAACTCTTTTTTTTTTTTTCTAGAAAAGTCTGGGTTCCCCCTGCCGTTCTTCAGCTCGGTGTTTTGGGGTGAGTCTGTGTGTCCCGACTTCAGGAAAAGGAAACCAAACCAACAAAGCAAAGTCTTGGGTTTTAAACATAAATAAACCAGAAGCTTTTTTCAGATAACTGTACCTCATGTTTGTAAGATTATACACTGTTTATAATTAGAAGCTCATTTATTTGTTACATTCCACCTCTAAGGACTTGTATGGTTCATATTTTACTAAACATATACGTATATGTAATCACTCTAAACAATCCCCAATAGACTTTTTGGGTGACTGTGGAAGTATCGAAGAGTATTTGAAATAGATAGCTATATAAATGCATTTAATCTTTGGATGTTTTTCAAAATAATCTTATCTAACTGAAAGCTCTTATGATATTGATTCTTTTTTTTTTCTGGAAACTATATGAAAGAATGAAACCATGCTTATCAGAGACACACAAACACACTTTTTCAGCCAGTGCTCTTCTGCATTTGGTCGTGCTATTTTGTTGGGGAAACATGAGGTAACAGTAGGAGGTCTAACAGGGGGGTCATCATCAGGATAGCAGCCTCCAGAGGTATGAATGTTTAAATTTGCTTTTTTTTGTTTTGTTTTTTTTTTCTAAGGGGGACGGGGTGTCATGGAATGGGGCGTACGTCCAGCACAGGACGGGTCAGCGCTGCTGTTGAGTGTTCAGCACACCTCCTTCCCCGTGGCTCCGGCTGGCAGGATGTTAAGCTGGGTGAGCTGAGCCGAGTGTTCCTTGGCCTTGAGGCGCAGCGCCGCAATACTTGAGGCCCTGCGGTCTGCTGCTGCAACCGAGGAGGATGAGGTGGAGGAGGCAGAGGAAGGGTCGGGGAGGACAGAGCCTGCATGGGAGGGGCTCTCCACTGGCGGTGCAGGCTGACGGAGGAGGGCTGCAGCGGTGGAAGCACTAGTCAGGGGACCCATGCTGGAGAACAGCCTGAAGGAAGACCAGAGTTCAACCATCTAAATTAAAATAAACATGTATAAGTTGATTTATGCATAGCACAGCAGGGTAGATATATTTAATCTTAAGGTGTTTGGCCCTTATATTAGAGTGAAGTGTTAGAGCAGCAGAAGAGGAACTATCTCTTTAAGCTAAAAAAAAAACTGATGCTTGAGTCAATCAGACAGAATTTAGATGCATTTCTACTTATCAGTATCTAATTTATTTAAATTAATGGTTTAAATATATCAAGCTGCTGAGAATTTGTACTATTAAAATCCATCCTCGGGTGATGAATGCATTTTCAAAGTAAAATGTACTGGTCTTATTCACTTAGCCTGACTTTGTTCGGTGAAGCAATAAAAACGCAGGGTTCTTTGGGTTCTATATGGGTACAGCTAATTGTGTCAGGGTATCACCCCTCCTTCCTCACAGCTTGATTTGCAGCTTCACACATTTAGTTAATTTATTAACACATTTAACAGGTTGATTAGACCAAACTGTGAATGGCTCGCAGTGTAACACATTTATAATCAGACACTGAGATAAACATAGACAGAGTGTGACTGAAGACCACCTCCCATTAGGGCTGCACTGTGTGGTGGGAGGTTATTTTAAGCTGAGTTGCTGCTGGGGTCTTTTCTGCACAATAGTTGTGATTTGCTTTAAAATACAGGGATGAATGTGTGGGTCGTATTTTTATGGGAGTTTGGCCTGCTGACGAGAAAGGCAGTTTGGGATGTAAATAGCAGTAAAGAGCACATATTAGGTCTGCAGGAGGGCTGTGCATATCGCAGATACTGGGCACTTTATTGTTAATGATAAAAAAGAAGAAATAACTCAACTTATCATATTAACAATTAAACCAATGGGGAGGAAAGTTTGCAAACACCAGAAACTAAAAAAGGACGAGATCAGTTCATGTTTGGTGTGATATGGCTCACTGCCCAGGGCATTACAGCATATGGGGAACAAGGAAATAATTTTTAGGGTTACTCCCTAAAATGTGCGCAGTGTAAAATAACATTACTGTAACCTGGAGATGAGTTTGTACCTAACTCATTCTCTAATTTTAAGCTTAATTAAAGGACTTTTTCTCACTTTAAAGTATGTAACTAGCCTACATAAGGTCATCTGTGGTATAAAATCCAAAAATATCAAAAATAGACAAAACACACAGGGGTTGCTCAACATTGAAAAGTGTTAAAAACATTATGTAACGGCTAATCACAGCTGAAGTGAATTATTCTACATTGGATACTACATATTATTTATGCTTTAAAATGCATTTAGGAATTTGTAAGAGAAAAAAAAGAAGAGAGAAAAAAGATCTACTCATTAACACAAAACAAACTAAAAGAGAATGTGTTATTAGTTCTAACAGGAGTGCAGATAGTTGGGCTCCCCCAGGGCGCCGTTTATAGCAGAACCCCCCACTGGTTTGTATTGTTACTTTTGAAGTTTTATATATTTATTTTTCCCACTGTTGGTTCTTAAAAAAAGAGCATCAGTGATTGCTACATTTATGCTTCAAAATGTGATTGGATGCAATTATTATGTGTAGTTGTTGCAGTATGATGTGAAAATGTCTTTTTTGATGATGACCAAGTTTTATGTTTGTTACCTATAGCTTAGAATTAATGATATATATAAAATAAAATAAACTCACCTGCCAAAAGTTGGTCCGATAAAGGCAGGGTGACGAAACATGGCAGCAGTGCCCAGGAAGGTGCCCAGTCCCAGTGGGGTAGCCAAGGGTGGAGCAGAGCTGTTGTGAGGCGGTGGGGCCAGGCCTGGGAAGGCCGCAGCTGCAGCTGCAGCAGCTGTCCAGGCAGATTCCAACGCTGGATGAGGGTGGGGGGGGAACGGCCCTCCTTCTAGATAGTGGCTGAGTGGATGGCCTGCAGCAAGTGGGCCTGGGAAGGGCAGGCCTGATGGGTGGGCCTGCACCCCTGCCTTCTCACGCTTCCTCCACTTGGCCCTGCGGTTCTGAAACCACACCTATGGAAGAAAAAAAAAAAAAGGAGGATGATGAAGGCTTATTTCCCTAACCCAGCCAGTCTGTGCTGTCAGTGCTGTGTAGTTCAGGTGCATGGCCAACAGGCGGAAAGTCAGCAGTAATTACATGCACGGCAAACCCCGCCGCTCACGGCTCCTTAAATCTACTTTCTGTCTAATTAAACTCCCTCGCTTTTCAGACGGGCTTTGGGGAGGGGGGAGGAGGGGGTGGGTGATAATTAAGAGCGTTGTTAACAAAAGACTCAGAAATTACCGCTGAACTGGCTCCAATAACAATTAATGCGCTTTAAATTAAATTCTTAAGAGCCGCAGAACTTCCACGCAGGAGAGTATTTAACTTTCCCACGCATCCGCTGCCGCACAGTTTGCTCTGCAGGAGCTGCACAGGAGACCCCCCCCTAACTTCACCATGAGCAAAAAAATGTCAACATGTGGAAAGTGACAGAGGACGCACATGCATTATTCCCAGAGGGCTGTTTAGCATCACACAGCCCTTAGGGGGGAATTTATGAGTTTTTATCACCTCCTGATGGCGCCTGTTAAGTGATTTGTTCACCTTACAGCCCCCCCTCCTTTAAAAAGACATCTGTTGTTTTACCTCTTGGAGCTTCCACCATGTTTGAACTGTCTCTGTGGTTATGAGTTCGGCCTTTCGACATGCAAGACACGCTTTGAGAGCCGAACCGGGCTGGTTGGGGGGGGGGGGGGGGGGGGGGGTGCAAACACCTTTAATGGTCTCTCCCAAGTGCAAAGCATCGGATCAATGCAGGTCTATTGCAATCACATAATGGGAAATCAAATAGCATTATCCCTCCCCTCTTTTTCTCCCTCCCTCCCTCAGACACACACCCATCGGTCCCCTCTGATGGGAATCCAAACACCATCTCATCCCGGGGAATACAGACACTGTTTGCTCCTGCACTAAGTGAGCCTTTTATGAATCGCCGGCGTCGGCTTAATTGCCACTAAAACGTTCCCCAGTTCGCGTGTAATAACATTCAATAACAGGAAGGACCTTCCCCGCTCAGCGACTGGGGGCCCATTTAACACATTTTACTGTAATAAATTATTGCCTCAAATTGGCCCATAATCGTTGATCCTCAATCAGTGACGCATAGCAGCGGGTTATTATCCAGGGGACCATTTCACAGAGGACTGATAAAGCATTAGAGGATGCTGCCCCCCTCCCTTTCTATTTGCATTACAACCTGATTCACTTTATAGATGCAGGAATAACTTACCTGTACGCGCGCCTCGGTGAGATCCAGACGCATCGCGAGCTCCTCTCTGCAAAAAAAATAAACATAATAGGAAGAAAAGGGGGAAAGAAAAGAGTCAAGGTTACAGGCCATCGTTTGGAAGCACATAGAATTGCTGTTTTGTCCCCTCCTGTTGTTAACTGTCAACAATAGACGACCAAAATAGGTTGGATTATTTTTTTCTCCCTTTTTTTTGTGTGTGTGCGCAAAAAGACGCCATAACCATATTCTATTTTCCCCTGTCATGCGTGGGTAGAAATAGGTCTAGTGATTGTTAGATTTTTCCTTAGCCAAGGCCTGTCACTGTAACAACATAATGGTTGGAATAATGACATCTAAACTAGCCTGACACAAAGCAATTGGCGCTCCCTCCAGATATAGCAGCGAGATGGGGCCCCGCGCACTCCCAATTAGACCGAGTCTCCTTAAAGTAAATCGTCTGGAAAATATGAATAATCCTGCACCGATGGAGGGAATATATAGGAATCAGAAAAGCGTTTATAGAAAAAAAAAGCTTTATATATTGCGGGGGAAACTATATAATTAATCGGAAGTTATTTCATTTTGCACTTAATTCTTAAATGCGCATAACAAAACAAAAAAATAAATAAAAATAAAACAGTCACCACGTTTTGAATGTGTCTGATATCTTTTTTGCTTGTATTGAGCTTTAGTCTGAGCCGTTTCTCCCCTTCTGAAAGTAACATCTTTGTGGGTTTTAGATTTTAATCAAACGTCCCAAAACGAGCAATTCAACAGGCGTAAATAGGCAACAACAAAAAAAAACTGTTTACTACTAATAGGACCTGTGAAACGCACAGAAAAATTGGTGTGAGGAAAAAAAAAAAGATGTGCTAAACAGATCTGCTTTTAAGAATAAATGGATAACTCTGGTTCTTACAATAATAATAATAATAAAAAATAGAATTGCTTAGATCTGATTATCTTTGCGCCAAATTAAAATATTGTGAAATATTATTATTATTATCATAATCATTATTGTTATTATTATTATTAATGCAGTTCAATCGACATATGTTCTCTTTGTAATAATACTAATATTTATAAATAAATAAAAATTGTACTTTTTTTACTTTGTTAAAATTAATTTTAATATTTGAACATGCATATATCCATAGAGTTTGATATCCGTTTTTTTATGCAAAACATCTCTCATATTTATTGATTTATTTTTTTTTATTTATTAACTTTTTTCCTATAGTTTTTATTATTTTTATTATCTAACCTCGTGAATACATCGGGGTAGTGCGTCTTCTGGAAAGCCCTCTCCAGCTCCTCCAGCTGGTAGCTGGTGAACGTCGTCCTGTATCTTCTCTGCTTCCTTTTCAGCATCCCCTCCTCCGAGTCGCTGCCCGCCGACAGACACACGCTGTCCTCCCCGTCCCTCACGTCCCCGTCTCCGGCGTTCAAGCTCTCCTCCCTCTCCTCGTCTTTCGGGGACAGCGCGGTGCCTTCCGCGCAGCTCCCCTCCTCTTCCTTCCCGACGTCTTCCTCGAACTTGAGGGGCCCCAGCTCCACCAGTCCGAGGGCCCCGTCCTCCGAGGCCTCTCCCGGGCTCTGTTCTCCCTCTCCCCGGTGCAGAGAGGCGTTCTCCCGGTAGGACTTGCTGCGGCTGATGCTCACCTGCGGCGCCTGGCTGATTTTGAGGTTCTCGCTGGCCTGCTCCAGGAGGAGCCTCTCTCTTTCCAGCTTCTCTGCGTGATCTTGGAGATATTTCCCACCGGGTCCATAGAGCCGACGGAGCTTGGGGGGCAGGTGCATGTCAGCGCCCAGAGAAAGGGGCTCTTTCGTTGGCCCTGAGAAAATTATTGTTTAAAATCCAGGTATTAATTTTGTAACAGTTCAGCAAAATAAAATTAATTAATCCAGATTAGTTAAAACAAGATGGATTAAATCTTAAACATGCGGATTTACCTGTTGCAGGTTTAAACATATCATTTCACATATTAACTCTCTAACTATCAGCTCGA
This sequence comes from Cyprinodon tularosa, assembly GCF_016077235.1. NCBI lineage: Eukaryota > Metazoa > Chordata > Actinopteri > Cyprinodontiformes > Cyprinodontidae > Cyprinodon > Cyprinodon tularosa. The sequence continues at coordinate 105,715 of NW_024039694.1, forward strand.
TTTATTTCTTTTATTAAGCTTACCGTCAACTGCCTTGTCAAACTCCCCTCTGCCCGGCACACCGGTCAAACTTTGCGCCCCTATCAGCCTGACCTTAGAGGGGCTGCGGCGGCCCAGAATGCTGTCTATGCAGTAAGACGAGAGCAACGTCGGGGATTTACTGCTCTTCCTCTCACCCCGCTCCAGAATATCTTCCTCAAACTGAGCGCTCATGTTGACGCCTGGTTTCTGTCAGTCTCCTACTTCTCTCAGGAGGGTCTTCTGCTCCCTCTTCCCCTTAACCCTCTCGCCCTGTGTGCGCGCGCGCGTGTCCTCTCTCTTCTCCTCTCTCGGCTAATGACAGGCAGCGGCTCGCGCTGCTCTCTGCTCCTGTACCGCGCGCTCGTTCAACAGGCGTGGAGGCTGTCACCGCGCGCCTGATTGGCTCGTGTTTGTGTCCGCGTGGAGAGAGAGAGAGGGAGAGAGAGAGAGACAGTGCGGAGCTGCTTTATATATTTTACGATTAAAGTTAATTTGAGTGAAAGGTGATAAAACCCGACATGGAGTGCGCAGGTTTCCCCTATGGAACGAACTCAGGGAAATAATATATTTGGTCTTTTTTTGTTGCTTTTTTCTTCAGAAAGATTTCAGTTTGATCTAAACAGCCTTGATTTGATTAACACATTTTCACAGAAACTGAACGACACACATCACTGTAGAATTTCTGCAAAAAACAACAGAAAAAAATAAATATATAAAAAGACAACATAAATACAATGACCTAATCAGTTATGCCTGCTGGCATAAGGATTCATAAGAGGTACAAACACCAAACATTAATGATGCCTGATCTCTAATCGGTTGTCTCAATTCTATTATTTATGTTACACTGAAAAAATAATGCAACTCTTTTTTGCATTTAATAATCATATTTATTTACTTTAACACAATTGTTTTATGTTAGCAGAGTGGGACATAAAACAATTGTGTTAAAGTAACTATATACGATAAAATAAATGCCAAAAGCATTACTTTTTTCAGTGTATAGAGAACACTAGTGGTTTTACCGTAATACAATCCAATATGTCTGTTTAATTTTAAATCCCTTTGTGCTTTTAAAGTTTATCTAGAGATTTTTGCCTTCAAATGTGAATCTAATACACTAGATTATTTTAAAATAGGCCTACTATTACAAAAAAATTGACTTAACTTTACGCAATAAATGCAAATATGCAACTGAAAATACTAGTAAAGGACCCTGCAATAACTGACGTCATATAAAAAATGGAGGCCATATTGGTACTGTTGTTGAAGATCTGCTAATGCTCAGAAAAGTTTCCAAATAATAGGATTTTTGAATTCATAAATAATTGTTTTGAATTCATAGTTTAGATGTATCTGTTGTGTCAGGTCTACAGAAAACTAATCTAGCAGCTTTTAAAAATGACTAAAATATAAGTGGAACCACTTACAATCCAAACTATTTATTCAGCTTTTAATTTTTGGATTTTCTTTTTTGTTCTTTTTTTATTTTTCATATTGTAACAGGTTTTAATATCTCCCTCTATACATAAAAACGCATTAACTCCTGAAAGTCTCTAACTTTCAGATTTGATGTGCCCCTTTTTCATAAAGCCAAAGTCATTATGATCTTACCTCCTCTTTTCCAAACTTTGGAGGATTCACCTCTGTGTAAAAAATACAAACATTTTATAATTGATCAACAATAAAGCTAATAATAATGAAAAAAGGCTGGAAAACTGAGTTCACACCAAAACCCTAAGCACATAAGGCGTAAATGCAGTAAATTAATTGATTTATTTAATAGACTTGACGTTGATGTTGTTTTTTTTATTTTGCACAACAACAAAACATATGTTTGATATTTGAGTTGTTACTGTGTATTTGTTGATTCATATGTTCATTTATATATGATTCATATTAACAAAACAAACATGGCTATCAATAGCATGTGAGCTTTACAAAATAAAGTGTTTGACAGAATATTTTTTTCTTCTAACCCTCACAGAACCATTGGCTATATTAAACATTTTTGTCTCACAGATAAAGGGAGCAAAGCTGCAAAGCAAAAGAGTCAGTATTGCGCACTTAATGGGTCGAATTGGTTCTATGAATGTTTAATATAGGCACATCTTTGTCAGTGATGCATACTGGACTATGCTTAAAAACAAACAAACAAAAGAAAAATAGATTCTTTTAATTTAAAAGGGTGACTGTAGCTGCTGCCTCCTTGAATCCTTGTGCCAGCATTGAAATTCTAGTGCGGAGTTTATCTTCAGCCACAGGAAAGCACCTGTGAAAGGCATCCTGTCTGTCTGTCTGTCTGTCTGTCTGTCTGTCTGTCTGTCTGTCTGTCTGTCTGTCTGTCTGTCTGTCTGTCTATCTATCTATCTATCTATCTATCTATCTATCTTTTCTTCTCCATCTGCGTGCGCCCTGCTGGAGCTGTGGATTGGGGGTGATGGTGGCGGCCGGTGCGGTGATGAGCCAGCGCACGGGGTGGCCGGTGGGTGGGGGTTTGGGGGCGTTTAGGGGGGGAGATAGCGCGCAGGGACTCCGCTGTGGAGAGGGGGAGAGACGGAGAGATGGACCGAGAATGTAATTTTAAATGAAAGTCTATTTAACCCGCTGTGAATGGCATGACCCCCATCCTCGCCTCAGAGCCCATCACTGTTAAAAGGATCATTTTCAGAATTCAATCCAAAAACTTCAGCAAGCTGCAATTTACACTCTCTGCTCTCCTGTCTTTTTCTCTCTCCTCCTCCTCCACTGTTCTCCCCGTTATGTATCAGCCCTAGAGGTTTCGCAGCACAAACGAACAATAACAATGAAATATATCTCCAGAAAATTGCACAAGTTGTTCTTTATTTTTTCTTCTTATTACTTTCGTTTCTTCTTCCTTAAAGAAAGCCGGAGCTGTGGTTCGATTGATCCCTAAAGTTTAGTTAAGATGCAGGCGTTCCATTTACATTTACGCGACATCTTATGCTTTATCATTTCAGGAAATAATTTCTCATATATCACCTTTTATAACAACACAAATTTCCTCTAAGGCCTTTTTCGCATTTGTGATGATAGCAGAGCTGCAGCAGGGTCACCTCCACAGATGATGTCGAATTGAATCCACCCATAACCTAATTTTTATTAGTGTTTCTGCAAACTTCTCAGACTTGTTTATTTGTGCAAATCACTCGTATAATGAGCGTAATAACAATATAAAATGTTATGCCTTTTATGTATTATTTTTTTTTTACTCTGCACGGTCACAAACATAGGCGCGTAATACAGACGGGTATTTAGAGTCGCTCTGTAATTTGGGGGCCACAATCTGATTCATTTATCCGCACTCTGTTATTAACCCCACCGAAAAAGAGATGTCAGCCGCCATTTCAGCCAGCAGGACATCCGCGCTTTGTTTAAATGCACTAATTACGCGCATACATTATAGGAGGGAGGGGACAGCCATGAGCGCAATTTTCACATTTCTAATTTTCCGTCTGTCTGACGTGCAGGTGAAGAGATGGCGCTTTTCGTTGCTGCACCATCATCAACTCCTTCTTTGTATTTTCATAACATCATAACCTGATAATAAACAGGGAAAACACCGGGCAATGGATGCTTCATTGTTTGCTCTAGACTGTTGTTTTTGAATTTACAAATCTTTTTTTTTCCTGTTTTCTATGATGTAAACCTATCCTTTGTTTTTAACCAACGATTGTTATAAACCATTCGAATTATATCAACATGTTTTATGTGCTGCAGGTAATCTGTTAAGGTCTGTTAAGTTAAGGACATGATTTTCTGTGAAGGCCTTTAAACTCCTCTGAAGTTCATGACCAAGAACCAGCAGGGTGGGCCTAAATGGCTTGGAGGTCATTGCACTGGCGCCATCTTCTGGATAGATAAGTAAACTGCTCCAAAAGGGATACACATGCAGTTCTACCTGACCTCTTCCCATCAAATGCAAGGTTTCCTTAAAGCAATAATCTATGTTTATGCAAACAGCATTTTATGAGCCTTTGAACCATTGTCATGTCTGCATTATAGAAAATATGAATTTCCATTGGGTTGGGTTTTGGTTGGGAGGAGACCAATACTGCATTAAGGAAAAGAAACATATACAAGATGATGCATTGGCAACAGTAATATAATATATGTCCATTATAAACCCAATAGTACTATTAAAATAAAATATAAATGTATTATAAAAGGCAAGAAAAATACAACCATGCATGCTGTGGGGGTTTTAGTGCTGCGAGAACAGAAATAAAAGTGTGTAGAAAGTCAATGAAATAGTAAAAAAATATTAATCTATAACCTTTAAAGTAAATTTAAACGAAAAGATTCATTGCGGATTTGAAATCCTGACATCTCCTGCAGGCCCTCTGCTGCAACCGCTTAGTTCGCTTCTTAATCTGGCTGTTTCATCAGCAGTACAACAAATACAATATCTGTGTATGAATGAAGTGGCTTGGTGCAAAAAAAAATAAAAAAAATCTGGATTTTAAATCCTCAGCAACGATGGACTATTTTGTCAAGTTCCTGTGTACCATAAATAAGTGACCCTGAACGCACCATCCTGCATCCATCCTAACGCAGTGACATGATTGGACACTGGCTTAGCTTGAGAGGCCAAACAGCAGAAGGAGGAGAAGGAGGATGAGGAGAAGGAGGAGGAGGAGGAGGGGGGGGAGAGAGGGAAGCTTTTAAGGCGCGCGTAAGCAAAGTTAATTAGCGGTTATTAACAGCCAGCATAATGGGAGCGAGAGGGAGTCAATTTAATGACTTTGTTAGCGCGGGTTCAGAGCGACAGGCGATGATCGAAACAACAAAGGCGAGCGCGCGCGCAGCCATCATCCGTAATTTCCAGCGGTAATGCGGTCTGATCTGAAACAAAGGGTTCTAATTTCGTTCAACTGACTCGATAATTTGTCCTTATGTAAGGAAAATAATTAATGACTTAATGCTTCAGCAGAAGTAGCGTCCTTTAGGGAGGAGGGGGGGTTCGGAGGCCTCGTTTTGCAAGAGAAGGTGGAAGCCTATAAGGAAATCAATTTCCAACCCTGCAATTATTTGCATCATAAATTTAAAACGCGGACGTGCGCCCTTGCTCTCCGGTTAATGTGCATCAAGTGAGAGTCTGCTTGGAAGAGCAGATGAGGAGTTACAGTTCTTCTTCCTTCTGCCAGACTGTTGCAGGGAATGAATGAATGAGCCGCTTAACAAGGCAAAGGATGCAGAAGGAGAAACATCAAACTCCAGTTAAACTCAATGACAAGTTCAATAGCTTAGCTCATTTGTATTGATCAACACATTAAAATCCATCTACATTTACAAAAGTAAAGGGTTAGGGTTAGGTGTATGTACCAGGGGCCAGGAGGGGGCCAGTGTGTTTTCATGCGGGCCCAGAAAAACATGAAATAAAAAACAGGGCAAGGGATTAAAATATATAAAAATAGCTTCAAGAGGTGACATTTCTATTCAATTTAGTTTAATTGAAATTCTATGTTATTAGGCCAATATGCATTATTACATAATTTAGAATATTTTGTGTATTTTTGACTTAATTTAGGTTGAAATGGCCATTTTCTAGAACATCAGAATTAGAAATAAAGAAAAATTGATAAATTCAGCGGTAAAAATTATTGTATTTTTTAAAAATGTGTTTAAAAAAACATTTAGCAGATGAAAAACCTAGATCTTAAGCTATCACCTTATTGTTATAATTAGTTAAAACAGAATTTGTGAAGAAAAAACTGAAATAGATCCAAAAGACCTTTCAGTAAGCATGTCTGTTTATCATTAGCATTTCTTTGAGTATTATGTCTTCAGGGCAGGGGCCATAACAGGGGCCAGGACATGATCTACAGGGGCACTGGCCCCCGTTGGCCCCTGTCTAGAACCGCCCATGGGTGTACTCTCTGCATGTACAGTGATTATTTATGTACATTTTGTCACTTTAAAACCACTAACTTGAATGCTTTTCAGTGGGTTTTACATAAAGTATCATTAATCAATAAGTGTTTTTGAAGTGCATGTAAATGAGAAATGCCTTTGAAACTTTTACCAGTAAAAAAAAAAAAAAACATATCTGAAAAGTGTGGCAGGCAGATATAGGTTAGTCACTTTGTAAACCCTACATCAGGGTCAAAGGCAGAAGTTAAAAAGCAGGTAATCAGTGCCTCCAAACATTTAGTAGTCTCCAGTAAAGGAACACTTTTGCACACAGATAACATATCTAAATTTAAGTGCTACTTAACTGGATTAGACAGTTTCAGAATAGATAAATCAGTGAAAATGAAGTTAAAATGTTTAATTTAAAGTTCAAATGAGTTGGCAAGTTTATTTTGTGAAGTATGAAGGAAAATCTTTCTAGTCAAATCGTTGTGATAGCACTATCATCATTTGATATCATGAATCTAATCTTTGGGTTTAATTTCCAAATAGATCCCAGCAGAAAATAACCCATTATCCATGAGGCTTTGAAGCTGAGTCATTTATTGCCCCCCCTTTCCAAATCATTATTGATGGTGATGTTCTTAACAAGCAGATCAGGTCCCAAATCAATTAATTTCCATACAACCTTAAGGACCAGCCCTGTCTGTGACTACCTGAGGTTGGATTTAATTTCTAGTATTTTCATTGTGATCTAACTTTGTATTCTCAGATTAACGATGATCTGAACAGCATCTCCCACATTTGATCTCTTTAGTTCTTCCAAAGTTATAATGGCACCCCTAAGTTTTAAAAAACCCCTGTCCAGTTTTGTCAGTTTGGAAACGAAATATGTGTGATACTCTCTAGTTTCATTTATAAATATTCAGAGTTGGTAGGTTTCTTTTTTATAATAAACTTTAATTTTCATATCCATGGGTTTTGTTCATTGATGCAGTTTCTCATCCTCCCTCTCAGGTTCAAACAAACCACTGAGATTAGAGCAAACACATGATGAAGTCTTGAATGTAAACAATTATAAAGGCAACTGTCTCCATGGTAATGGAGGGAAATGGGATGAACACCAATGCATGCTATACCTTTTACCCAAACATAATATGCCAAAATTTTGGATTTTAATCTAGTTAAATGTGAAAACACTTCAGTATTGATATAAAGTTTTTATTTTTATCAGGTCCAGTGGGTGTTTCTGTCACCGACCATTCTGCAGAGGCTGAATCGTGAAATTATCCCAGAGACCGCATCTTTACGCCTGATTCCCCCACATTGTCTTGAGTCAAAAGATACTAATGTGAGCGCTGCCATCGATTTAGAAGAGGTCGGTGGGGAGGCCTGAGACGCCCGTGGGCCACTGGTGGATTCATAAAAGGTGGATAGGTCACCCACACGAGAGCGGCAATTTAAGGGCCCCCATTGTCTCCTCTGATTACTGCCGCGATCACAGGAATCAAGAGCAAGGCACTCTGTGAAACCAACCGCAAGGTCCGGCTGCAGCTCCTGAGCTGAAGAGGTCATAATCATCATCATGGTCACCACCATCTGCCGAATCATCCCCAGCATCATCTTCATCAGGTTGACCATTTATCTATAGACACACAAACCGACCTGGAGTGCTGCGCGCGCTCTCACCGCCGCGATGCCCTTTTATTGATTGCGTGCCTTAATTTTAATTCGATTGCGCGAGTGTCAAAAATCCCGCAAGAATCATCCTGGTAATGAGATAATCAAAGTAATATATGCTAATCAGTTATGTTTCCAGCTTATCAAAACCAGAGTGCCCCCCCTTGAGTCTGAAGAAGTCCATTTATTCAGTTAGTGGCAATACCTTTGCGCAAATGGCGCGATGCAAATGATAGTTGATTAGACTAAATTAAGAACCTCGTTTGTTCCTGACCTTGTCTGAGTTTTATGTAAATTCATTTTTTTTCCTTCATGCTTTAATATTATAAGAATTTATGGCCTTTGTGAGCTGAGCAGCACTTCTGTCAAGGAGGGAAGGACGGTTCTCAGTACATCTCAGATGTTATTTGTGTTGGATGATGCTCGTCTGTCTATCACAGATCTCTGGTGACCCCGGTGCAGCTCCCACAGTGTTACAGAGTGAGCTGTTATAACTTCCTTGCTGTGGAGGGAGTGTGCAGAAGATATATTGGTCCCTTTGAGTGCGCCTTCATGTGTGCGTGTGTGGGTATTACGCGATTATGTGTTCTCATCTGATACTCATAACACGTTGTCTGAGAGGACAGGGAGAGAGAGTGGAGTTGGGACTTCCTCTCTGTGGGGTTTGTGGGGCCTGTAGATGGGAAAGGAATAAATCCAATATAGATTGCAGGGCTGCGCTGCCTCCCGCTGGGGAGCCACAGACTTGCAGGGTTGGATCGAATGCTTTTTTTTTTTCTGCACCTAAATTGTCCCAAGAGGCCACAGGAGCAACAGTGCTGCAGCCTCCCAACAGTTGAGGCTGTCTGCGACCTAATGGCTGCTGCTCTAGACAGACCAACAACTATGGATGCACACTGAGAGGGGTGGTGGGGACATCAAGCTCACCACGCACAATCCTACAGATATTACACTAGCCACACTTCTGTAAAAGTCAAACACACTTTGATAAGAAAACCACACAGATAGAAACACACCCTCTTTTTTTTCTCTCCCCCTCTGATGTTGAACACACTCATTCTTTGTCCAGAGACAATTCAACTCAAGTTTCCTCTTCAGACTACCTCACCAAACTACAGCTTTGGAGGAGGAGGCAATGCTTGGTCTGAACACTCCAGGAAGAGGAGCGAGGAATGTAACTGGCTCCATATCAAGTATTTTAACTGATATGGCTTTTGGTTCTACTCCACTGAAAAATACCAACATCACCAAAATACCATAGGTGGCAGAAATCAGGTGCTGCTATTTTTTTTTCTCTTCAGGAAACTCATGTTTGAGGTATTGTTCAGTTTTATTCCGGGATATCTATGGATTGGGATAGGTGGGCATTTTCCTGGTAGCTATAAAGCTCCAGGTTATATTAAACATTAGATGGTAAATTCGTTAAGAAATCATCTTGTTCTTTATCCATTACGTTTAATCTTAAAAACAGCCTAGATTGGATTATTTTGCCAATTCTGCCATAACCCAACACAAGCGGTGTCATTATTGTTTTAAGGGATCTGACCCACATGCAGAGAACCACTCAGAGAACCAGGGAAAAAGTCAAACAGGTTTATTGACGAAATGAGTACAGGTGTTGGATCTGGAACTCAATGAAGTGGTGAATTGGAACTGGAAAGTCTGGAGGGGAGATCACAGTGATCAGTTCAGGTACCGTAGGAGAATTGATTGAGGCTGGAATACTGCTGGAGCAGGACTCACGTTGAGGGGGTTCTTGTAAATCCTTGAATCCAGTAAGTGTGGGTTTATCCAGAGAAGAGGGAACTCGTTGCGGAGCGGACAGGTAGACATTTGTTGGAACAGGAGGAGCAATGGAGCCAACTGTCACTTGGATTTCGGAAAGGGACTTGAACGGCACATGTGGATGTTTTCCCCTGCTCAGTGTGAACTCAGTTAATTCTTCCAGGGGGAGAAGGCCAGGCATCCAGTTACTCAGAAAGGGCTTCCTGCCGAAAGGCAAAGACAAAAAAAACAATATTAGACTCAGAAACAAAGGCTCAGGTTAGACTCCACTAATCTCAGCTTGGCTAGAGTACCCAAAACTGGCAAACTCTCTGGCATCAAGGTGGTGACAGTCCACTGCTCAAATACTCTTCAGTAATGATCCAATGAGCCGCAGGTGTGCAGGAGGGCAAACGAGGACAGGGCACCACCTGGTGATGGAGGGAGAAAAAACACACAAACAACCACAAAAGCAGACCACACAAACTGGATTCCTAACATGCGGAGTGTGATAATATTATGAAAGCATGTTTTAAATAAAGAAAAACTGATAGATTCAGGGGTAAAAATTATTGTATTTTTTAAAAATGTGTTTAAAAAAACATTTAGCAGATGAAAAACCTGGATCTTAAGCTATCACCTTATTGTTTTAAAATAATTAGTTAAAACAGAATTTGTGAAGAAAAAACTGAAATAGATCCAAAAGACCTTTCAGTAAGCATGTCTGCGGAGTGTGATAATATTATGAAAGCATGTTTTAAATAATTTTTATTGTCCAAAAAAAAAAAGCTTTTATAAATCCAAAACAGTTAAAAGCATCAGTATAAGCATCTTAGGTAGTAATTTAGGTTAAAACAAAAAAGGGGAAATAAAAATCACAGAACTTATACCATGCAAAAAAAAACAAACAAAAATACCATGCAAATTACCATATGCAGAAACCAAATCAATGCAAGTTATTTTCAAAACATGATTTACTTGCAGACCACCACTTGTTGGAGCCCCCAAAGCAGCTACCCTGAGTCATATTATACTTATGTTTAATGAAGAAGCTACCAAATGAAAAGATCATCTCACAATGTTCACAATTAAGCAAGTAATGTTTTGGTTAAAGAAGATAATTTGAGTTTTTATTCATGATTAGCAGATTAAACAGGATACATCCTCCTAAAGTTTTCCTAAAGTTTTAAAGTCTGTCAGACTTTATTTGACACACCAGTGAATTCAGGTGACATAACAGTGTATAAAACATTTTCTGTCTATTATTGACTTTATATCAAACTCTCTGGTTATTATAAGTGTCTAACATAACTTGCTTTACCTTTTTGAATACCACCGAAAGTAAAAGGTTGATTTTAAATGAACAAACTCTAGAGTAAACTCATTAAAAGAATGGTCAGGTATTTGCAGTGATGTTGTGTAAAGCTATTATCAATAATAGATCTTTCACATGCAGTAAACATATCAAATTGAAAAAGTTTCATATGTGCCTGATTGATTTTGTGGATTCTAAACATCTAGGCTTTCTCAATAGGTCATTGTTATTTGTTGCTGTTTTCTAGACCAAACAATGTTAATCTTTCTCCACAAAGTTGCATTAGATGAAGCTGCAAAGCACACAAAATCCATCTGATAAACCGCTCGGCAGATTAGATGATCGTTATGTCTGCTGGAATCCTTTCTAAACAATTACTACGGCAAAAGCATGGGGACAATTCATATTGGATAACATTGCACAAAATAAACAAATCAGAAAGTTGGTTCCCGGCTTCTAGGTTTACTTTCCCTTTACACAAAACTTAAATAAAACAAAACAAATCGTATAAACTGTTTACAAAGTGGAGATATTTTAACAAACATTGCTTTGTTTTAAATGTGTGGACTGGCTCTCCAAAGATTTTTAGGAACAATGACATAGAGACCCATGTTTTACATGATCTGTTCTGATAAAATTTTACATCTAAGATGAAGAGCTGCTCAGTAGTGCAATGGGTAGCACTGCTGCCTTGCAGCAAGAAGGTTCTGGGTTTGATTCCTGGCCCAGAGTCTTTCTGCATGTTCTCCCTGAGAATGCGTGGGTTCTTTCCAGGTACTCCAGCTTCCTCCCACAATCCAAAAACATGACTGTTAGGTTAATTGGCTTCTGTACACTCCCCTTAGGTGTGTGTGAGGATCTAAGAGGAGGAAGCTTCCTAGCCCCAATTCATTTAGCATAAGAACACATTTCTTGCCGCTGTTAGGAGCTATATTGTCACCCATTTCTTAGTATGACAGGAGATGCAGAGCTTCAGCTGTTCGCTACATTAGTACAATTTCTTGTTTTTGTATGGTAGTTCTTTTCCAGAGGGCTTTAGTCCCAAATTGACTCACAAGTGTATGTCTATTCCTTAATGATATCCTTAAGGCTGCAGGATGTACGGATTCAGCACTGCAGTCAGGAGCTCCTTTCTTACCGGGGATAGAGTTCTTGCTGTTGATCCAGGAAAAGGTGAAGGGATGGGAGCTAGGAACAGGACATAGGAGCTACCATTAGGACATTGGCGATTTCGCCTGTTAATTTTTCTAAAATTATTTGTAAAGTATGCATTTTCAAACTTTCATAAATCTAATAATTAAACTCCATTAAATATGCTCTCAAATGTATCTGTATGTTGTGCATTAATCAGCTGTTTATTCTGCTCTTGGACAAGATCTCCCCTCCGCTATGGAGCAGCAGGCTACCTTTCAGCCTCTATTAGGCCTCAGTCTATTGAGGTAAGCAGAATGAAAGTAGAGCCCTGATTGGATAACACGCCACAATGCGTCACTTCCAGTAAGGCAAAGAGGGTTCAAGCTAGTTGCTTAATGTTGATTGATTTTTGACTGACAGTGGCCAGACAGCGAGGAGGTTTTCCTCAGTCAAGAGGGAAACGTGATCATTCAGTCAGAGCAGTCATCTTGTGCTGATTGCCATGGTTTCTGGAGTTTATTATTTCAGAGTGCTTCACAACAACTATTCTCACCCGTTGTAATTATGTTTTTATGTGTTTTAACATTTGTTAATGCAATATGTGATGCTTGGATTTGATCAACACCATTGAGCCTCCACTGTTTTCAGCGAGCAGAAGCCGCCACTGAATCAGGGCTATTTGGAAGAAGACTTTAGCTTTGTTTAGCTTTAGCTTTGATTGAGCCAGGCTCAGGATATTCTTCTTTTGTTAAATCTTAATCCAGCTGTTTAAGGCATCCTTGCTACCTTCTGGCTAGGTTTTGGTATTAAAAATGTTTACCATTAAATAACAGGGTGTACCCTAACACATAAAGGACTAATTGGTAACAGCTCATGTTGCTGCTTGATACAGTTGGAACTAAAGAATTGTACCATAAAAATTTGACCAATGAAAGATTATTTACCATGTATATGAATATTTCCAGTTTATGTTGCTTTAGCTGTTGTCCTATGCTGCTTTTCATGTTTGTTGACTTTTTTGCAAACTCGCTATAACAGGACATGTGATTAATTTAAAAAACATAATTTTCTTAAGTCTGAGCTATTTTGTTTGTTTGTTTTAGCTAAATCCAGCGTAGTTTCCATTATTACACTTCATATCTAATCTTACCATTTCTGATTTCATTCTGCTCAATGGAGGAAATCGGGATGTATGGCCAAAAATGGCATCCTTTGAATGCTCCTTAGACTCTCCTCTCTCTCTTCTCCTAAAATCCAACAAAATGGGTCACAATTTGTATCCCAGTGTTTAGTTGAACTGCTTAACATTTTTCCTCACAGTTTAAATCTAACACCTGGGTTACAGAAAAAAAAGGGGAAAAAAACATGCACTGGTTTCAACTGTGCAGCTAATTTCCATCCTGACTCGCATTGGTTTGCAATATTTTTTGTCTTCAATCCTCCGTTTTTTTGTGGTTGCTTTTGTGTATTAAGTGATTTTGCATTCTTTCATCCGTATCTTTGTTGGGATCTTTCACATTTTCCTCAACAATAGCTGTAAGGAAAGCAACATGTGATTCAGAGCTCATCATTTATATGTAGAGGATCTCTTTAGTGCAGCGGACACAATGCATAATAAATACCCAGAATGCAAAGAGAAACTTAAGCGGCGCATAAACATAAAACCCAACACATGCACACGCACGCACAACTAAATCCTTTTGACATCAATAATTGGTAAATCCTCTGATTAACTTGTAAGAATTGTCCTTAGAGTGCTTAAGTAATTGTGTTTGTGTGTGTCCTTCTTTTTATTGCATGCACCCCCCTCTCTTTAAAGCACATCTTTATAACCAAGCAATTCCAAAGCAATTTTCTCTGTGGGAGGAGAGTGTAATTTTCTATTCTGTGACACTGTGATGTGTAAGAAACTGGGAGCCAGCGCTAAAAGGTGTCTGCAGCGTGTGTCTTGGTGTGGGTGTGAGCTGCTTTAATGGCCAACGCGGGGCGGGCGGCGATGGCGCTGAGCGGGTGCATGTCAGGAAGGGCATCATTTAATGACTCCCAAATAGTGCCCTCCTCGTTAGAGCTATCGTCCTGGAAACAGGAGGATGTGAACCAAGAGAGCGCCACACGCTGCAACAGTCTTTTATCTTCATATTAAACCATTTGCATAACATTACGGCGATAGATAAGATTCAGGAGATACTCAAGCTACTCAGGGGAGAGACAGGGAGAGAGTTGAGGCAGGAGACACAGAGAGGGTATACTACATGTCCTTGCAAATCTAATCAGTGTTAAATGGAGCTGTCAAATGCGTGTGTGGGTGTGTGTGTTTGGCACAGACTGGCTCATGTCAGGAGTCATTTAGCTTTAAGCTGCATCTTACTATGGAACAGGGCTGTAATTATAAAATACAGGAATCCAATCTGCTACTTGTTTGATGTGGCATATAAATTCAGCAGGTAGCAATGGTGGCGTGCATACTTATATATTCCCAATAGTTTTAACTTTTTTGGCTGTGTTGTAAGTTTTTTTACTTGCACTAGCAGCTCTGCAGAACACAAAAGATTACCCAATTACAGCAAATTATATCACAAACGTTTCTTGATGTATTTTGCAACAGTGTTTGGATTATTCAGTGATATTACACCAACAAAGGGCTCCATTTCTTGTTTATAAACCGAAACCACTTATATTTACTATATAAAGAGGGGCGTTTAAATTGCTTTGTCTAGAAAAATGAGTTTTTCTGACAGCAATAATTTTTTTTTCATGCTGAAAGAACTCCATTCTTCAGAGATACAAAAGCAAAACAATGTGCAAGTGCATGCTAATTAGCTGTCGCTTCATGCTACTTCCTGATTAATTTAATCAAAACAACTCTCAATATGTATATAACAAGTACTGTGGTATGAATTTCAAATTTGAATGCTCCATAACCGCCCCCCCACCCCCAAAAAGAAAACAACATCCTCAAAACAAAGAAAAAATAGTAATAAAAACAAATCATTTTGATACTTATGTTTTGGGTTTTAAAATAGCTTCATATAGCAGAACCTCCTTGTGACTGTCCTCAGTAAGCCTTACATCAACATGGGCAGAGGCGGTACTGACAAAAAAAACTAGCCCTGGCTTCATAGCTAAAAATAAGATTTAATAAAAAAAAAAAAGGAAAAGAAAAGAATAAAGTAACAACTGTCAAGCATTGTTGCTTTATAACAGGGGGCTACGATACTGGTGCATTGCACAAATTACAATAGTAAGAAATTATGTGATAATTTAATTATCAATATAAATAATTTATCTTTAAGGCCTTAGTTGGCAAACAACACAGTGGAGTGCACACCATGGGACATTGTCCTTCATAAAATTATCATGATCTTTTTAAAGAAAATGGGCAAACTTTTACTATAACACTGCTTTTTGGAAATTGCCATCTAAAGACTGGCAGTTGGCTTGGAGTTGAGCTCGAGTCCATCTTTAAAAGGTCCAACTAGCTCCTCTTAAATAATAGCAGTCCATACACCACCTCACCTCCACCTTGCTGGTGCCTGATGGGAAGTGGGACTTTGTTCCTCTTGCTGATCCAGCCATGGGCCCATCAATCTGGTCGATCAGGATTCAACATCATCTCTTAGCTCAATAAAACCTTTGAAAAATATTTCTTCAGATATTTCTTGGCCCAGTCTTTCCATTTCAACGTATGTTTCTTGTTCAGTAACTGTCTGGTTTCCTTACCTTGGACATGTCTCTGAGTGAGGAACAGCTTTTTTACACTTTGACAGTAAATTTACATCTTTTTTTCGCAAAATGTTTCTCGCGACCCTGTTGACTACTTGCAGCAAATAGTTGGACTGGTTCTGTGATCACGCCCCAATATCTTGGCCATTTTAAAAGTACTGGATCACTCTGAAAGTTTTTTTTTTATTTAGTTACTTAAATCTCTTTTCTGGTCCATTTTGCAGGGAAAAGAAGCTGCCTGATAATTATGCACACTTTGATAAGGGCGCTGATCTCCTTAGGCCCCACCCTCCCTCAATACTCAAATACAGACAAGCTGATCTGTTTTTATCCAAAAAGGATTTAAATTTTTACAGCTTAGAGTTGGAAAATATGAATAAAAATCATACATCATTGCATAGACAACTTGCCAAATAATTGTGGACACACTGTAATACTGTGAGGAGCACGCTACCCAGACTATCAAAGACCAAGGTTAGCCAAATAAAACAAACCAAAGAAATCACATAAACAAGTAGATGAAAAAGTACAGTGTATTTAGAAAGATCTATTTCTATTTACCCTTGTGGCTGATGGTTGTGATATTCATAATGAAAATAGCATAATTCAGTCCAGTTTTGTCATTGATATTAAAATCCTTTGTTCAGTAATTGTTGGACTGTTTTGCACTGCTGAATTGTTGCACTGCTGCCTTGCAGCAAGAACGTTCTGGGTTCAATTTCCGGCCTGGGGTCTTTCTGCATGGACTTTGCAAGTTCTCCCTGAGCATGCATGGGTTCTCTCTGGGTACTTCAGCTTCCTCCAACAGGCCAAAAACATGAATGTTAGGTTAATTGGCTTCTCTAGATTCTCCTTAGGTTTGGGTGATGGTTGTATGTCCTGTTTGTCTCTGTGTTGCCCTATGATGGACTGGCGACCTGTCCAGGGTGTACCCCGCCTCTTGCTCGTAGACAGCTGGAGATAGGCACCAGCACCCCTCGCGACCCCAATTGGGACAAGTGTGTCAGATAATGGATGGATGGATATTACAAAAACAAATCATAGTCTTTCCTCTCTTTAAGCCTTTGACATACAGCCGTTATCATCATTGAAATGAACAAAACAGATTTGGCTTGGCCCAAAACCGTATGGCTCTTATGCTCAAATTTTCCACAACATACATTTTTGTGAATTCTCCATGTTTGCACCTGGAACTAAAATATCCTTACCGGTAATTATAAAACGGAAAAGAAACGATTCACGGTTTTCACCTTTCTTGGTAAAAGCTCAACATGTGCCTTCAGTCCTCCTTAGTCAATGCTTTGCAGAACCACCAGTTCACTCCAAACCTGCAAACCTTTAGCGGTCTGTCTCCTGCCAGCCCTACACATACATAGATTTAATTGTTTGAGGATATTCATTCGTAAAATAAGTAAAGCTTGGTCACATTTTCAAATCTTGCCTCAAATTCCAAGTTGAGTCCCAGAGTAGATTTGATCAGGCCTTGCCTGTTTTTTGGGGTTAACTTAATACTGAAAGGTCAGGCTACCTCCCAGAATCTAAAGTCTTTTACAGCCTCCGCCCGGAATAGAGTTTCTTCCAGAACTGTCCTGCATTTAGCTCCTTTTATCTTCCCAAGCCTCCCTGTCACAAAAAAGCAAATCCTCGAGCATGAAGCTGTCGCCACCATGTTTGACCATTGGGATGGAGAGTTTAAGATGATGTGCATAGTTAGTATTTCTCCAACAGGTTAGAAATTCTGTTCTCGTCTGACCAGAAGAACATTTCTTTTTGTGCTAGTTGAGCCCAATACATGACTTGTGGAAATTTTATGGCTTACCTCTTGCCCACTCCTCCACAAAGGGCAGATTTGTGTCTTACTTGGCTAGCAGAGGTTCTGTCAACAGATTAATGTGTACTGAGATCACCTATTTTGTTTTTGAGTATCATAGATCACCACAAAATACATTGAAATGTGTGACTTTAAGCTTACAAAATGTGAAAAAAAAAATGTGTGATTTAGTAGACCACAGTTTCAAATGCTAGATTCTAGATCTTATTTTGACAGAATGATGCTTTAATGATAAGGCTTTGGGCTAAAGTCATTACATATGTGTGGCTGTGTTTGCACATTCCTGTTGGATGTGAAAACCCAAGGATGCCATCAGAGTCTCTTGGCTGTGTGTTTGGGGGAAATATTGCTTGTTTATGCATATGGCGATAAACTGAGCCAGGTGAGTGTCTTGTTTGCCATCAAAGTATTGAATTCAGCAGGCACCTAATCACAAAGCATTTATAGCTCACTTAGACATGCATAGATATAAATAGGCAACAACTCTTCAGTCTCCAGCAATTTTTCTCCTCTCTTATAACACTGAAGCACCATCTGGGTTGGATTCAAATACTCCACAATTCTATCAGAGGACTCGGGGATGGAATTAAACTCGCTCATTTTCTTTCTCCATACAAGGAGCAGATCAATTTCCGGAGACGGGACGGGATATTTTCCTGCCATTGGGCTTCCTCGTCTTTGGCACAGCACCATGACTGCCTCCCGGTGGGGGGGCCAGGTTTGACTGCACGCATCGCCGGAGAACAGTTACTTCTGCCGTGGCGAGTTTATTTGCGCCTCGCTATGAGAATTGCCATCATTTACCCTTCCAAACATCTCCCAAAACAGAGAAGAGAAATAGACAACCGGGGGAAGCGAGGCAAGCAACAAGAGAGGCGAAATTGATTCTTTTTGATATATGCTGCATGGGGGACATTAGGCACACCTCGTTTGGCCAACCTATTTCGTGAAATGAACTGAATAAATTTGGCTTGATGTAATGTATAGGCCTTTTAGAGGCACTCTGCTGCTTCTGTTCTTATCCAACCCACAATGACTTTGCCCTAAACAACACAGAGGCCACATAGATGTAAGTAAATTAAAGATTTTGAGCTCATAACTCATTTGACATAAAAGACAAAATATGTTAAACTTGACACACCCCTCTGAGATAGATGAAGAGCCTGCTGTAGGAATAAGTAGATGATTAGAACCTCAAATTTACTTGGAGGTTACAGAATTGCTCAATTGCAACATTTTAGATTTTAAAGTTTTTACCTAATGCATCCTGTATAACCTTTTCTGGCTCAATTTGAACTGGAGAAGTAAATATCAGAGAATATCTATTTTTAATTGTTGTCCAGCAAATTAAACTTTGCCTATTGCTCCTGATCCGACCTCTTTTTTACTGAGACTCTGTCCTGGAATTTCTCTTATTGGATATGAGAGGCTGATCAGTTTTTAGAAAAAAAAAAAATTCATCCATCTTTA
This sequence comes from Cyprinodon tularosa, assembly GCF_016077235.1. NCBI lineage: Eukaryota > Metazoa > Chordata > Actinopteri > Cyprinodontiformes > Cyprinodontidae > Cyprinodon > Cyprinodon tularosa. The sequence continues at coordinate 124,527 of NW_024039694.1, forward strand.
GCATCTACTTAACCATATTTAATTAAGTTAACACATGTAAGGAGTGTAGGACACGAAACAATAGTGTTAAATATATGCTTAAATAGACACAAAAGATGCATTAATCTTTTTTTTTTTTTTTTGGAAAATCCCTGCCTATTTATCAGATTTCCTACTTTTATCCTTAAAGGTATGGTTCTTTAGAAAGGTTTTTATTGTACATCAAATTAGGACCAAATATCAAACATGTTTCATGGGGTTTTGTTGTGATAAATCAACACAAATTGGTGTGTTCTTTTGATTTTGAAGGAGAAATACACAAGAAATAAAAATTTGCAAAGGGGCTCAGCAAATATATAATAGAAAGTTTTTACAGCCATTATCTACAGTCAAGTTGTAGGTCTGTGACTGGCTGGAGGTGCTCTCTTTCATCCTCTGACATGGGGGCTGGTCAGAGCTTGTCTGCCTGGCTGTGTATTACCTGGACGGGGCCGCCTGTGGAGCTGGTTGACAGTTGCTTTTTCTATCTCTGCTTCTGTCTCCTTGAACCCCAGTCGGCCTCTTCAGTTGGCCGCTCAGACTGAGCCTGGTTCTGCCGGAGGATTCTTCCTTTTAAAAGGCAGTTTTCCTCTCCACTGTCGCTACAAGCATACTTGGTGTGAGGGATTGCTTTTGAGTCAATGAGTCGATGCAATCAGCTGGTTTTCCTTAGATAGAAAAATTTGAACCAATGTGACTGTATGATCTGGTTGAATTGTTTCTGTAAAGGGCTTTGAGATTACATGTGTTGTGAATTGGTGCTATATATAGATAAACTGAATTGAAAATTGTCATAGTTTACAGAAATATGGAAAGAAAATCTGTTAGAGACTGAAAAAACAACAACACTGAAACATAAGTAAAGGTTCACTTTTAAACATAAGCCAAAATTAAGATACCGTTTAGAGGAAAGTACTCATATGTGGACACAGGTGGCTAAATATCACATACATTAAATGTTTCTTTAACTAGATGTTTGCTTTACAGGACGTGAGGATGAACATGACACCACTGTTTACATAAGCAGTGCATGGGAGGTCACTACAAATGGGTTTTTTCTTCTAAGGCTTTTCTATAAATTTTCACATTTAACCTGCCCGGCATTTAATGTGCGTATCCTTTACTCATGACACATGTGCCTCTCTGTCGGCTCCATGTTGACTTTAATTTGCACACATTTTGGCCCATCTAACCTGTCCTTTTTTTTTTTTCGTTTAGGGCCCTCCAAGTTCTTGCGTCACAGACCCAGTTGAGGCGTAATTGAAACCACATTGAGAAAGAGTATAAATCCAGCCCCCTGAGTGCAGCTCAGTCCACATACCAGCATGAGCTAGTCCAGAGGTGGATTTTGTACCAAGGGGTGAGACAGAGAGAGAGCTAGAAGTTAAACTGTAATAACTCCAACAATAGAACACTAAAGCTTTAAGAAGGCAAAGTCAACGCCATGGCAGGATTAAGGGTAAGACAACATTTATTTGAATAAAGTCTTCTTCATCTATCTATTGATGCACCTTTTCTTTGCTTCAAACCCATGAATTATTGTGCCTGAAAGATTCAGTGTGAATTATGACTGTTTTTAAGAAAATCTCTGAAAAAGCTGCAGTAAAATCTTTGAGCTTCATCATTGCTGTGACAGCAGTCGTCTGAAGGGAGGCGTTCCCTCCAGCCAATCAGAGAGCTGCATTCAGCAGCTGCCCAGATGTGGTCAGAGAGACGCCTCAACTATCTTATAAATTCTGCAAAAGCCTCTTTTTAGAAACTGTGTATGCATTTGTAAAGAAGTTTACGTCTAATTTATCATCTGGTGATTCCTGTACTAAAGTGTTAAAAACTACTTAACCTGTTTGTCTAACATGGGGAAACTTGTTAAGTTGTTAACTTGGAAAGCTGGTAAATTATATTCTTAATTAATTCAAGATCTATAAAGGTTAAAGTTTAAGGCTTATTTTACTGAATACAGTGTGTAAAAAAGCCTTAATTGTTAACTTTTTTTTAGTAAATAAAAGTCTTTTTTATTTATTTATGTGTGTGAGGTTGAAAAAAAGCTCTTATCAGTAGCTTGTTTAGAAATATTTTTTATTTAAAGGAAAAATAAAAACTAGAAATAAGCAGAGAACAACTTTATGAAACAACACTGATGCTGCTGAAACTCACACCAGGCTGCACATATGGAAACCATCCTTCTCTGTGGGAGGGGCTTTGATAGATCAACAGTGACTCAGCAAAAATCAGTCACCATGCCAAATTAAGGATAGAGTGATAAGAGGAAACCTTTGGAGACAAACTTAACTCTGAGCATGTTTTAATAAAATAAGAAAATAACAGTTTAACTGATTTCTAGGAGATATACAGTAAAAAAAAAATTCTCATGCAATGCATATAGTTCATTTTAATTTACAAATTTGAGAAAAAGGGCACAGGGTAAAAGCCTGGGTACACCTAATTGTGTCAAGAGTGGTTAGATTTTTGTTTTTAATGCAGCAACACTGAAATTAAATGATGAGTATTTATTTTTTCATGCTGTCAGGGTGCAGAAAGAGGAGAGCCACACAAGGTCCAAATGTATTGATCTGTTTGCGTTCAGACCCTTCCATGTGTTCAATCAATTTGTTTCCTATAAAGAGTGTCTGGGCTAAGCTAAGGCAAAAGATGTTGGATGGATGCATAAATGGATGGATGGTTGATGTGGTTTAATAGAACTATTAACAAAAAGACAAATTCATATAACACAGATTTGTATTTGATTCTACCCAATACATATTAGGTACATATTAGGTAAATCATATCAAGGTAAAAATAGCATTTTTACCACTTATTATTATTATTTTAACTTTTCCTGTTTCTCTTCTCATTTAGTACCTGAGTGGTTTTGGGAATGAGTTCTCTTCTGAAGACCCGCGTTGTCCTGGATCCTTACCTGAAGGACAGGTGGGAGAAATCCTCCTTTAAGAAGGCATTGATAGACAAAGCCATCAAGACTGGAGAAATCCATGAAAACCATTCAGTAATTAAGCGGCTAAACTACAGTCTGATATCCCCCCCCCCAAAAAAAATAAACTAAATAAAGTTATAAAATATATATATATATCATATCGACAGAAATAGTATCATAGACTGTCTGATTCAAAGTAATGACTTTTCAACCCTTTAAAGCTAAGTGTATCACATTTAATACATGAGGTTTTAAGACTTCCGTATCATAATAGGGATATTTATGTGCTTGAAAACCCAGACTTACCCAATCAGACACATGTAATGAACAGAAAATGTGTAAAAGATTATATAGAAATGCTTAATGTATGAAAATTAATACGAATAAATGCTCCAACTTAACTTATTCAAAAAGTATGCTTTTTATTTCTTTTGTCAGAAAGTTAATTGACAACTCTAATAAAAGAAATAGAATTTTCTGTCAATTATTTCGCAATCCAGGCTTTAAAGGGTTAAATCTAAACATCAGAAAAAGCTTATTGTAGGCTTATATAAAACTGCCAATCCTATGCTGACCTGTCAAATTAAACTATCCTGTCATTTTGCGTCCATACAGAACAGTCCTCAGGTCTGTCCTTACGGCCTGTATGCTGAGCAGCTCTCTGGCTCTGCCTTCACCTGCCCTCGTCCGGCCAACAAAAGGAGGTATTTATCAACTTCAAATCCACCATAACAGAACCAATATTCCCAGGCAATAGAAACATTGAAATGACTTACATTAAACGTGCTGTGGAAAAGTGCCAGCTCCTTTTTTGTTTCAGAAATAAAGAACCTATGATTGCTCCAGAATATTTCAGTCAAGTTTCACACTAGCACATACATGGACAGAATATTGAGGGGGGACAGGGGGGGACATATCCCCTGCACTTTTTCAAACATCTGTTTATTGTCCCCTGCACTTTTTACTGACCAAAAACAATGATATGCTAGGACGAAGCGGAAAACCGCAACTTAAGCTGAAGCCCGCTTTCTCTGAGTTTATATAATGCTGAATTTTTTTCAGGCTTCACTCAATCTAAAGAGTTTTCAATGCAAAATAAAATTATCCAAAATTGTTGAGTTTTTTTTTTTTTTTTTACTGTATTAATTCCAAAAAGTTTTTAAAAAGTTAAGAAACAAACCACTGGACTTTGTTTTTAAAGTTTGAAGATGTTTAGCTTCCCATCCAGGAGACTGGAGTAGCGTTTGTGTTCCAGGCTTATAGTGGCCCAAACCAATGCCTTGTTATGGCTTAGAAAACATGCAAATTGAACGGAAGAAAAAAAAGGTCCACCCCTCGGTAATGGGGAATTGTTGAGGTTGTTGTTGGCCTGCAGAACCCGATTCTGGCCTATGGCTCTTAAAAGGGAGTCATTAGGGTCGTTATTGGCCTGGCTGACCAGAGTGGTGCATGCAGTTCAGTGCAGTGATCTCCATATAGGAGAAACCTAACAACCTCTCCACAGACGCATGGCTCAACACAAGTGAGCTACCTCATCCGGATAAGACCCTGCTATCCACCTACACCTTAAGGACAAAGGACATTCATTTGAGGACAAGAATGTTCACATTTTGGACAAAGAGGACAGGTGGTTTGAAAAGGGTGAAAAGGAAGCCATTTATATTAAGAGAGAAAAACACCCTTAAACAGAGGGGGTGGATTCAGGTTTCAACATAGCGATAGAGTCAATTCCTTCCCACTATCATCTCAAACCTTATCACCATGCAGGGGACCAAAACATCTCACCTGGGTTGTTTTTTTGTTTTTTTTACTTTTTAAAACTTTTTTGGAATGACTATGACCTGGATGACTGAGAATCTTCACCAGCATATTTACTGTATTGAGTTTCTTGGACCTCAGAATATGTTTATATGTTCGGTTCATTATAGAATAGCTCTGGCTTGATCAGTCTAGCAAAATTAGTTAAATTAGTTGTTATTTTTTTCTTTAAATAAAGCTGATTAAATGCAAAAATAGCCCTTAAAAATGCAATAAAAGTGCAATTCTCGATTCATGATCTCTAAACAGGGATTAGTTGCATGTTATGAACATATTTATGGTTGTAACACTTCATGAAACACGGGGAATGCTTTTGTATTCATTGGACATGCATATGAGAAATAGGAAAGTTACAAATATGTTTTTTTTAGCCTTCATGCACCCCTCTTGTCCTGCTTCCCTGGGTCATTTAGCCCACATCCCAAAAACTATCACTAATTGTCACCTCTTTTCTTTAGCTGGTTGTATCGGATCCTCCCATCTGTAAAACATAAGCCTTTCACTGCTGTGCCATGTGGGGATCTGACTGAAACCTGGAATGAAGTGGAGCCTGATCCAAACCAGGTATGTCAACATTAACCTGGATGATCACTTGAAATGTGCCTCGAGAATAACATAACCTAGGGTGACCAAACGTCCGTATTTCCCAGGACATGTCCGTATTTCACGTCCTGTCCTGGGCGTCCCGGGTTTTTTTTAGAAAGTGAGGAGATGTCCTGATTTTTAAATTACCTTCATTGGACCACTACATTTACAAGAACTAGGGCACTGCGCACGGCGCTGCGTGTGACGTAATCCCTGAGCCGCGTCAGTGCGGGCAGCCCTGTTCTTAATCAGAATATAGATAGCGTGGCTGTCAGTACGCCAACAACATTTAAAAGCGCAAATGAATGTTTACCGACGATTTACAAAAGAGTTTCCCCACATTCAGACCGGGTCGAGACAAATAGGAGGCCTTGTGAACAGTGTGCAAAGCAGGCACATATGTCTCGGTGTCCAATGGAGGTGCAAGGGATCTGTAAAGCCACCTGGACACCGAAAGTAAAGATAGTCTATTGATATGTTTGTTCGTTTTTGGTAAATTTTTGGTAAGTTATTTTTGCTACACAAGAGGTATTTTTTGTTAATTAGCTCATTTATTAATTTATTTTTTCCAATAGCCTACAAATCAGACATTATTTCGTTCATTAATGAGGCTGAGTATCATCTGCTATTGGGAGTTGAGAGTTATTGTTAAGTTTTATTGTTAAGTTTGTTAAGTTAAGTTTGTTTCATTGTGCTATTCATTCATTAGAGGAATTGTTAAGCATTTTTAATAAATACATTTTGAATGAAATTATCATTTGTTATTGGAGTTATTGCTGTTGACTTTTACTGAAAAGCATTTTTAATAAACCAACTGTAAATATCATGTTATTGTAGGATTACGTAGGCCTATGTTGTGTGAGTGCATGCCACATACATCTCTATGCATGGGAACAGAGATCCCCCCCGCCGCCGCCCCCCCGCTCTAAGGTGTCCTGGTTTTCCCAAATGAAAATATGGTCACCCTAACATAACCATATTCAGATAACAAATCAAAATTCTAGCATATAATTTCACTATATATTCAAAATAATATTCTGACTTTGATGTTTCTTTTGCAGCTACGATGGCTGCCATTCACCATCCCCAAATCTACAGAGAAAAAAGTGGATTTTGTGACCGTGAGTTTCACGTTTTTTCATTACATATCTATATTTGACTAAATTAACTAATTTTTATCAATAAATTCTTTCTTTTTCTGCGTCCTTAAGGGTCTTCATACAATCTGTGGTGCAGGAGATGCCAAAACTCGCAATGGCATTGGCATCCATGTGTACACTTGTAACACCTCTATGGTGGACAGGTAATTGTATATAATCGTATATAAATTTAACAAATTTATAATTTTAACAAAATAGATAACAAAATTCTAAGCTTTATTTTCGTTGTTTCAGATGCTTCAACAACTCAGATGGAGACTTTCTTATAGGTGAGCCGTAAGCAAGCTTATATTGCTTCAGTTATTTTTCTGCTGTTCTTCTCATAGTGTGTTTGCTTCTTTAGTCCCTCAGCAGGGGGAGATCTTGGTCACCACAGAGTTTGGGAAGATGATGGTCGAACCCAACGAGATCTGTGTCATCCAGGTGGGCTCCATATTTTCCACCGTCTGTCCATCTGCTACTGAATCTGCCCCCACTCTCCTCTTACCATATTTAGAAAGCTGTGGTTTGGCACTTTTCAAGAGTGACCTTAAAAGTAGATAATAGTGGAAAGAGGTTTTAGGCTTTGGACGTCAGGACTGTGACTGCAGCACGTGTGTTTTTCAAAGACGATTAGTCCCCCTCAGCACTGATACAGCCCACATTTGCTACATAACAGCAGCGAATCTCCTCTAACTGCCACTTTTCTTGTTTTTATTTTTCCAGCAAGGGATGCGCTTCAGCGTGGATGTGTTTGGAGAAACCAGAGGCTACATCCTCGAGGTGTATGGGGCCCACTTTGAGCTGCCTGACCTGGGGCCTATAGGTTTGTGTTTGGATGATACATCTAAGTGTAGATAAGGCAGGAAGAAAACATACTATATGTGTTCATTCTTCTTTTAAAACCAAACACCAGCCACTCTGCCTCGGTTTCCTGAAACATGCTATTGTTATCTAAATTGTTGACACTTATCTCTTGAAATCATGCTAACGGTGCGGCTCAGGCAGCCGTTCAGTCTGAACTATCAAAAACTTGGCAATCAGTCAGCTGTATTTGCCTCAGGCTATTGGGGTTTACGTGCAAATGCATGGAAAAGTCTTTGTAGTTTGTGTTGTTATTAGTATAAATACATAATATTCTAATTCTATATGAACAAAATAGCAAAATATAGCCATCATCTAGCAAGAGCACTTTAAAAAGAAAGCAGAAATCAGTGCACACTTTTTAAAAAGCTATTTTTCCAATAGGACTCTATTCAGTTTTTTCCTTCAACATTTTTTCGAACCTCAGAAATAAATATTGGACCGTTCCTCTTTGTACAATGCACTCAATGCACTTTTCTCTTCAGCTCAGCCTATGTATTTTCTATACGATTAAAGTCTCTGAAAGCTGATTTTGGGTCTATTTCTTTGTTGATCTGTCCATTTGCTTTTTATCTGGAGCCATTAGAGAACGCAAAGATGACTCTTTTTCAGTTTTCCCTGTCAAGTTTAGCAGACTTATTTTAGATTTAATGTGTCCTGGTATTTCAAAGGATTATTGTTTGTGATCTACATAATATCCCAGAGCATTTGTTAGCAAAATAGACCCACAGCATCACTGATCCTCTGCTATACTTAATTCATGCCAAGCTTGTGATGCTTAGACAGAAATGCATGCTACCAAAACAACTACTTAGCACAAAAACACCAGCTAAGGGTTGAATTTAAAGACTATTATGGCTTTCTTTGCTGCTGTTGGAAAACAGTGAGTTATGGGTGTCTTCCAAATACCTTAAACTATAACTCATATGTCCTTTTCCTAGCTCCTTCCCTTCTGTCGGCAATATTCAAATTGTAGTTACTGATTTGAATTATACTCAGAAGGAGCTGTGGGGAGGATTCTACCATCTTCCTTACTTTTGGTAGCTTTTTTTTTATAATTCCAGTGGCTTTTAACTTTTGAAGTTTCTCTCTAGTTGTAGATAAGGTCAAGTTTAGAAATCACCTAATAATAAGCTTTTAAGGGTAAATATCCTTCCTTAACGGGAATGTGTTACCTCTTTCATCTTTTGAAGAGCTGCTAAGCAAAACAGACCTCTGTGAAGTTAGGATTTACTATTTAAAATCCCCTAGACAAAGTAAAACAATGCAGTATAGGTTTATATAAATTTTTAGCAAACCCACTGATATGAAAACCACCAGATATTAATAACAACCCAACTTACACAGATGTGAAAGTACACAATTCTAATTTTGTTGTAATAAAGCAGAGTAAGGTGTTGAATAGCGATGAAGTCCATCCAATGTCTATACCGGCTGTACCTCGGATGGTTACCACTACATCACAAGACAAACAGCCATGCAAGCCCACACTGATACCCAGAGGAAATCTAATGGCACCAATAGAGATGTCCCGATCCAGGTTTTTGCACTTCCGATCCGATACCGATATTGTTTTTGGACTTCCGATCCGATACCGATACTGGCCGATACCAGCCTATCCGAGCATGTATTTAAGTTTAAGTTAAAGTATTTAGCCTTAGTTGTAAGACTCATGTTGAAAAGGGTTTTAGTACTCTTGATAACATCTAGCCAGCTAAATTAGGTGAGATTGAATAAAACACAATGATTGGTAACAACAAACTTACCTGTTTATTAAGAGATAAACACAAACTGGACTAAATTATGAATAGCAATCTGAAATTGCACAGTGAGCAGTAAAACCGCAAACAGTTAAAGGTGCAAGTATTACTGTAAGTTTTAATAAAAATGCAAAACAGGGGAACACTGGCGCAAAATAGTGGAATGGATCGTTTCAATCGGCGAAACTGGAAAATACGGACCAGATTTTTTTTTAAAAACTGGATCGGCAGTCTGGATCGGCATTTTACATGCTTTGCCGATACGCATTTTTTTGCCAATATCAGCGTCCCGATCCGATACGTGGATCGGATCGGGACAAGCCTAGGCACCAATTACCTTTAGAGTCATGTTTTTGGAACGAAGCGGAAGTACCTAACGAGAATTTGGACATGCAAAAGAGATCCTACGGAAGGGCTTTCTTACTCTATTGCACTAGTACTAACCATTGCATACATAAAACGCTAGTCACATGCATTGCTTTGGAGTGAAGTTGAAGCCTACTTCCACAAATTCTTTCTTTATTTCTGGATGATTGTGGTATTTTCCTCTATAATCACCAATCTGCATTTCTTCCTGCAGATTTTCAATAAAATTTGCATCAGTTTCCCCGAATAAGTGTTTGGGATTATTCTCATTGAAAAATATCTTCTACCAGAATGTCCCCACACAATGATGTTACCACCTACACATTTACTGTTGGTAATTTTGAGGAGTTATGAGAGGCGCTGGTCAAACATGTCGTGAATTACCTCATAATCTGCTCTTCCAGAATAAAATCTCTAAATAGTGTAATCAAGATGTCCTGTCCAAATTTAGAAATGTGTCAGTGGATTTTTTTAGCATGAACTGGTTAAGCTCTCTTGTACTCATTCTTCTGCGTAGGTTGGTGATGATAAACCATTTCTACGTTCATTACGAGAAAACTGGAAGGTGTTTTTAATTTTTTTTTTTTTTTAAAGCAGGAATTCTGTCTCTTTTCTCGTTTTGTTTTCTTTTTGGACATTCTGGAGCGTTCTTATCTCATCAATACTTGTTCCCTGAGATATTAAGTGCTTTTTTCTAATGGTGTTTCGTTCAATAAACTAATATTTGTCAAGAATCTTTTGTACTTCCAGTGTTTGTAGCTCCTGTTTTAAGCATCATTCTTTCTTGGGCTCCACCTCCAAATAAATACTATCAAAACCTGATAAACTTTTGAAATACCTTTGTCCCTGCCCCAAAATGAACAGAAGTCTCCCATCCTGCCACCCCATGGGAAACTTTTTGGGGATGCCTCTGTTTCCGCTGTGAACTTTATCTTCAAAACACTGGAAAGCTGTTTTCTATTTAATGCATTTATAACCTGAATAAGGAAATATTTTGCAGGGGCTAATGGTCTGGCAAACCCAAGAGATTTCCTGTGTCCAGTTGCTTGGTACGAGGATCGCAAAGTGCCCTCTGGTTACACCATCATCAACAAGTACCAAGGAAAACTGTTTGCCTGCCAGCAGGTACTTATTCTGACATTTTATTCTACATGTATTGCTGCAAGAATCACCCGAATACACACTTGTCTGATAACGGATGCACGGTCATGTTCAACATTTTGCCCTATTACCCTATTTAGGTTTTGAGTTTGCTTCAGTAAACACCATCAAAATGCCACTGTGACTAACAGGAAATGGTCCAAGTGAAGCATGTGATCCATTAGCTGCTCCTGCCGGCTGAATTGTCATCCTTGATGATTTAATATCCAAGCGTTAGCTGTTATCCTTTCACTCGGTTTCCGCCTCGACTCCCTTATGAGTCTTAATCACTCGTAATTAGTTAAGGTATTCTGGAGCTGCAGACGGTGTACCTGCGAGGTTTTGCTTGGAGGGAAAAACCTTTTTGCAAGTAAAGCATTAATTTCACCATATTTTCCTCAGGGAATGATCCTCCCCCTTCTGAATACCCTGTTGGGCGAATAATTGGACCCACACATAATGTCTGACAGGAGTATTTTTTTTAAGAATATAAAAGAGGTGGGAGGGGATTTTTCTCTGCAGTTTTTTTATTTTTATTTTTCATTTTTTTCATTACAGATTAAGTATTTGAGTTTGTAACTGTAGAAACCGTGTCAAACCTTTCTGTAATTACCCATACTAAAAATGATACTTATTTTTTTAAGGCAAAACCTATTTTTTCACTCCAATATTTTGAGCTATTTCTTTTTGAAGATTATGATCTGGAGGTGAGAGGTGACGTTCTGGTCCCATTCCCTATAACTGCAGAGTGAGGCTGGACCCCCCCCCAAGTTAAGGGGGACAGAGGGCCTCATATGAAGGAAAGATGCTGCCGCTTCGTCTGGTCCTGCTGTGTTGTTCACCCGCAGAGTGCTAAAATTGCTCAAATTAACTTATTATTTGCTTGACTGGGCCAATATGTTTGTGTTTTGTGTGCATATGTGTCTGTGCGAAGTGGATGTCCCCCTTCATTTTGTGCCTCCCCCCCCAGAGATAAATATCTGAGAAATTACCTGCACACCATTATGCATGGTAAAATGACATTTTTATATCTTAATTGATTTAGTTTTGTCTTTGTTATTTAAAAAATGTTTTATTAGAATATTTCTTATTATAGGAAAGCTGTCTTATGTGTTGAAATGCCCCCGAGTGCACAAGCAGGAGCACAAGGGTCAGCCTTGAAGCAGCTTGAGTTGTAATGAACTATATTGATTTCAGAGCTTCTGTTGAATGTCTTTTTTTCGCAGTGACATTATCAGAACAGAGAAACTATATAAAATTGCTGTGGTTTTAACAATCAAGATAAAGAAATATCTCTACACCCACACTTGCTGAAGCCCACCCTTCTCCTCCAATAACTGCACTGCTGCGAGCGTCAAAATGCTCAAAGTTTGGGAAAGTTTGATTGTGAAGCCAATTACCCCATAATACCTGGTGCCTCGTTTCACAAAGAACCGGGAGGGGAATGAAAGGGAAGAAAGATTGAAAGAAGCAAAACCCTCTTACAATTTTCATTATGGCCATTTTTTTCCCTCTCTTTATGTCAAAAGTACCCTCTTGGAATTTAAGATTACAAAGACATTATTCATTGTTCCCCTTTTCCCTGTGAAAAGCTCAATTTAAAGTCTTTTGTGTTTGCTGCTCAGGTAGACTTCTCTCATTTTTTTTGTTTTGTGCTTTTGTACGAAGGATTTCTCTCCGTTCAATGTGGTTGCCTGGCATGGGAACTACACACCGTACAAATACAACTTGAAGAACTTCATGGTGATCAACTGCGTGGCCTTTGACCATGCGGTACGTAGGTGCGTCTTAAACGGAGCACTGAATAAAGGTACTTGTTTCCTAACAGATACGCATTAATTTTTTATTAGGATCCATCCATCTTCACTGTGCTGACGGCCAAATCCACGAAACCAGGTGTGGCTATTGCAGACTTCGTCATCTTCCCGCCAAGATGGGGTGTAGCCGATCACACCTTCCGTCCGCCATACTACCACCGTAAGACCTCCTTCGACGAACACACCGATTTTATTTTTTGTTTCCAAATTAATGTGTTTGCTTGCAAATGAAATTGATTCGCAACATCCCAATTGACTCTTTCCATAATACTGAAGCTCACACATCTTTTTTCTCAGCTAGTGCCAAAAAGACAATATCTGAGAACAAGCCAAGCTCCTGAATAATTCACTTCACACACCAGGATCTTTTGTCTGTTTTATACCAAGACCTTTAAGGCCATTTAGTTAGTCACTGCTCCCCAACAAAGAGCTGTGTTACAGTGCCTTCTGCTGGTCATTTCAGGTAACTGCATGAGTGAGTTCATGGGCCTAATCAAAGGTCATTATGAGGCCAAAGAGGAGGGGTTCCTGCCAGGAGGAGGCAGCCTACACAGCATGATGACCCCCCATGGCCCAGATGCTGATTGCTTTGAGAAGTGCAGCACAGCGGAGCTGAAACCAGAGAGGGTGGCTGAAGGAACCATGGTAAAACTACATACGGAGGCGTTTATTGGCTACACACTCATTTTAATTTTATAATGATGGAGGTAAACAGGAGGCAGGGGTGATTATACAACCTGCAACTTAAAGAAATATGATTTGTTGCACTGGTATGATTTTATTGTGGACTTTCTCTAACCCTAATGGTCCAAAATATACAGTAACAATCCCTATGATATTATGCTAAACCATGTTCTCCATCAAGCGGCACAACAACAGAAGTTTCTATAGTCATAAAGCAGTTCCTGGCAATAGATCTGTCTGGATATGGATGCAAGAGAGACTGCTACAGAAGGCCCTGCCTGCCTACAACTATTAAAATACACAACTCATTGGAAAAAAAGCCTGGAATTTAATCTTCCTTCAGAATCATACAGTATTTTTAAACTGAACCAAATATTTGACCAAGTATCATCAAAAATCCGAACATCTCCTTTGAATTTGATGGTATCTTCGCACAGAGCAATGATTAAGGTTAGCACTTTCCAGCTTTATGCATCACAAACAAAAAATCCGGTTCTTTTTTTGGTTAATAACTTATTTTCCTTTTTTGAACCATCTGGTACATGATGTTGTTCTTTAATGAAAGGGAAATAGGTTATGCAGCATTATCTATCTAGAGATTGCAGCTTATCATCAACAGGATTGAATTGTGAGTTTTATTGTCAAATGAGGTAAATACTGAGCTATTTGGCCACAATGACAACAGAAAATGTCATAATGAGTAAAGATTTTTTTTTTTTAAAGCATAGACAAATGTAGAAAATGTGTAACGTGGCAGCAATACCATGGTATTTTGTTTTGGTTGTGGGTGGATAATGGCTGCAGAGAACTCCACAATGTTCTGCTTCTCTTCCAATCTTAATCTAGTTGTTGAAACTTGGTACATAAATAGATGCTCCAAAAGTAGTGTGACCTCAGAAAACAGCTCAAAACTAGATTATGGGCAGTTTTCTAGCTACAGGTCACCTTATAATTAAGAGTATATAGATTACATTGTGAAAATAGGAACTAAACAACTTGAATTCCTTTAATTTAAAGTAATTCAGATAAAGAGAGCAGTTAGCTGTTCACAGAGAATAACTGGACCACCTCCATGCCAACAGAAAACTTAAGTTAGTGTGTAACAATAAAAATGAATGAAATATTATTGGGTATGTATGTAGGTATATTTATATAGATATATATTTTGTTTATTTTTTTTGAGTAAAATTGAGAGAAACCAGACAAGATTTTAGTTTGCACACAATATGAAAAAAACCTAAAAACTTCAGGTTGTATTTCATAGGATTCCACCCGAAGAAAATGGCAGAAATAATTTGGTTATGTTCATGACCAGTTACCATCTGACTGATGCTAAGAAAAGATGATTTAGTCAGTGCTGCAGTCAGTAAGAGATCATTTATGTTCTTTTGTTCTTTCAGGCATTCATGTTCGAGTCCTCCTTCAGTATGGCTGTGACTAAGTGGGGTCTGCAAACCTGCCAGAGACTGGATAAGAGTTACTACCAGTGCTGGGAACCACTGCGCAGCCACTTTAACCCCAACTGGAGGCCAAGCAAGCAGTAACAGACCTCCAAACCTTAGAAAATATTCTGATCAAAATACTGAAGCGAATGGCTTCGAAAATAATTATTTTGCTCTGAAAAATGCAAATAAAAACCAGCCTCATTGTCTTGTCGCAGCTGTTTGCCAATTACCAATAAATGTGCAGGGGAATTAGCTTCCAGCAAAAATGTTCTTTTTAGCTTAAAAAACCCCCCCAAAACCATAAAAAGGTAATTATTTCAGTGAAATGCGTATAGTTAACAAAGGTTATTCACTATGTTTTAAAGAATAAAGCTTTGCTTACAAACTGCACTTCCCTGTTAAAATTCATTACAATTTTCTCTCTATATTGACCTGACATTTTCTCAATGACTTCCTTTTCTTCCCATCAAAACTTTCCTTGAAAATCAAAGTCACATAATTTTTGACAATATGATTTTATTCTGTTAGTTAAATTTACACACAGCAACATTTCATGAACATTATGGGGGAAACTTTCCCAGCAGATCTCATGAGGATAAACTGAACTTGCGCTCGAGGGTTCCAGCCTTTATCCTCTCTTCCTTGTTATCCTGTAAAACAAATGACAAACAGATCACTGCTGGGTATAGTTTCCATAGCAACAAAGAAACATACCCTCCATGGCATGCATTGTGTGTGTGTGTGCGTGGGGGGGACTTTTTGTGATATACAAGCTGACTAAAGAGTTGAAGGTGATGGCAGCAAATTTTCACTGGAATTGGTGATGATTTCCAGGGTTGATCTCCATGACAATGGGGAGAAAATTGGAAGCACGGAGATTTCAACCTAAGCATGTCTTTCTAATGCGAATTGATGCTTGTCTGAGAAGGAACATTACAGGAAGGAACAATTTCTACCACCTTTGGTTGTCTATAATATAACTCATCTCTATAAACTCAAATTCAAATAAATTATGCAGGCAGCCATGGTTAGATAAACCACACTGTGACAGATTACATTCAACAGAAGGTAATTAAAAGTGTAACATGGTTTAAAAAGGTTAAAAAAAGAAAAGAAATCTCATTAAAATGAAGACTGTGCCACATTTTAAGTAAAATAGCAGGTAAATATAGATAAATGCTGAGAAATATTAAAAGATTTTTTTTTTAAAACAAAAACAAATACTATGTTTCTATATTTTTTCAAACTGCTAAATTGCTTTACTTGGTTTTTGTCAATACATTACATTTGACAAATGGAAATAAAGAAACAATATTTTAGTTTTACATAAAAAATAACCCTAAATTCACCCCCCCCAGAAAACAAAATGAAAAAACATTCAATGCTACAAATATTTTTAAACAAAAATGTTTTAAAACAAGCTGTTATAAATATTATTTGTGTATACAACTGATGTATCTACTTGTATTATATTACAATTTTAAAGAACATTATTCTAAAATCAAATAAGCATTAGATGATTAGGCCTAAAGGTAAACCAGACCATAATAGATGAGGCAAAGAAACCAGCTCAGCATCATGTCTCATACCCGGTTCGTCTTGAAGACGTAATAGAGGACAAAAAGGGGCACCACTCCAAACATGGCGCCGAGCAGAGAGGTCTTCTTTGTGGCTTTGAAGTGAGGATAGGGGTTAGCTCGTGCATAAACCCATCGCGTCAGGGCAGGGTCTTCCTATAATCAGACATTTAAAATAATATTTAATGTTTATGCATTTCGCAGACACTTTTATCCACAGATTATGATTTACTCAATAATAGTTTGACTTTAACTGTAATTAGCTTGAATTATGGGACCACTAACTGAACTGTATTCTCTTTCTTTTGATATTTTAATACACAAAACAAAAAACATCTCATTTCAAGTCATCCTTCCATAACATATAAAATGATGGGACATTTTATGTTAAAAATATTAATTGTGAAATAGTAAACCTTATTTATTAAACTTCACTGTAATCAGGAAAAAAAGGATTCTGATTCTTTAAAAATGTCTATGCATCAACAAGGTCCTCAATCTTCAGAGTTGTAAGATCATGAGATCTACGCTTTCTAAAGTTGCTTAAAGGTGACTACATGAGAAATATATTGACAGATATGTTTCAATTCGTTAAGAAGAGGAGTTTCATCGATTTCTGGATTTTGAATAGACTGTAAAACTTTCAAGTAGGGCTAAAACAATTAATCAAATTTATCGTGATTAATCTATCATAGAAATAATCGTCAACTAATTTAGTAATCGATTAAACATTAACTGGACTGTAGAGACTGTAAAACATGCCTTTACCTGACAGAGCGACCCACTTAGAGCAGTATTGTAAAACAATTATGTAAACATTTTGCATGTAATAACACTGAAAAACACCCTTTCATCTGTCAATATGCTCTATCCAGAACTCTTTAAGTGGAAAAGTTTTAGTTTCTCCAAGTTTCATTTGATAAAAATTCTTCTTTAAGGAACATTTTGCTATCTGATTATTAACAGTTTAATCATAAAAATAATTGACAGATTAATCGATTTGCAAAATTTGCCAAATTTTCTCTTCAATAGCTCATTTATTAAAGCCTATGAATGCTAATTCTTCAGCAAATATAAATAAAATAAATATTCTGTTCAGGCAAAACCCTTCAACTCCCTTTTTCTTTTATTTATCTTGTTTTGTTCCTTAAGTGTCCAGTTTACCTAAAACATTAAGGAAATTACATACATCAATTTTTCAACATCCTATAGTTTACATCCTAATATCAAATATTAAGGCAGATAACAGCCAACTAAGCAATAAAAACCCACTGAAAAAGCTGTTAAAAAAAAATATAAACTTATGTTTAACCTTTTGAAGGGGGATATGTTGGTTGCTCTGAATCATTGCTAGCTATGCGTTATTTGGATAACGTCTACCACGCAGAATCGTTTGAGCTATTTTAACAGACTAAACATAAAATGAAATTACAAATATTTAATCCGGACTGAGTTTTTTTTTTTTTTTTTTTGTTCTGGATCGGTAAATCTGTAAACAGTCCACTTTAAGCTCTCTTCAAGCAGGGGTGACTTTGGTTGCTAGTATGCTAGCTTAGCCGCTTACAATGAGCTCGGCTCTGTGGGGATTGTTGAGCTGCAACTGGTAGGTCCTCTTCAGGTTGGCCCGCAGTGCTGCCCGGGCATCCTCTGCTCGCCTCTGATCCGGAGAAAGATTGAAATATTCATTTGGGTCCAACGTTTTCGGCCGAGTTGCCAAGGGCGCCTCTCGGTAGTCCGCCATGATTGTTTGACGACGGACGGGACGAGAATTCTTCTTCTTCTATTGAGTTTTCTGGCAGTTTGCATCCTGTGTGCATTACCGCCATCAACTGGACGGAGATGTAATTCAGAAATATAATGTCTGTATATCTTTATATCTTCATGAAACTAAATTCTATCTATACTTACACACACGCACATACACACACTAAATTCTCCCAGCTAATTCTGTATCTTTTAAATATTTAATAAGTGCTTTAATTATCTTATCTGATTGATGCTTCCCTAATAAATCTGCCATCTTTACTGAACTCCCCATTACCCTTTCCAGTTCTTTCCTCTCTTTTGTATATTTGCTACAATAGATCAACACATGTTCTACTCCTTCGATTTCTCCGCAATAACAACAATTACCCGTTGGATGTTTCCCTATTATTTTTAGACCTGCATTTAAACTAGTATGCCCAATCCTTAACCTGTTTATCCATATTTCCTCTCTTCTACTCATTATACTGTTATATCCTATGCTAATATCTTTATGTATTTTATATAAATGTCTTCCTTTTTTTTCTAAATTCCATCTCTTCTGCCATACCTTATTTATTTTATCTTTAATAATTACTTTTATTTCTGTTCTACTTAGCGGGACATCATATTCAATTTCTCCTACTTTAACTGCTTCTTTAGCTAACTTATCTACTTTTTCATTACCTAAGATTCCTTTGTGTGCTGGAACCCATGTGAATTGAATACTTATATTTTGTTGCCTTATACCATACATTAAATAACTGACTTCATCTAAAAGATCTTGACGGCTTTCAGATTTTCCACTTTTAAAACTAGTCAGGCAAGACATTGAATCTGAACAGATAACTACATTTCTAGGCTTCACCTCCAGCACCCATTGCAATGCTAAAATAATTGCCAACATCTCTGCTGAAAAAATTGATAAATTATCTGTTGTTCTTCTCTTGATAGAAATATTTTCTTTTGGAATATATACTGCTACTCCTGTTTTACCATTTTCCTCTTTTGATGCATCTGTATATATTTGTGTCATATTTTCATACCTTACTTCTAAATGCTGCTGAATAATTTGATACAAACCTCCACAAGACTCTTCTATTTTTTAGTTTCTAAATTTACTATTGGCATTTCGAAAAACCATGGAGCAATTTTAGATGTACTTACAGTTTTACAGTATGTTATATTACTTATCCCAGAATACTCTGCATAAATATTTCCTTCCCATCCAAAACTCCTTATATTATGGCCATATACCCAACATTCTCTGAATATCTGTTTAGTAGGGTGATTTTCCTCATGCCCTTGTAAATTTAACCAGTAATTTATTGACAGTTTCATCCTCCTTAAGTCCAGTGGCATTTCTCCAGTAATCACTTGAAGAGCAGGAACTGGAGATGTTCGAAAAGCACCACTACATATCCTAAGCGCTTTGGCTTGGATTCTATCTAAATCTAACAACAAAGAATTTGCAGCTGATTTATAAACAATACATCCATAGTCCAACACAGATCGAATTAAAACATCATATATTCTTTTCAAGGATGAGCTAGTTGCCCCCCAGTCATTCCCTGACAAACATTTCAATATATTAATACCTTTTTTACATTTATCAATAATCTTCTGCATATGTATCTTAAATGAAAGTTTTTCATCAAACCATACACCAAGGTACCTTATCATATTTACCTGTTTCAATTCATGCCCATATAATCTAAGATCTACTGTTGGATTATCCCTTTTCCTTGAAAAACATAATACTTGTGTCTTCTCAACAGACAAACGAAACCCCCATTCGTGTGACCATCTTTCTACCGTTTTAATTGCTGATTGCATTCTATTTTTTAAATAACTAAGATTTCCTCCTCTCACCCATAATGCCCCATCATCTGCATATAATGCTTTATTAATTCTAAAATCTATATTATCAAAAATATCATTAATCATTATATTAAAAAGCACTGGACTACATACACTACCTTGTGGAGTTCCATTTTGTATATCATAAATGTTTGAATAATTTACCCCAACTCTTACTTCTATTTTTCTATTCTTTAAAAAATCCTTAATCCAATTAAACATTTTTCCTTTGATTCCCATTTTATTCATCTTAATTAATAAACCCTCCTTCCAAAGCATATCATATGCTTTTTCAATATCAAAAAATGTAGCCAAGAGAATTTCTTTATTTACCTGAGCCTTTCTTATTTCATTTTCTAAACAAGCAATTGGATCTACTGTTGTCCGTCCACTTCTAAAACCACTCTGATAAGGGGATAAAAGATCTCTTTTTTCTATTTCATACATTAATCTCCTAGTTATCATTCTCTCCATCAATTTACATAAATTAGAAGTAAGAGCTATAGGCCTATAACTTTTAACCTCTCCTTTATCCTTACCTGGCTTTAATATTGGTACAATGATTGAATGCTTCCAGCTTAAGGGCAATTCACCTTGTTTCCATACTTTATTGTATAACTTTAAAATGATTCCTTTAGCATCATCTGATAAATGTTCAATCATCCTATAACATATACCATCTTTACCTGGAGATGTATTTTTAACTCCTATCAATGCTCTATTCATTTCAAACAATGTAAATTCTTTATCTAAAATACTTCCATCAATCTCTTTTCTATTTAAAATTTCTCTATTATCTTCAATCATTTCCAATCTCCATGATAATTCTTCATTTGATAAATTTTTTGAACTATGCACCTTCACAAAGGACCTTGCAAACATCTCTGCTTTTTCCTTGTTTGTTATAGCTTCACACTGATCATCTTTAATTATAGGTAAAGAAAAATCCGGGACGAGAATTTCTAAAATCTCGCGTTGATAGCCAATCTTCGGTAACCATGACGACACTTTGTGTCTGGTTCAGTTTAATTGAATGATGGAGATAGAGTCCCCTACCAGGAATCAAATGAAACAGCACGGCGAATCAGCCGAAGACAGAGATGACAGCTTTAAATATGAGGAGAACTTTTTGAAAGACGAAGTAAATCTTGTTAGAGATGAAGATGAGGAAATTATAACCACGCAGCACCGAGCAGAGGCAGATCCGACCGTTAAGACGCTCCGTCCAACCCAGCAACAGCTGTCGATGCTGGATTTTTTTCGCCATTTCCTTTCACAAAATGAAATGACGGCAACAATGGAGTGTTTGGAAAATGAATGGGCAGAGCTGGTGCAGAAAGGAGAGTTGGATGATGAGCGGATCGGCCCGATCCCGGAAGTGTACACTGAGATCCAGAGTTTGACCAGAGAGTTGAAAAAAGCTGTGCGGGAAAAGGAGGAGTACGTGCGGATGGCGCGTGAAGCAGCTGGAGCCCTTCAGGGGGCGCGGAGAGCAAGAGAAGGCCAGCGGCTGCAGCACAGAAGGCTGGTCCAGGAGAACAACAAACTCACTGAAGACATAGAAAGACTGAGAATCAAATGCGACGCTTCAAAGTCTGAAGTGGAGAGGATGAGTGAGAAATACAAGACTGCGTCAAAACAGGTCTTTCAGATGGCTGTGGGGATGGATAATATATCAACAGAAAAAGTATCATAAACTGTCTGACTCAAAATAAGTACCTTTAAAGCCAAGTGTATCCCATTTAATACATGAGTTTTTAAGACTTATGTATCGTAATAGGGATATTTTTCTCCTTGAAAACACAGACTTACCCAATCAGACACATGTAATGAACAGAAAATGTGTAAAAGATTATTTAGAAATGCTTAATGTATCAAGAGTAACACAAATGAAGGCTCAAATTTAACTTATTCAAAAAGTATGCTTTTTATTTATTTTGTCAGAAAGTTAATTGACAACTCTAACAGAAATAGAATTTTCTGTCAATTATTTCTTCAGGCTTTAAAGGGTTAAATCTAAACATCAGAAAAGCAGATTAAAGTTTTGTCTTTAATCTACTTTTTAGCTCTTATTGTAGGCTTATGTAAAACTATATATATATATATATATAGATGTCTAATCATCTGCTGACGTGTATGATGTAAAAAATGATGATGAGCAGCTGCCTTATGGGCGTAGGTTTGCATAGGGACCATAGGAACATGTCCCTACCAATAATTGGATGTGAGCAACATGTTTATAATTTACAGCAGTAGTTAATGTGGCAGGGACTTCTTTTCCTCTCGCAGCTCCTCTGCCTTGTCTCTCCTGTCCCTTTCACGTAGCAGCGAATGGAACTGTGCTGCGCTGTCTCATTGGTTGTTCTGCCTTAGGTTCCGCCTTCTCTCTCTCTGATTGGCTGTTTTCTAGTCCGCGTGTGCTTGGAGCGCAAAATCGAAAATTTATTCACACTAGAATGCTGCGGTTACTACAATTAATATTAGGCTAAAAACTAAAACAAGTCCCGATCAAAAAAAAAAAAAAATTGAATATCATGTTTACTAAAAAACAAAAACCTTTTTTTTCTTTTATAAAACGAAATAGTCAGCCAGGAGTTTTGAAGACTGCTGGAAAAATGGGCAAATAAAGGCTTTAAGCCATCAACATTTCTAATTCTTAGCCACAGCCAACTAAAGAAGAAAATGTGAGTGTTATCTTTTTACCGATATTTAGTTGTTATTACTATTATTATTACTATTTTTTGATGACTCTTGAGGAAGTTTAGGTATAATTATCAGCAGGCGTTATTTCTCTTATAGAGTATAACAACAACAAATGGCGCCTAAATATCTTCTATATTTCGTTAAAAAGCATAATTAGGGTTCCACATAATAATAGTAATTTAATTGACTATTTATACTTTTAGAAATAGGATAAAGACAAGAACAAACAGAGGAACACTATTAACATTGATGTTATCTTACATAGATTTCCACACAGTCCATAATGAAATTAGTACAAACATTAATGTCTGGTAAAAATGCTTGAATCTGGCTGTTTATTTTGGATATTATTAAATTACAGATAAGATAATGTTATATTGTCGTTTATAATTACCTGCACATATACCGTAATATATGCATATATACCTGGGGAAATTACCAAATTAAGTTTTTCCTGTTACAAAGTAATAATGTGTTACTTGCTATGTTATTACCATGTTAACACATTGTTATTGATAAATTTTATAAGAAAGCACTACCTATATTGGGTTTTAGGAACAAGTTTATTGCCTTACTCATATTCCCAAGGATTTTTATAAATGTGATATTTTCAGACATTTTGAGGAAAGCTCTGAAGGATGCCAATGCAGCTGCATTTTAAAAGTTCAGTAAGAATGCTTTTAAAATGTCTGACCTTTTCAGGTCATCATTAATTGTAATTTACAAGTCTGGACCGTGCTTCATTTTATTTCTGCTTATAAGATTCTGCCTAAGTCCAATACTCTGAAGAAAACAATCTTAAGGGATATATATTAACCAAAGGTCTGAAGTATTTTCTAATAGTACAATAAAACAGTAAAAAAGGAAAAAAGTAAGAAAAAATAAAAGAATGATTCAGAAGCTTTAAATCCAGTACACTATTTTGCTTTACAAAAATCAGACTTTCAAGTATTTACTTCTTTATACAAAATACACTTTCTAGTTTCTCCAAGTTGAAAAAATATATTTTATCCACTAGAGGGCAGTCTGCATCAAGCTCTTTCCTCCTTATTAACACAGCAATGAAACCATCAGGTAAGGGCTAAGAGAAGGATTTTGCAAGAGTAACAGGAGAGTTCATTAAACTATGAATCCTTTTAGTTTACAGCAGTGATGCCAAAAAAGATAGAGTGGTCTGGAGTAGTTATGCCTCCTTAATTAAACCACATAGAGTAAAAATGTTCCACAGCTTACACTAAATTAATATATTAAATTACTCAGCGAGATTCATGAATTCATGATGTGCCAATTTAATATGTTGGTGTAATATTCCTCTCTCCCAGGAAGGACCAGGAATTTATTTTGAAGGCATCATTGCCCTGCTGAGCAGCGTAAAACTTAACCAACCAACCACTTTTTAATAATTTCTGTTGGATAGAAAGCTAGAAGATATTCCAGTGCCTTCATGCTTTTCCCATTTTGTCACGTTATAACCATAAACTTCACAGTATTCTAGCATGTTTTTATGTGCATGTGCCAGACCAGTATAAAAATGTGTATAATTGTGAGTTGGAAATATACATAACATAGTTTTCAAATATTAAAACAAATCCCAAAAGTATTTGTGAGTTTGTTTTAAACCTCTATTGAATTAATACATTACAGAACCACCTTTCAGTGCAATTACAGCTGTAACTTTTGTTTCTATGAGCTTTGCACATGTACAGGTGCTGGTCATAAAATTAGAATATCATGAAAAAGTAGATTGATTTCAGTAATTCCATTTAAAAAGTGAAACTTGTATATTATATTCATACATTACATACAAACTCATATATTTCAGATGTTTATTTTGTTTAATTTTGATGATTACAAATGACAACAAATGAAAATCTCAAATTCATCATATCAGAAAATTAGAATATTACTGAAGACCAATAAAAACAAAGGATTTATAGAAATGTTGGCCAACTGAAAAGTATGAACATGAAAAGTATGAGCATGTACAGCACTCAGTATTTAGTTGGGCCTCCTTTGGCCTGTATTACTGCAGCAATGCGGCGTGGCATGGAGTCGATCAGTCTGTGGCACTGCTCAGGTGTTATGATAGCCCAGGTTGCTCTAATAGTGGCTTTTAGCTCTTCTGAATTGTTGGGTCTGGTGTATTGCATCTTCTTCTTCACAATACCCCATAGATTTTCTATGGGGTTAAGGTCAGGAGAGTTTGCTGGCCAATTAAGAACAGGGATACCATGGTCCTTCAACCAGGTACTGGTAGCTTTGGCACTGTGTGCAGGTGCCAAGTCCTGTTGGAAAATGAAATCTGCATCTCCAAAAAGTTGGTCACCTGCAGGAAGCTTGAAGTGCTCTAAAACTTCCTGGTATGTGGCTGCGTTGACCCTGGACCTCAGAAAACACAATGGACCAACACCAGCAGATGACATGGCACCCCAAACCATCACTGACTGTGGAAACTTTACACTGGACTTCAAGCAACGTGGATGAAGTGCAACTCTTCTTTTCCTCCAGACTCTGGGACCTTGATTTCCAAAGGAAATGCAAAATTTACTTTCATCAGAGAACATGACTTTGGTCCTGTTTCTCTTTAGCCCAGGCAAGACGCTTCTGACGCTGTCTGTGGTTCAAGAGTGGCTTGACACAAGGAATGCGACAGCAGAAACCCATGTCTTTCATACGTCTGTGTGTGGTGGTTCTTGAAGCACTCACTCCAGCTGCAGTCCACTCTTTGTGAATCTCCCCCACATTTTTGAATGGGTTTTGTTTCACAATCCTCTCCAGGGTGCGGTTATCTCTCTTGCTTGTACACTTTTTTCGACCACATCTTTTCCTTCCCTTCGCCTCTCTATTAATGTGCTTGGACACTGAGCTCTGTGAACAGCCAGCCTCTTTAGCGATGACCTTTTGTGTCTTGCCCTCCTTGTGCAAGGTGTCGATGGTCGTCTTTTGGACAACTGTCAAGTCAGCAGTCTTCCCCATGATTGTGTAGCCTATAGAACTAGACTGAAAGACCATTTAAAGGCTTTTGCAGGTGGTTTGAGTTAATTAGCTGATTAGAGTGTGGCACCAGGGGCCATCAATTTTGAACCTTTTCACAATATTCTAATTTTCTGATATGATGAATTTGAGATTTTCATTTGTTGTCATTTGTAATCATCAAAATTAAACAAAATAAACATCTGAAATATATGAGTTTGTATGTAATGTATGAATATAATATACAAGTTTCACTTTTTAAATGGAATTACTGAAATCAATCTACTTTTTCATGATATTCTAATTTTATGACCAGCACCTGTAGATATAGAGATTTTTACTTGTTCTCTGCAAGGTGTGCTCAGTCTGCATGTAGAGTAGACTGTGAATTTCAATTTTCAAGTCTTGCCACGTATTCTCATTCAGATATATGACTTATGTGATCTTTGAATGGGACTTACGCCTTTCTTCTTGCAAACTTTTCATCAAGGTCAATATACGTATAAGTCTCTGGTAGTTCACACATGATGGAGTAAAGAGTTCAGAGTTTAAAGATTAATGCATTTTCTCATAACCTAATCCTGCATTAAATCTCTCCTCGACTTTACCCCTGACCTTAAGTGCACTGCAGTCCGAAAACAAAAAAGCATTATCAAAGTTTTTATATCTATCATATTCCTTTCACTTTGAAATAACTCCCCTCTTTGTGTTGGTTTACCTCATTAAAAATCAAAACAACACAGTGAAGTTCATTTTTGTAATGCGTCAAAATGTGCAAGGAGTACGAATATGTTTGCACGGCTCCTAACACCCCATCTGTGGTATGAATGCTAAAGTCTAATTTTGAGCTTCATCCTTGAGCAGCGGAGTGGTGCAGAGATGCAGAGAGAGAGAGCTCTTTGATCCAGAGGGACTGGCACCACTGCAGTATGTATGACCAAATGATTTATTGTACTCTCAGGACCGTCAAAGTGCCAGGCTGCTCTGAAACATCTATTTATGAGTCTAAAATGAAATTCAACGTGAGACTACAGTCGGTTTCAGGGAGAGATTTAGGATCAGAAAATGAAACATTAATGTGTTTCTGCCCCGGCTGGTCCTCCTCAACCTCCTGATCGAGAAGCTGAACTTTGCAGAGTTTTTGAGCTGTGGGAACATTAATCACTTTATGGATTATTTTTCTTCTTTGCGTTCTTGCGCTGCAGCTTCCTCGTCCTGTGCATCTTGTCCACACAGGACAACTGTTTTGTTCTTTATCTGTGATTCAGATTGACATTTTTTGCCATTGCAGTTATTGTGCAAACTCTTTGGCACATAACAGATATAGGATTTTACTCAGCCTGAGAGATAAGGGAAGGAAAAGCCACGAATGATTCCAATCTTCATTCTCCTTCTCCCTCGTCAGACTTAATCATCCTCTATTATCTGATGTCATTTTGTGCTGCTTTCTTTAAATGACTTATGCCTGCAAGGCTGACTCAAAAAGGAACAAACCAGCTACTTTTCCCAACCACATGTTAGAGCTACGTTTCTACTTGAAGTCCCATGAAGTGGTTACTTAAAGACAATGACCTAAGTTGAGCCAGTTTAAGCTCT
The DNA here is from genome assembly GCF_016077235.1 of Cyprinodon tularosa. Lineage (NCBI taxonomy): Eukaryota > Metazoa > Chordata > Actinopteri > Cyprinodontiformes > Cyprinodontidae > Cyprinodon > Cyprinodon tularosa. The sequence goes on from NW_024039694.1 coordinate 151,547, forward strand.
TTCAGGCTCCATCTTCAAACGACCGCAGTCTGATTACAATTCTCTCTTGACGAAGAGAAAATTGCATGATCCGTTTTCCTAAGGAATCTTTGAAACATCCAGATAACAATGAACAACAATGATCAACCTTGGGAAAAGAACATAGGACAGTTGAACTGTGCAGTATTCCCTGCTTTCATGGAGTATGCCAGGCACAGGGGCTTGTACAGTAGGTGTCATTCAGCAGACATCAATCATCTTCAAGCGGAGTCACACTAAAATACTGGCTAGGGATAAAAACCGACCAAATCCTGCTCATTTCGGCACAAGGATCCTCCATCCGATATCTGTCTAGATAATGTCAAACCAAGACGAACTTTGTGGAGTGCAGACAGAGAAGGTGCCATTTTATTTTAGGAGGACAGGAAATAGGGACTACTGCAGATAAAATGATGAAGAAGATGATGCAGGATGTAGGTTCAGAAAAAAATGAGTAAAATGAAATAGAATTAGATCAAATGAAATATATTCTTCATTTTTAAATAGAAAATCTGAAGTCTAGAGAGACGCTTACTTGATCCTATAAAAAACATCTACTTTAGCCCACGCTTGTTCTGAAGCCTGTAAATATAAAACATTATAGTATAATGTAGAGTGGACATAAACATATTAATAATAAGTTAGAATCTATTAGAGAGGGAGAGAGACATGCTGCAAATGACCATGGGTCAGTTTCGAACCCGAGTCGGCCGCGTCGAGGACTAAGGCCTTTTGAAAAAGGAACTTTTGAAAAATAAAAAGTACTTTAAGGAATAGTTTTACAGGATTGTACTTTTAACATTTACCTAAGTACAGTAAACATGATAAAGTATCTATTATTGGTTATTGGCTTATTGGTTAGATGCTATTTTCCATCTACTGTGTCTGTTGTGTCATTTTCATGTTGAGTGAAAAACAGTAAACACTGTACTGTAATTGAACCTATTCTACATACTGTGACTATTGATTTTGTAAGTTTTATAGCTTAAAAATGATTAGATCTATTGTTATGATCATGGGTAGTAGGTAGATCAGTTACTCAGTACTTGAGTAAGAACCTGCTCTCGAGAGGGAAAGCCTATTAAACTGTTACGAGAGCGTGCATGAACCCATTTCTCTTTGTGCACGCTCTGTTTAAAAGCTGTTTGCGTCGCTCATACAAGCTTACTTTCCAAAAGAAGATTTGCAATTTCCACTATGTGTAAGTGAAAACGGGGACGAGCACGTAGGGACGGCCTTACAGAAACATATCACCAGAATGATTGACAATTAGGAGGACCACTTATTTTGCTGATCCTTCACTTTACATTTAAGTAAACTTTTTGGGTACTCTACCAACCTGTGTTCAGCCCATTATATAAGAAGACCATATAAACCCATTTAAACTATTTTAAAACCAATAATCTCCATCTGTAGCATTTGTAATAGGGGGTACTTGTGGTGCGTTCAGTGGTAATACAGGTACTATAAGCAAATATTGATATAATGTATTTACTGACTAAATAGGAAGCAACTAGCTGCAACATATAGCTAATAATCCGTAATAAACTCTCTAAATCCTTAAAGTAAAAAACTGAATCTTTAATATTCGGCAGCTTAATCTCTGTCACAAGTTGGACAAAAAGGAAATTTTAAGTTCATATAATGGCTAGCTTGGCAAGTTTGTCAAAATATTGCACCAAAGTGTTGGATTTCAGATCATGGTTATTAAGAAACCCTCAACATCCATCCATCCATCCATCCATCCATCCATCCATCCATCCATCCATCCATCCATCCATCCATCCATCCATCCATCCATCCATCCATCCATCCATCCATCCATCCATCATATGATTAACGGAATGGCATATTTCAGTAGTAGTACTACTTTACCTTGTTACTGTTGACAAAAGCAAACAGATTTTTCAAGTGCACAACAAATGGTATTTATAAAATGTTTTGAAATATTTATTAAATTCAAATGTAAGAATTTGTAGTGAATTAATCACATAACTGGAAACAGTAAGAGGAATATTTGACCAGCTGATAGCTTTGCTTACCTCATTATTTTAAATGAAGTCCTTGCCTTTGTCTCAATGCACTAAACAATTTAGTTGTTTGGCTGATTCCAAAAGATGTCATCATGATACTAAACCACCCCAACCTTTGATAAAAGTAAGTTTAAAAAACATTTAGGATTATTTTTGCTGTGAATGTGCTTTATAGACACACAGATGAAAGACTGAATCCAAAATGTTAAAAACAGGGTAATTCTCAAAGGTTCCAGCCCATCTTTGCTATGCTCGTCAAACTTGTTGATCACTGTGTTTATCCCACATTGCATGTTGTTCAGGATGAGCCGATCTGGGTCAGAGTGAAGCTATCACTTATAGCGTGGTTTCCAAGCGCTTGGAGGAATTGACTGCAAAAACCACTAACTACACATGAACCTGACTGAGCTTTTTATGGGAAAGTCTGAGATACCACCCTGCTTGGATCACTTCCTACCACAGACCTTTAGATTAATAGCTTCCAGATTATTCGGTTGGTCTTCATGATCAGTTTTGCTTTCGAGAGGTGGGGTCAAAAGCCAAAAACGAAGTGAAATTAAAGCCGCACACCATTACAACACCACATGGACAGAATCACAGCAACAAGCGTTCCCTCTTTCCAGGGGCCACACCTGTTGCCTTTATCAGACTCACACTTAGATTCACAGATTTACAGACACAAATATTTGCTGATAAAACATTATCTAAAAAAAATCTATTGCCTTGTTGGCTTTTTTGCACCTCAGGCTTCAAACAGCTGATGGTTTTAGTTACAACTTTGTGAATGCTTCTCTCTTGTTCTCCTAATTAGGTATTTCTTTTTATTTCCATCAGTAATTCAGAGAAATCAGATCTTCTTTCCCATGATGGATTGCCTACAGGACAACTGAGACTGATCCCGTCTTGCTAATTCAGGCTGCATGATGACTGAGTGACAACATCAGGGCTTTATGCTTGTCTGTTTTCTCCCAGAGCAAGCTGCTGAAGCATGTTTAGCTCCAATTATGTGCTTTGGGGGAAAATGCCAGGTTTATAAATAGAATTTTTTGTTGTGATTCTCTCTGTCTGTGCCTGGAAAAAGCATGAAAATGGGATCATGAGCACTTCTCATCTTACGTCACCTGGGGTAAAGGCTTTAATCAGAAAATAAGGAGTGAATCAGTCTCCCTATTTACTTCAATGGCCCTTTTAGCTCACTTACTTACACAGCTTCTTACAAATGTATTCATGCCATTTCAACTTTTTTTATATAGCACAAAGATGGAGAAAGACACCAAACCAGGAGATGTAGTTATGGGGACATTTAAATAAATCTAAAACAAAATCCTTAGCTTGTAAAATATCATGGAGCTCTGTTCAGTCCATCATCCAAAATGTGCAAAAAGAAACTATCAGGACATAGCTGTCCACCTTAACTACCAGGCTGGACAAGCAGAGAATAAGTTAGATAAGCAGGGAAGAGGCCTGCGGTATCTGTGGAGGAGCTGCAAAGATCCACAGCTCAGGTAGCTGAACCTGTTAAAGGCAATCAGGTCAGAAGAAAACCACAATCAAATTTGAACACATAAACACTGTAGTGGAGCATGGTAGTGGCAGCATCAGCCTGTAAAGATGCTGGAATACGGTAGAAGTTGTTTGGAAACTGGGTGGAATTTAATACATGGTAATCTTTGAAGAAAACCTGCTAGAATGTGCAAAAAACCTGACTGGATAAGATGTTTACCTTCCAGCAGAGTAACAGCCCTTCATATCTCTGCATTGAAATGGCCTAATCAATGTTTAGTCTGGAATTCTATAGAAAACTTGACCTTCTTGATAAAAGATGTTATTTATCCAGTTGGAAATAATTGAATCAGTAACTTCATTTGATTTGAACAATGAATTAAAAAGCTGGAACGCTGGTAGAGATGTTGCAAAACCAGGAAATGTTTCTTTAGGCTTTCCTCTATGTTTGTCTTTCGCATAAAATCGACATAAACTGGCCTTTTATTTAACAAGGCATGTTAAAAGAAGGTTACAATAAGCCTTTGGAAAGTCGCTATTGGATTGACTGTTCTGTTTGCCAAGAAAATGAAACAGGCTTCTCTGTTCTTATGTTCATCAATCATTACATTAACACACCAGTACTTTTTCCACATGGAACAAACATAGCAGTCACAAAGACAAAGATCTCTTTTTGTGCACAAATTTTCCCATCCTTGTTCCCAGTGCAATGCTCAAACTAATCTTTCTATATCCAGTCTGAACTGCCTTTCCATTTCTGACCAAAAATAATCCAAATGGCACTAGATTTTTTTTTTAAATAGTCCAGCCCCTGCAACAGATGGTCTGGGCTTGAATTAGATTCCCCCCACTCTCTCTCTCTGTTGCATGGAAGTTTTCTGTCATTGGCTGCATTAATTTGACTGGATTAGTAGATATTTAGTAAGTCCTTGATGCAACCACCCTACTGCTACCAGTGCCAGTTACAAACTAAACCTATAACATGTACAGTATTGCATGGAAATTCAAATAAAATCTATTTCATGATGGAGTAAAGAGACGGAAACATCAAATGTCCTTTATAAAAGAGTAGAAAATGTTTAATTATTAAAAACATATTAATTATAACTCTATTAAAGGTTTTTTGAAACCCTTATATAATTGTGCAAAAATATACTCCAAACATTTAGATGCGATTAAGTTGGTTACAGCAAAATGGTAAAGTAAAATATTAACACATGATCTCTTATTATAACATGCAGACACAGAGTAAAACTGAACGTACTTTAGAGTAGCTCAGATTAATGCAAGCCAGCTTTCTGATAATATAATACTTAGAAACTACCCGATAAAACACTAAATAAACACAGTTAGGTTTTTAATGTGAAAGTTAGATTTCTACAGCCTTCCTCTGTTACAATGCTTTTAAGTTTCCTATTTAGATATACTGTGCATGTCCTTTCTTATGATTATTATTCTCATCCTGCAGCACTTTGACGTCTTACATGCTCCCTTCAGGCCTGTCACCCTGTCCGTCAACCATAGGATCCCCCTGCAGAGCACAAGGAGCTGTCAATTAAACACTGATCAGATATTACACTCCGGTGGTGAGACGCATTCAAAGGATGACTCACCAGGACCGAGAACGCTCCAGACCGACCTGACTTCCCTCTCTTGGGTGGATCAAGCTTCACCTGTCTCCTCACTCTGGTCACCTTAAAGTTCCCATACAAGCATCTGCGTTAGTTATTTTTAATCACGATAGAGAGCTTTGGTGACATTTCTGGTTCCACTTGAAATTCTGGCCTGCTGAGTCTGACAAAAACAAACTCCTCAGATGAGAACATTGAGCCCATCCAGTCAAATAGAGTAATGCAGCCGTATCACATCAGGTCTCTAAAGGCCAGCTGTTTCTCTGCTGCCTCTGGGTTTGCCATGGAAACTCACCTGTAGGGGGTTGGCTGTCTTGTCGTTGCTAAGGAGCGAGAAGGAGCCTGTGCGGTGTTTACGCCTGCTCTTCTTCTTAATCGCAGCTTGACTCAAGTGTCTCCTCGACCTATCAGCCTGAGAAACATTGACACAGGGATTATATAGACACTAATGCACACACCTACGCACACATAACAAGGCTTCTCATACAGATGCCTTCTTATTATAGAGGCCTACAAAAGCAGATCCATATGCCTTACATTTTGTTCACATTTGTCTTCCTATAGCAACACAAAACAGTGTTTGTTTTGGGGGAATGTGACAGAGCTGCTCAAAGTAGCGACTAATGATGAAATGCATTTGTACAAATGAAATTTGGAAATGATGGCGTGCATTTACAATCAGCCTGTTTGAGGTAATAATTTGTAGAAATACTTTTCATTGCTCCTACAGCTGCAGGTTTTGGGTTATCTGACTGTCTACTAGTTTTGCAGATGTAAATATGCAATATTTAGCTCCTTCTTTGAAAAAAACTGAGCCTCAATTATCTATTCTTCAACTGGATTTACGTGCAGCCTTATGGTCATTCTAACACATTGATATACTTTGATTGGAGCTGTTTAAGTGTGTTTTGTGTTGTTTTTCTGCTGGAAGATGAGTCTTCTTCTAAAATTTCATAACTCTGACTAGCTCTCCCTGTCCTATTCAATTAAAGCATCCCATCTCCATAATGCTGCCACCACTGTGCTTTACTGTTGTAATGGTGTGTTAAGGCTAATGTTTCATGTCGCCAAATTAAAGGTTCAGTTTTTGTTAGATCACCTTATAGATAGAACCAAGTAAAAGAAAGTTAAAACTGAACTAGTTTTTTTTTTTTTTTCCAGTAAGGGTTTCCTGTTGACCCTTTCCCAAGCAATATTAGCCTCTGATTGGTAAATAGAAGTAAAAACATCAAAGTAGTTTAAAGCTAAGAGAGATCTGTTCATATTAATTTCTTTGGCAGTACACAATCACCTAAGCTCTTCTGTCAGTGAGCTCCTACTCATGATCCATTATGACTAAAACTTGGCTTAACTTTTGAAGTTAGTCGTTACCCCCCGTTTCGGTTTGACCTGATTCCTGGGTGACCACGGGGAGCGGTTTACCTGGATGAGAGTGTTAGGGAAACCCTTAACAGAGACGGCTCCTGGTATGCCGGGGTGACTCACGTGGGTGGGGCCCCTCCGCTCCAGCTGCCTCTTACGTCTGAACAAATCCTAGAAAGGTTGAGACAGTCACAACCACAGGCCACAGCAGGGAAACAACAATGTCTGCATGCATCCCTGGGTACAGCTGCTGCCTATGGAGATGTGTGGCTTACTTTATTTCATTTATTTTCTTTCACTTGAATACAACATTCAGCACGAAGGGTAGAATTGAGCAGAATTAATTACGTTTATGCCTCTGTTTACTGTATTGATCTGCTCAGGGTGATTCACTTCAATTGAGCCAACAATTTTCCTGATATACGGTGATAGAAACAATAGGTTTGACTCTTTGTTAGTTGTAAAATTTTTGTCAATAATTTGGATTCAATTTAAATTGCTTACATCTATTCCCATTAACCTCTATTCTGATGACTGCAACTGTCAGGAGTTATAAGTTATTCAATAACTCTATTCCTTTTGTGAGCAATTGGCTCACATCATCATTTTAATTAGATTAAAAAAACACCTTTGAGCTTTTAATGACTTTATTTTGTGATATTAATGAATAATATTCTGCTTGGGCCATATTTAATAGTTAAAAACTACCTTCTAATGTCATAGAAACTTAGAAGCATAAGTTCTGTCTTGTCTTTTAAAATAAAGTGAATCAAAGAGTGGTTAGTATTGAGACCGCAAAGGGTAAATAAACCCACAAACCAGTAAGACTCCATTAATCCACCCCCAAACAGCATGTTTATGGTTTAAGTAACTGAAACGTTTAACTCCTCTGCAGCAAATGACGCAGAAGCAGCAAGGTGTGCAATATTCTCAGCCGATACGAGATAGCCAATGAATAACTCTTATCTATTGGCTGATACTGGTGTTTATGAGGCAATCATTGGAGCAACACAAAAAGGTAGTTCACGCTGGAGGCCTGAAAAAAAGAGGTATAGAAAGCAAAACATTTATAAAAGAAATAAGCTGGCATGCAGGAAATAACTATACAAGTGTGTTGTTACCAGAGGAAAAAATGTTTGGGCTTAATTGACAGTAATGTAACCTTGCAATTAAAGAAAGCCAACTATTTAGGTTTTTGTTTTGTTTTAACAAGATATGTGAAATTGTATCACTATGCTGTGTTCTTTTCACCCTTGGAAAAAAATTTTTTTCAGTTTCCTTTCAAGAATTTAACCACTATAGAGTGTGGATTTGTGTTCAGAAAGTCAGAGGCAACCAAAAAGCCCTTAACTTAGTGTCTAACATGCCTGTTTCACACAGAAATTGTAGAAAATTTAATTATCCATTACCCTGTACTTGCTAAGAGAAGTTAGTATATTCAGCCGACATGTACGCTCATCTAACGGTTTCATTTTTTGATCTGAATTTTGACTTTGGAAGCAAATCAAACAAAGCCTTAGGATCACCCCAAACCTCCAGCATCTCCAAAGATTATATATGCAAGAAATCATAAATGGCTCTCATACATTCCAGTACCCCTTATTTTATTTTTTTCTCTTTTTTTTTTCCCTACAAGGGACTTTATTCCATTTGTTTCTCCCAGTTTACATATACTGTGAAGTGGCAAAATGTGAAGCTGTGGTAGGTGAAGTGGAAAAAAAAGCTAGGGTTTGCACATACCAGCTGCTCAGGTGAGTGAAGCCCTCTCTGCTGTATTTTCTCATCATTCTGAGAAAGAAAAATATAGTTACAGTCAATATTTTTCTCAGTGTAAGATTTAAACCCAAAACCTGAATTACTTTAATAAACAGTAAACTATGTTTGCGTTTGAAGTTGGCATGTTCAGTCCATGTGTCTGACTCCTGTCCTTTTGGTGAGTCCCATAAATTCCCCATTTAATATGCAGCTCTCATCTCAGAGCACACATTATTTTGGTAGGATTGGGCAAAACTCATGAAAACTAAGCCAAATGCTGTAAACATAGCCTATGAAAAAGATGCTGCTGCTGGTATTAGTTAGCCATCACCACAACTGAAGCTTATAATTGTCTGCATGCTGTAATTACATCACAAATAGCTGCAGAAACTCTCTCTGATGGGACTCCCTTTTCTTTGCAGCTGTTGGATCTTTTGTCCAGATGAGGCTGATTACTTTGGACAGAACATGAGGACCATCCGAAAGAAAAAAAAAAGAGGAAAAAAGCTAACCACCAGTTTAAAGTCTAACAGCTGGCAGCCACATGAAAAGCACAAAAACAGAAGAGGCAGGACGATTTTGTTCCACATATGTATTTGTGGTGACACTGTGACTGTAAAAAACATTACAATGAGACATTAAAAAAAAGAAATTATACATCTCCTCAGGTCAGGGTTAGACTGTAAACGTCTCCCTCTATTCTGAGCTTTTTTTTTCCTTTCTTTTCTCAAGTTGAAGTGGAAGAAGTAACAACCTACAGAGTTACTGGTTTGGTCTGGATAAGCTACTGTGTAAACACTGACCACAGAATGTCTGAGAGAAACGTCAATAAAAACAAACATCCGTGTCAGCATTTATCCCAAGAATATCTTCAACTCTTAGTATACAATTTTATAAATTGTATATAAATAAAGGATTCAATTGTGATAAAGCTGGAAGAAATACTGAAAATATTTGCTAGACAGTGTTTTGTGAGCAAAGGTTATTAAGAAGAGAGACTAATTTACATTGGATTTAAGCAATAGATTAAAACCACCTAGAAAAACCTCCTCGGAATAAAATTGGTGTAAATGATCACTCTAACATAACTTTCTTCTCTTTCATATTTGACCTCTGGTTAGTTATTATATCCTTTCTGCAAACAACATCTTAATAGACTGGTATTGGCAGCACTTACCTTCGCAGTGTCTGAGCAGCAGAGACGGTGACTGACACATGATGAACACTTTGCCCTTCCCTAACTATCAGATCCATTAAAGTGCGTCACTTACCTGTCTGTCTGCGGTCTGTCCAGTGGCACACAGCTCTCCCTGGCTTCCCTCTGAGCAGTCCAGGGCGTGCGACAGCAGGCTCGCCTGAAGGCACAGCACACACAGCCAGACACTAAACCCCATGATCCAGGCAGGCAGGAACTAGACTAACTTCCAGCCCTTGTCAGCTCCCTGCTTTATACTCTCGGCTCCTCTAATGGAGAACAGATGCAGGGGGAACGGGGAAGGCCATGCCAGCTTTGCGCAGACAAACAGCCCACCACAAGCATGTGCTCTACGCCAGCCAGCGGACTGTGGCCCAGCAGAAACATGTCAGACATCCTGAAGGGGAGGGGGCTCTTTCTTTAAAGGCTGTTTCTCTCTATAACCCCTCCACTCAAAGCCAAAGACCAAAACTATGACCATTTTCCACTTATGTCGGCATTACAGCTGCTCACAATGTGTGCTCATAAAAGAAAAGTAAGTGAGAGGAAACAACCTTTAATAAAACTTTACATCAAAAATTACAAAGCTGTCTGTTTGGTCCTTATTGTGTTTTTTTTTTTTAAAGAAACGCTGCATTAAAGCGAAAGTTTAGATTCTGCTAGGAATTTTGCAAAGAATCATAGATGGGCTGATTAAACTAATGATGTACTTCATTATACATCAATCTTTTCTTTCAAAAGGGTTTACTCAAGTAAAAGTATAAAGTAGACATATGTTTTTAACTGTTAAATGAAATCAAACATATCATAATATTTGATTTCTTATTTTCATTAATTTAATCAGACAGTAATATCAAATAATGAGAAAAACTGTTATTTTCAAATAATCCTATAAGCTCAATTAGAAATAAATGATCATCAATACAAAAACAAAAAGAACTAAAGCACAATAAACATGATTATAAACCTTGTTTTTTCCAAAACAAGGCTTTTTATACCAACAGCTAAGAGAGGTTAGCTTTGTATTTTTGAACATCAGAAACAACAGCAGTGACCAGATATTCTGTATATATCTATAGGAAGGAATATATATAGGAAGGAAGACTGAGTGCATTGAAGGCAAGGAGAGTATGAGGAAAACTGTAAAGGATAAAATAAGTATTAATTCAGAGTAATATTACTCATGTAAAAATAATCTGGTCTTTATTTTTATTTGATTACAGTTAGTAAAGCCAACATTACACTTTACTACTGCACCTCTGCAGTTAGTACTTTACTACAGATGAGATGTATGTATTAATTGTCTACAGTGACAGATTCTGTATGCATGTCATTTTTTTCCAAATTTTCAGCCACCAGATTTAGTTCTGTAAATCTAGTTTTTACATATCATACGAACAGAAATGATGCTGATGTAGGAGTCTTTACTTCAGGGAATGTTCTTGCTGTATTTCTGACAGTAAAATGTAACAATCCAATTCCTACTGTTTTTCTGACTCAAACTTTGAATTAATTTAACTCAGTTGAAGCTGTCATGGTTTTGGTTCTGTTTAAGTTTTCTTTTTGAGTTTTCATCGGTTTCATTTACATTTTGTGTTATTCTAGTAGTTTTCAGTTGCATTTAAGTTCTTATGTATTTCTTGTTTGCCCTCTGTTGCCCCCCTATGTCATTCTCCTTCCCCTAGCTCCCTTCTAGCTACTTCCATCCACACCTGCTCCATGTCAGCTTATTTACCTTTGTTTAGTCTCCCATATGTACCCCTCTTGTGCAGTTTCTCAGTGCTGGTTCCTCATCGTTTCTTAGCTCTTTATTGGTGTTTCCCCTGACGTATTTTGTTTTTTTCTGTATTTTGTTATTTTTGGATTTTTGCCTCAGTTGCCAGTAGTGATGGTGAGATGAAGCCTCATGAGGCATTGAATCGTTTGGGCAAATTGCTTCAACAAGCCCTACAGTTCATGAAGCTTCATGTGAACATGTCACCACCTACTGGTGGAGTGCATAACTGCAAGTTATATAATATGTGATTTTTTTTGCAATTGTTTTTTTTTTTTCTTTTTCCCATTTAAGTTCCTTTCAAATTGTTCATGATTGGTTTGTATCATACAATCTTTTGTACATTTTTTGTGTGTAAAATGTCTTAGAAGAGAACAGTCATTTAAGGTACACTGTTTTGAAAGTGTTTGTGCAGATTGGGCAATGATGAGCAAAATGAAAAGTTTTAGTCATTTTATTCAAAAATAATAGTTTTTCCACAGTTTTTGGTTTTAATCAGGTTGGGAGTTATCTGTCCAACCAGTCTTTTGGTTAAATCAACCAATCTAATTTGACAGTGTTTTTCTGTATTTTAATCTATAATAGTAGGTAAGGGAAAACCGATACAAATTGGATTTCAATGCCTTACAGATGACACCACTAGCAATGCTATCTGCTCACTAGAAAGCAATACTACTTCACACCAATGTTGCAACTGTGACCAGTGGTTTGCTCAGATTTTGATCGTTATGTTGTTTAATCTAACCATAATTGTTTAAACCAAATACATTGGTTGTTAAAATCTATCCAAAAGACTGCAGCTCTCCTACAAACTCCCATATCTTGACTGAATATGGAGGCTGTTCAACTTCTTGTCTAAGTTCCAGGCAAGCTGTAGCACTTCCCCAAGTGGTCACGTGGTATCGCCAGGTAGCGAGGCTTCAGACATCATCTATTTTGGCTCCTCCCCCAAATGAAGCAAACCTCGACACGCAGTTTGTGGAAAACGCCCCCTCCACTACTCGATGCACCCCTCGAAGCCTCGGCTCATCATATAACATCACTAGTTGCCACCTTTTGGATTTTTTAAATCTGCAAGAAACCACTTCAGCTTCCATCTATGCATTTGGGTCTTGCTCAAACCCCCACACAACCTAACAGTGACATTCAGATCCACATATCAGTTTGCAGGACAAATTAAAAGCAGAAAAAAAATCAGATTAATTGATACAGGATGCTAGATAAATTATTCTGCAGTTCAAAGTTGACCTCTGCCCTATTGAAACAGCTTCAACCTCCAGAAAAACATATCAGTTTATGCTAAGAGTATTTTTTAAAGATTAAGATTACATCAGTATTTGTTTTATACCAAACTACACGTAATTGAATTTGACTGTGGTTGAGAGAAAAAACAATAAATCCAAGTATATTTATCTAAAACTCTCAGGTCTGTATGAAATAATTGTCATATTTACATTTAGCAGCTACTTCAGAGGAAGTTATTCATACAAGGGTGGAGGTAGGAGCCATTGTGCAACCAACAAGCTTCTAGTCTGAATTTTGAATTCATTGGTATCTTAATGTCAAGAGTTGTCAGTAGTAATATTAGTAGAGGTTTGCATGATGCCAACAGCCATGGACATTTCAGTTACTGCAAAATAAACCCAATTCTTTAAAAAGTTTATCTCACATTATGAAAAGGTGCTGAGGTATTTACCAGGAGCATAATATCTCCATCTGATTGATGGCCAAGTATGTTAGAAGTAGTGTTTTAAGAATTTACGATGCTTGTACAATTGAAGACTATGTATACAGCAAGACATTATACGTTCAACACCCACACAATAAAAAAAAGGCTTTTGAACACAGCTTTCCTTTGTAAGGATCCCATTGCATGAAACAGCTCTAAAATGAATTTGTCTCCTTGCTCGATGTAGAATAATAATCTAGTGTTTATCTAAATCCTTCATCCGTTTTTAAACATGTCAGTTGGTCTCAAAAGAGTTCAGGAAAAAGAAAAAAAGAAATGTCTCTTCTGCAGTCGAATCTGATATAAACCACCAACTATCAGCGCTGTCAGTTTATCTTTCAGCCTGCAGACTTCTGCTGACTGAACCTTGGCAAATGTAGATGAATCATGTCTGTCAGAAGGAGTTATAAATCAGGATAAGGCCTTTTTTTGCTTTCTGAGGCTATAAAGTTTTGGAAGTAGACAGAGAAAAGAAACATGGGTTACATTACACTAAAACGTGTGTTTTTCATTTAGCAGGAAGCAGGCATTGACAGGGCCAGTGCACGTCTGTGGGAGTATATATAACCATGATGAATACATCTCCTGATGGGATAAGTTGTCTATTAAAGCATCCTGTGTCGAGGTGGATCACAGGATTGATAGAGTGAGTGGGAGTGGAGAGAAAAACACAATGAGAAAATGAAATGCGATTTAACATCTTTAGGTCTAAAAGGAATTCTCCTTATTTCTCTTCAAACTATGTAAATTAGATCAATTTAATTTCCGGTCAAGGTTGACTTACTACTTCTGTCTCCTGTACCATGTATGGGAAGGATGTTGTCTCTCTCTCTGTAAACATTGCTGGAAAAGACTGTGAAAGCAGTGAGTCAGGGCTGAAGTGGAGAGAGTGAAACATCGTTATTCATCTTGTACCTCAGCTCCCAACCTTAGACTCTCTCATTTTCTGGAACAGGCTGCGTTAAAGGTGTTGCTGCACACATTTGGACAGCTGAGGGCTAATGATGTGAATCCATGGAGGAGATGTTTAGTCCTGAGACAAGGGGAGGGAAGAGTGAAAAATAATCTCAAAATGAACAAACATTGTCTTTGACGGCAGCCAAGCCCATGGGAAAACAAACGTATATTATCCGTTTCCCTGGACCAACATAAAATTTCACTCCACGTTGGAATTACAGTTTGTGCTCAATTTTAAGAGCTCCTGGAAAACATGTTAAATTCCAGTTACCAAGGTTATAAGTTTACATTAAATCCACATAAAACAGCATGTGGCTAAGAAAAAAAGGGAGTAATCACAGCAAGGAAGGGTTATTTCACCCTTCAAATCCCTCTCATTCGCGCAACACTTTCAAGTTTAAAGTAACTTTTTGAAGCATGTGAGGGAGTTCACCCTCCAGAAATTGCTATGCAGAACCACTTTCCCCTGCCTCCCTGTGGGAACTGTCATCTATCAGCCTCTCTGCTTTGAGCTGCTGTCAGGATGATGCTTTATGGTTAACAGCCTCTGACCTCAGGAGAAAACACTGATTTTTCCACCCAAATCCATGTCGGAGGGCGAGAAGTCAGGTAAACATAACATAAATACTTTTAGAACTATGCTGCTAAATGTGAGAGAAGAAGAGCTGACATCTGAAGCAAACATCAGGATTAGGACACATAACTTATAGGGAAAAGGGATGCTTTTTGATTATGATGTAATCCTGCAGACAGACCGTTTTAAAACAAAGGTAAACACAAGAGATTTGGGGTTTGTGAAAAGAATTCCCTGCTAGGTTGTGGTTTGAAAAAAATCCCCTCGGAGAGTGCAAAGACTTTGCAGTTCTGACAGGATTTTAGAAAGGTGGGGGCTGCAGAAAATAAAAGCAAAGTAGAAACACCTTTTGTTTTACAAACTGTGTCGGGATTGTTCTGGAACCAGAATAAAAATGTAAAGCAACAGGTTTACATCAAACAGGCACTACTTCCATTAAAGCAACCACAGCTAGCTCTGTTAACTTAAGGACAGCAAAATAAGAAAGATAATTTACGTATACATTCTTCAATCAATGCAGAGGTTTACCCAAACATCCTCTGTATTTGTTATAACTGCTTTTTGAGCTTAAATGACTTGGAGCAAATATTTTGTGTTTCTTTCCACATTAGTTTGCCCTGACTTTGATCCTTCTCACAAAACCGGTCCAACTGAATAAAGTCTGAGACCGGAATCAGGGCTTTGTGAGCGCCACCATAAAAATGTTGGCTAATTTAGAAGACCCGTTCCTGCCCAAGCTTTTGACTTTTTATCTGATTCCTTACTGCACAACAGTGTTTATTCAGAATTTATTCACATGATTCCATCCTTTTTGCATTCTGTAACAACAAATGAATGATGCTGAATGATGCAGCCACCGCTGCACTTTACAGCTGGATTGCTGTTCTAATGTTTGCAAGATTCCTTTTTGTTTTAAAAACATAAAGATCATTAATTTTAGCTAAAGGTTTTACCTTTACATATTTTTTTTGCTTTTAGAGTGACAAATTCTTCAACTTGGAGAAATCTCTCAGCGGTTATAAAAACTCTGCTTGTCAGCTAACACCTTGACAAGGTCAATAACATCCGGATTTTCCCAAAATGGTTTAAAGGAATACAGGAAGCTTATTATCACTGCACAATAACATGAGCTGCAGCTGGCAGGGCACTTCTGTTTTGCTGTGACTTTTAACTTAAGGAGGCCATAACTGAGTTATTACTGCCTATAAACGTATGTTCCTGTCTCAAAAAAAGCTTTCAATTTACCCTTTCTTTTAATGCTCGACACTGTCCTTCTCCTCAGCAAAGCCATTAAAGAGGCTATTGCTGCTCCTGGTACATGTTCTTTATTTTCCATCTCAAAGGTTTTACAACATGGTCAGAGTTTATATGTTTAGCTGTGCTCATCTCACAGAGGAAGCTACTAAAAGCATTTCTACAGCCACTAATTCTTTTTACTGTCGCATGAAAGTACTCCTGGATTAGATTGTATGTGTTTTTTGTGTGTCTGCTGTTTCTTCTGAAGCTCATCCAGTCAGGGGCAGCTTTTGCTGGAGGTTTCTTCCTGCTAAAAAGGAGTTTTAGTTTCCACCATCTTCCCATGCTCGGTCAGGAAGACAGATTAGAGTAAAGTTAACGACTGGAAACAAATAGAGGGAAAACCATTGCCGTTAATCCGCATTATATTCACTGATGTGAGTTATGAACCAAAGCTACTACTAATCATGCGTTATTTCAGGTTGACTAGTTAGCAAATTACGACTAGTCTGATGGATTTTCCAGATGTACCAGATTATTAAGCTGAAATATAAACATAATATTTTGAGTTAAGGACTGAATCATGATATGTGGAAAGATTGAAGAGAGATTAAGAAATCCGTAGCCTCTTTCACAAAACATTTTCCTCATTAATATGATTGTAATCTCATGCATAAATCAGATGGACATTGCAAGACCATGCAGAGCTGGGAGTTTAAACATGTCGGCACTGAGGTAAGCAGCACACAAGCAATATGCATTCAAAGTCTCTCTATAACATCTTTTTCAAGACAATAATAAGCAACAAACTCTTTGTAGTGATACTTTAATCTGATGAGGAAACACTTCAATTTTGGAAATTATTCGTAATGTTTTCTGCTAGCTGAAACAATTTTCCAAATATTACAACCTCCCTCCTTCACCTTGCAAAGCCAGAATCCTCTTTCCCACCAATCGACGTGGGGCGGTGACTACCTTAAATTTTGTTAGAAATACAAGGAATATTAAAAAAACTACACATAAATCTAATCAGAGGTCAGAACCCTGACATAGCAACCTTTTCCAGGTGAAGGTATGTTGCATTGGAAAGTTTTTTTCTGGTTAATGAATGCCAAGATTAGGAAGAAGGAAGCTAATCTGTGACTTGTCCTTCCTTCATGTAAAGGGGGGCTGTGCCTACACAATAAGACTATTTTTTTTTTACATTAGAACATTGCTAGTTTGATTCTAGCTTCCTCTCCTTCAACCTACCAAAGCTGTCTACCATCCATATATTTATGTAGCATGTTGAGTGTGGCTGGGTGAACGAGACTCGTAAACTAGCTGGTATGAGTGATGGAGTGTTTTTAGCATGTTTTCAGTTACCAGGAACACAGACACAACAATACTTGGACTTTTCTACTTGGATCTTTAAGAGGCTGCCTGGGTAAATAATTTTACCACTTTAAGTGGTAAAAAAGGTGTTACCAATAAAGTCTAATAAAGGAATATTTTAGTGCAAACAATAAAACATAGATCTAAAGAATTTGCTTCGCCACTTATACACAATATGACGTTTTCAGGTTTAATTAACCATCTATACTGCAGTCAATAAACCTCATTGTGCACCACTGCAATATTATTTCCTTTAAGGCCTCTATTTGGCCCCAGCTTAGTTATGGACCAATTAACCCTTTCCAAACATGTCCCTGAGCCTCTGCGGGCAGATGTGTATTTTACGGGTGAGCACACTGCTCAGGAGTGGAATGGATGGTCTTATGTCTGAACTGCTTTCAGTGTGATGCTCCAAACACTAAAATCCTTGCTAGGAAACAAGAACTTACTCCCCTCGTTCACCTGCCTGTGCAGCTATAGGCCTTATTGCAGATCAATATTACTCTGCAGAAGACCGCCCTCCTTTCTCTGTGCGGCTGCTTTGGCAACAGCTATGCGAGAGGTGCTAGGGAGAGAAAAAGCAGTGAGGCTTTCAGCGCTGTCATGTGGAAACGGCAGAGGAAGCCAAGGACGAGGCAGAGGAATAAAAAACAACATGCCTCTGATGCAATCTGGGTGTTTGTCACTGAGCAAAGACAGATCAGTGGCTCACTGCTTTTTACATTTCACTTTCCTTTCATCTGTTTGAGGAGGAGCGTGATCAGTTCAGGCACAGGCTCAATCCTAATACATTACAACTAACCAAGATGGGTTGTCTCTAATCTGACATTTGTAATTTCTTTGCTCCTTAACTTGATAAAAATGCAGCCCTGCCTTTCCTTGGCAGCTGGGGTAGAAAAAACTGCTTTAATCCAAATTCATTCCTCTTAATCCATATTATCACACTTTACACATTTAAACATCAAAGCCAGAGTATTGCATCTGTAGATAATCAATTAAATGTTAAGTCAGTGTTGACTAGAGGCAATGTGGCCATGACATTTCAAATGAATCAGCACGCACAAATAACTTCCTCTACAGGAGGGAAAATAGGCCAGGTGCTGCCTGATGCATTCAATCAAACAGGATGGAGGCTTTAATATAACTAATGGCTTTGATATATATTTACTACTTATCATTTTCAGGACATATAGTTTGTTTCTACCAAATAGAAAGTCATTCTTAGACTCAAACAAATCAGATTTTATTAACCATCATGCTGCTTGTCTCGCGAGACAGCAGAGCATCATGAGTGACTGAGAAAAAGAGTAGAGGTCATGGCCTCCCTCTGTCTCTCATTTATGTCCCCTACTCTTTTTGCTGCTGTTACCATGACAGCAAGAAGTTGGATCAAAACAATGACAATGAAGGATGAAGCCTCTCTGAGAGGAAATGCCGCGGACACAATTTATTATTTTGAAGAGCAAACTAAATACAGGTGTAGTGGATACAATGTAATTATTTAAGAGAGGAACAATCCAGCTTGTGTACTGAGAATGTGCATGGCACATGCTTAACAAGGAGCAGTCTTAGCAACATTTGTGTTAGATGTAAGAATCCTCATATTTGTATTTAAAAGTCACAAACGAACTCAGTATAATTTAATTAGCTAATGTATTGGGTGGGTTTCTCTCTGTTTTATCTCTAAGATAGTCCAGTAATGGAAAAAATTATTTGAAATGCAGATTTTATCACTTCCAGGAAAATAACCTTCCCTCTTCCTATAACCTAAGAAGGAGTATGTATAGAACTTCCAGAGCAGCATTCCACCATTTCTGGCTTAAAAACAATTAGAAACATAAGCTTTCATGTCTTGGATGCCAGAATAGCTGCATAAGACCTTTTACAGTGTATGTAGGAATATTTAGCCGCTTTGTCTACTTACATAGCTACTGTTGATGAAGATGCTATGAACAATCTACAAAGTTTTAAGTTATGTCAGTATTTGCACATCAATAAAATTAATATTATTAGAAATTAGTGGTGCTATCAAGGAAAATGCAAACCCCCCAGGTAGTCATCTTGCATTCATTTTGACATACCCCAATGCTGTTGTCCCATTTTCTTTAGATCACTCTTTAAGGTCATCTTTTCAATACCGTCTGCATGTGTTCATCATTGATTGCATTTTTGGTGTCAGTCCTACACAGCTACAGCAGTTGGTAAAGGAAAAGGTTTAAGAGAGTTGTTATTGTTCCAACAAAAATTAAGACAAATAAATTAAACTAAGTGAATCTATTAAAATGTTGTCTAAGAAATAGTAGCTTAAATACAGTAAATAGTATATAATCCCAAATTTTTTTTGCAAAAATCAGTCAACCTTGCATTGGAGGTAATTTATGCTGGGATAATTTTTCCAATCAGTTTCTGCTATTTTGTTCTGCTGAAATCTACCCCCAAAAAAACAAGCTTCAATTTTCCAAATGCCCTTTTCTGTTTTCATTTTGTACCATTTTTTCCTCTTTTTTTCATAATCTTTGTAATTAAATTCCTCATTGAAATGATCTGAATGGTCGTTGGTAATATTGTATTGACAACCAAATATATAGTTTTGAATGAAGCACCTGGAAGCATTTTGTGAAAAGGAAAGAATGATCATATATCATGGATGGAGAAAGCCACAGGCAACAGCGATTTAGATAAACTGAAGCTATAAAGTAGTACTATGTGATTCATAGTAGCTGAAAGGCTATTAAAACAGTCCTATAATACCAGGATGATTTTAAATCCCTTTAATACTAAGAAAATCAACTAATAAACTGCTTTTCTATGGTTCCAAGTCCCAAGTACCTAAAAGAGTATTTTTACCCTTAAATTTCAGGTCAAATTGTCAAGACTTTCTAATCCTATTTTTTCTGGGGAATTGCTGCTTATTTTTTTTTCTGCAGGTAAATGTTTACCAGGTAGTATAATTACAATAACTGTAATCTATTCCTCTGGTTTAATGTAAAGAAGCTAAAAGAGCTTAAACACATCGTGGATCCTTTCGCCTGTTAAATTCTTTCAGACATGCTCCTATTATAGCTAATCAGTGTGTGTTCAATGTGCCCTTTGATGTAATCAGAGTAAATACACACACCAAGCCAAGTTTAGATTCTCTTTTTGTCCATTTGATGTGAAATCCTGCTGTGTCAGTTTATACACCATAGCTGTGTTTATGTTTTTTATAGTTAGGCAAAAAATAAACCACTGGATTGTATCTTTAAAATTTAACCAAAAGTGGTTAAATCTGTTTCATTATGATCTTGCCAGGCAAAAAAAAAAATCGCCTGACTGACTCATTACTTTGACTTCTGCGTATTTGTTCATGTTAAAGGGGGTTAACATAACAAGTGTTGTAGAAACATTACAGAGCAACAAAAGAAGCCTTTTATAGCAGCTGTGGGTGAATTTGGCTGGAAAAAAAACAGCTTGCAGCAGACTGGTAAATGTGATTCCTTCTCATGGACATTTGAGAAATAAACACATAGAAAGGCAAAGTGTTTAGCCTGCTTCTGTGGTGCTGTGTGACTAATATGGTCTGGAGTGGGACTGACCAAACCGTCAATATGTTGCGGCTGCTAAACATTGGAAGGGAAATAAATTAGAGTGGGGTTATGTAAGGCTGAAAGGGACATTTTGGAGCAAGGCTTTGCAGCTGATGTCTGACAGCCTAACTTTCTGGTTTTTTGCTGTTTTATTGTGTCTTGTATGTATTTCTACATGTGCCAGTAGTGCTGAACCGTTATAAAAAACATTTGCTTTGACGGTACCTGAGCTGAAACAACATAATGCACAACAGACATCTTTGTACAGACTTGCAAAGCTCAACCACAAGTAAAGGCAGCTGTTTTTCCGTTACGAGCATCTATTTCTTCAGCTCACTAAAATATAACTTTCTTATCCCACTGGACAATTCCTTCTCCCTCATTAGCTATAAACAGGGAAATTGTTTCGAGATTTCCTCCTGTCACAGAAGCCCATCCTCCCATTGAAGTTCTTAAAGTGCTTTTATCTATTTGCCAGATGTAAAAAGGAGATGTCACTTTTACCTAAATACGTGTTCTTCCCTTTATTCCTAATCAGGGCAATGCACAGAGTGACTCACTCTGTTTGTTTGGTTTTGGTGATGCTTTGTTTCCAGCGGTGAAATGGGCACTTATGGGCAATTAGTCATGCTGAGTAGGCAGAGGCTTCACCTCCACCTCTCCAGTGACTAATAGGAGAATGCTGCTGTAGAAGGAGGAGGGTGGAGGACTGGAAAGCAAGGTGGTGATGGGTGGCAGAGGGAAATGTTGATACTGGCTTTGGGGGATGAACTCTAGAGGGTGTAACGAACACATTGTTGGATTAAGAGCAAGAGCTGTAATCTAAAATCAATCATCTGCAGGAACTCACTTCTCACTACAGCCAGTTAAAGCTTTAAATGATAGTTCTCCAAAGATTTTAAACACAGCATGTAGTGTTTAAGTGCACATGCCTCCACTTCTTTCAAAAAATGTTTATCTATTTAAATTAAATTCTGCATTTCAAGGTTTTTCACTTCATTTCAAACCACTTAAGTGTTTTTACATTGTGTCACATAACCAGAGCTACTCTAACTACAAGCTTTATCAAAAAGAAAAGTTTTAAGCCTTGCCTTAAAAGTAGAAGGTGTCTCCCTCACGGACCAAAACTGGTGGTCGGTTCCACAGGAGAGGAGCCTGATCACTAAAAGATCTGCCTCCCATTCTTCTTTTAGAAATTCTAGGAACCACTACTGGACCTGAAGTTTGATAGGGAAGTGCTCGTTTAGGGATATAGGGAACAATCATATTCCTGATATAAGATGGAGCTTCATCATTTAAGACTTTAATTGTGAGGAGGTTTTAAATTCTGTTCTGGATTGACTGAATTATATTTTTTAAATTGTCATCAGAACTCTGGCTGCAGCATTTTGGATCAGCTGAAGGCTTTTAATTACAGTTTGTGGACTTCCTGATTGTAAAAAATTACAGTAGTCCAACCTTGAAGTAATAAATGCATGGACTAGTTTCTCAGCAATACCCCGGGACAGGATATTTCTAATTTGCAGTATATAATATATAGATGGAAGAAGGAAATTCTAGAAACCTCTTCAATATGGGATTTAAATGGCAGGTCCTGAACAAAAATAACACCAAGATTTTTTACTTTACTATCTAAGATCAATTTAATCCCATCCAAATTGAGTGACTGACTGATCGGCTTCTTTTTAAAAGACTCTGGTCCAAAGACTATAACTTCTGTTTTTTCTGCATTTTGGAGCAGAAAGTTAAGATTCATCCAGGTTTTATGTCTTCTAGACATGACTGTAGTCTATGTCACGGGTTAGTTTCATCACTTAGTTACATAGCAAAGTATCATCAGAATAACAGTGAAAATGAATCCCATGCTGTCTAAAGAGATGGCTCTAACACTGATAACCGTGGTACAACACAGGTAACCCTGGAGCATCAGAAGATGTATCATTAATGCGAACAAACTGAATTCTGTCTGATAGATAAGATTTAAACCAGCCTGTTTCATTAATTCCTGCAAAATATTCAATTATTTCTATAAAAATATTATGATCTACTGTATCAAATGCAGCACTGAGATCAAACAGGAAAGTACAGATACAAGTACGTTATCTGAGGCCTTGAAAATATCATTAGTAACTTTCACCAGACCTGTTTCAGTTCTATAATGAGCTCTAAAACTGGATTGATACAAAAAGTGATAAAAAGTTAATAATGGTGTACATGGTCACACACTTGTTTGGCAGCTACTTTCTCAAGAATTTTATATAAGTAAGGAATATTGGATATAGGTCTATAATTGATCAAGTCATCTGGGTCAAGAGACGGTTTCTTAAGTAAACGTTTAATTACAGATACCTTAAAAGCTTGAGATACATATCCCTGTAACATGGATAGATTAATCACATCTAAACTGAAGGAGGAAATCAGGGGGAATATTTATTGAAATAACCTGGTTGGAACCTGATTTTATATACAACAACATAAAGGCTTAAATGAAGACAATAGTTTTGCTAAATCTGAAGGTTTGATTAGAACAAAGTAGTCTAAACCTGGTTCAGATTCTATAGTTACCTCAGATGCTGCCTCACCTTCCAGAGATAAACCAATCATATTTAGAGGCAGAGCCGGCCCGAGCCTCTTGGGGGCCCTAAGCAGAATTTGATTTGGGGGCCCCCCCTCCTACCATGCAGAATCACCTATACTAGAAGATTACTGACACAAATGTCACACTATAATGTTATAGGGAATATTAAAAATGAATAGACTATGGTAATGTATTAATACAAAATAAATAAACAATATATACAATACTTTGTTTTAATAAACCTTTTGAATACAAACATTCAATAAATTATTTGCAAATGTGCATTAAATGTGCAATATTTTAAATAAAACCAATATAGACAAACATTAATATCAAAAATAATTTGCAACAGAAGCAGTAAACATCATCACTTTTCTTTGAATAAATTAGCCAGCTTCGCTTGATTTTTCCCCCATTAACTAATTGTCTGTATGTATAGTGGTAGTGAAAGCTTCATCCATCTGATCTCTTGGGGAATGTAGAGGTGTCACTGATTGGCGCTGGCCCTCTTCTTACCAGATCAGTCCTTTCTGAATCTGAGAGGAATGCTGACCATTCAACTGGGTCAATTGGAGGAGCTGTTGATCCATCTTGATAGCTGGAGCTTGTTGAGGCAGTGGATGGGAAATCTATAGCAGTGGGTGCAGATGTAGAAGGACCTGTAGGGACAATAGATTAAATACAAAAGAATGAAATACCATAGCAGAAAATTTTATTGTAAAGCCAACACAAAACAAAAACTTAGATTAACAGACCTGTCGTGCCGGCTGAGTTTGAAACCAGTGGATCAGTAAATGTAGGTGCATGTAACTGCTCCTCGCTTTCAGTCACATGTAAGTGCTCCTCCCTTGTTGTCGCTTGTGCAGTGGATGAACCTGCAATGATAAAACAAACAAAGAAAAAATAAAGAAATACATAAAAAGCTAAATGTTTCAGGTCATATTAACAGGCTATGTAAACATTTGCCATCAAGAAAACCCTCACCTGCTGCATCATCAGCTGTGGAGGCACTGACACTCGAAACAGTAGGGGCAGGTAAAGTTGGTTGTTCTCCAAAGTACTTCAACAGTGTTCCTGGGAAAAATAGCATTGCATAATGCATAGTTTTTATTTATTTATTTATTTATTTCGAACAGACAGTAAAAACAATCAAGAAAGAAAAAATTTGAATGAAACAAACTTAAGAATAAAAATATAAAACAAATTATTTTGCCCATGTGACATGTAAATTTTATATTTTCTGTTCGAAAAGGAGCAGGTAGAAGATACATCTTATAATGTCCTGCCCCTTTCCTACTTGTCAATTTATCATCAATTAACTGTCAAAACATCAAAAAACCAAAAAAACACTTGTTTCCATTCCACATGATGTTTAGCCATGTACAATTATTTTAAGTACTATTTATGTCATCAATTACATTATAGACTATTAAACAGTAATCTTATATAGCGTATTTTGAAATGAGCTCGGTTTTAATCAGTTTTTTTAATTGGTTTGCATTTATAATTTTTTTAAACTCGTCATTCAATCCATTCCAGATATTTACTCCACACACAGATAAACAAAAACTCTTCCTGGTTGTTCTAAAGTGTTGTTTTTTAAAGTATCCTTCACCTCTTAGATCATAACCCCCCCTCTCTGTCACCAAACATTTCCTGTATATTGTGTGGAAGTTTTTGATTTCGGACCTTAAACATGAATTGTGAAGTTCTAAATATGACCAGGTCCCAGAATTTCAGTATATTTGATTTGATAAATAACTGGTTTGTGTGTTCCCAGTATCCCACTTTATGTAATATTCGGATTGATTTTTTTTTTGTAAAACGTATAACGGCTGTAAATTTGTTTTGTATGTATTCCCCCAAACTTCCACACAATATGTTAAATGTGGTACAATAAGTGTGTTGTACAAAATAAACAAAGATTTGTAGTCCAGGACGAAACTAATTCTCATAACAGCAACACTTTTGGTTATTTTACATTTTACTAGGCTGATCTGATGTTTCCTGCTAAACTTATCGTCTAATATGACACCCAAGAATTTTATTTCATGTACTTGTTCTAAATCAACACTTTCAATTGATATTTTAATTGGATTATTTTCCTGTTTTTTATTGTTTCCGAATATCATGAATTTGGTTTTATCTAAATTTACTGATAATTTATTGTAGAATGAGTTTATTTTCCCATCTTGCACCACAAGAAACTCCACACCTCACCTAACAATTCATATTCTATTGGCAAATGAGGCATAATTGCCATATGGTAAAAACTTAACATTGTGATCTACTGCAGCCTAAATATGAGGAAAGCACCATGTTAATAAAACTGCACTCTATTTTCATTTTTGGTATATTTTCTAATAACGATAAAATACCATCTCTCACCAAAGATCTTAGAGCAGAGAGCGCATGTGCTTTGTCTTTTAAGTTAGTAGATTAATCTTAACACAAACAACAATGCTAGCTAAGCTGGCTGCTGGCATCTGTGTTTTCTCCAACTTAAACCGATATCTATCCATCCAACCATTATCTTCCGCCTATACGGGGTTGGGTCGCGGGAGTAGCAGCTTCAATAGCGAGGCCCAGACTTCCCTCCCCTCCGGGGGAATCCCAAGCAGGCGTTCCCAGGCCAGGCCAGCCGAGAAACATAGTCCTTCCAGCATGTGCTGGGTCTCCTACGCCGATATGTATCAACACATAAAATACACACCTACCTAAATAAATGTATATTAATAATATTAATAAATATCACGACATGAGTTATGATGACGAGCTAGCTGTGCTGCTGCTGCACAAAATATAGCGGTCAGTAAATAATCATGCAAACATACCTTTATCTTGCTCTTTTTTCTCTTCCTCTTTCCTTTTCTTTTTTCGGCACCAGAGGGATAAATCCTTTTTTGACATGGCTTAGACTTTCTTATTAACAGGTGCGCCAGCGTGAATTGTCAATGCAGGCGCGCGCTGCGTACCATGAGCTGTCTGCGGCTGCCGTCGCGAAGTGAATGCACATGAGCAGTTGTTGACAAATCAGAAATTATTTTGTCTTGAATTTTTCATTTATTAATTGGTATTCATCATTTATATCACTTGTTTAAGTTATTTAAATGTAAAAAAAAAAAAAAAAAAATTGACCAGGGCCTGTTCAATCGTTTTTGCTTGGGGCCCCCTGGCCACCAGGGGGCCCTAAGTGGCCGCTTAGTTCGCTTATGCCTCGGGCCGGCCCTGTTTAGAGGGGTTCCAAATATCTTATATTTAATAGAATCAATCTTATATAAGGACTCCATAAAATCATTACTGCTAATAGCAGAGCTCTGGCTCTGGGTGAGTTTGGCAACTGCATCAAAAGAAATCTCTTATTCTCCTCTATTAATGAGGAGAAATATGCTGCTCTTGCTTTAATAAGGGTCCTCTTGTACAGCAGTAAACAATTTTCTCACCAATTGTCTAGCATTTTGCTTCAAAGTGCACATCTCTGTATTTCTGTATTAAATGAGGGAGCCAGCTTTCATTTTTAAAAGTTTTTCTTTTTTAAAGGTGCTGTGTTGCCTAAGCCTGAGAACTATCAACCACATAAACAAAATCATCTACCTGTAAAGGGGAGTAAACAAACATTTTGCACTCTGCTGCACTGTACAGTGACATAAAGAAAGTGAAACAGATTCTTTAAAATTTATAACTGAATTATCTGATAATGATTTGCTGAAGTACAGCACAATGATGCATTTTAAATGTCTGACTGACGACCCGCTAATTTTTATTTAGACTAGTCTCGTCTCGTTGACGAAAACTCAAACCTAGGACTAGTCATGTTTTAGTTTTAGTCATCAAAGCTCCATATCTAGCTCATCAGTTTTTGTTACTGTCATGAAAAAAGTAGCATCAACGAACTGATTTCGTCATCACTGTTGATGAAAACAACACTAGTGTCAAGTTAGAGAGCCTCCTCTCCCTGTGGAATGGCTTTGACTGCTAGAGTACTGTTTATTGCCTCAAACCTTCCAAAGAAGTTTTTTAGTCTATTTAGGAAGTTGTAGTGTAAGCTTGGAGAACAAGGAGAAGATTGCTTCAGTTCTTTGTAGTATTATTATAAATCTCAATGGTGCGCCTTTAATCCCCTTATTCTGCAAAGGCTTCTAAGGTTTGATATTAGAGAACATAAATGAACTACTGTAACAGCATCATTTAGGCTAAGAGTGGCACCTGAAAATTGGGGAAGAAGTTAGAGTTTGTTGCAAGGATTCAGGTGTCAAGTAATAGCCAAAGCATTGGACAGCTTCTGGGGTTCTGTTCAATCTTCATCAGAAATAATAAATAGCATAAGCCAATGCAAACCTAGTTGGTTAATCAGAGAACCAGAAAAAGGGTTTCCAAGTGAGCTGTGAGAATCTGTACAAAGCACAATTATAATTTTGACTTCCACAAGTCTTGTCTTTTTTGAAGACTGAGACAAGAAAGCTGAATTAAGTCCCATTTACTGTCTGCCACAGGCCATGTAGGAGACACAAACATGCAAGAACATGCTCTGATAATGTGTGACCAAAACTGATGTTTTGGGTCTGTGTACAAGATGTGATTTGTGGCTGAAACCTCCTGGTGTCAGCATTATGTGGTGGGGATGTTTTCCTTAGCATGTGCAAGAAAGCTTGTCAGACTCAATGGGGTTAAATAGGGCAACCCAGATAGAAAACCTATTAGAGGCTACAAAAGGGTTAAGACTGAGGAGAAGGAACCATGGATATATACTGTATTTGGAGCAATGTGTTAGAAAGGCCCAGTCAAAGTTCAGACCTAAACTGAATTAACAAACTGTGGTAAGACCTGAAAACTGATTTCCACAGATTGCTTCTCCAATCTAACAAAGCTTAAGCTCTACAATGAAGAAGAAAAAGCAAATATTCATTTTTGTATCTGCGACTTCACTTTCTTTGTGTGGGGAGTAACGTGACGTGACGCTCGGCCAACATTGACTTGAAATTGTGTGAGTACAATGGAGAGCCCTTAATTTCCATATTTGTATCTGTAAAAACAATTTGCTTGTTCATTCAACTTTAAATACTTGCATTGCTGTACTGGTTTATCAAAAAGAATCCCAAATAAAGCCGTAACATAAAAGGATGGTATTAATATGTTTAGTCAGTGTTCTCTTACTGATTTCAGTAATAACACTAACAGATGTTAAGCTAATTTGCTTAAACTGAATTCAAAACAATATCTTCATCTAAAGACATTGCTGATCAAAGGATAAGTTAATTTCTGTTTTGAATGAATCTTAAAACGCGAGAGTCTGTATCTCGCACAAGCTTGTGAACAAGGAGATAATGATGACCGATTGAAAGTGTGATTATATTCAATCCCTACAGTCAAAGCTGTATTCTTTAACACCTGCAACATTTTACATGCTACATAATCCTGCAGGGAATTAAATAAATGTCCGATAATCTGCTGTTTTTCATACTT
Source organism: Cyprinodon tularosa (assembly GCF_016077235.1). Classification (NCBI taxonomy): domain Eukaryota; kingdom Metazoa; phylum Chordata; class Actinopteri; order Cyprinodontiformes; family Cyprinodontidae; genus Cyprinodon; species Cyprinodon tularosa. Next base: position 180,295 of record NW_024039694.1, read on the forward strand.
TGCTCACTTACTAAGATGTATTTACAGGCGGACATTTATTAACCATATTAACCGTATTATTTATTTATTTTTTAAGTCATACACATAAATTCATTTGTGTGTTATTATTATAAGAATAATATAAATAACACCATATTCACATTATTGTTGGTCTCGACCTCCATCTGAGTCTCTTGAAACTTGTAAAATACCCTATTCGAACATCCACTTCTCTATGATAGCTTCCAAAGATCCTGCTTTGGATATACCGCATGACAAATAAAACGGACCCTGTACTGCTAAAAACAAACACACCAAAAAATACTATGTGGGTCATGAGGTTTAAAGCCATCTCTAGGTCCAAAACATAAAATTGCTTATGAAACTTCTTGAGAAGCACTTAGTGAAAGTGCTTTAGAGTGGATAGGTACTGATCAATAAACTTCACTTTAAAAGACATTCTATGAAAAGAAAAGCCAAATGGAAACACTGACTTAAGGATGAAAACAGAAGTAAACCAAAATAAAAAATACAGCAAAGTGGCAGAATCCACAACATGAGAACCCTGCTGGTAAAAGCTAATTTAATCAGGAAGCATGATAACATGGAGCCAAGCTCAGACTTACAGTAGAGGCAACTTACAAGTGGGAATATTTATTTCTTCTCATAAGACCAAAAAAATCTAAACCTAATGATGCAGAGAAAAGCTGGTTGGGTGAGTGAAAAGCTAAAGGTTATGATACAGTTCTGACTGAGGACAAAAAACAAAAGAGAAAATTTTACTTTCAGGTCTCCAGTTTGTACTCTGCAACAATGTTTCTGTACACTATAACAGCCACTTGGTTATGACGCTCAATGTTTTTCTTTTCCGCCAGTATCTTACATCCTGCTATGAGATGGTGGCTTGTTTATGGAGCTTCTTTTCATAGCCAGCACCTGTGATCTTGCCTGGTATGGTATCTGGGCCTCTATTGCTCTGGTGCTCAGGTCCTGCTAAAGCCGGGTTTGAATGTTTGATTTTCAGTTGACCATCGTGAGCAAATTATTTAGTGGGTATGCACAAATGAGGATCTTCTTCCTCTCAGATGAAAACACAAAAGCATTTGCTCAGCCATTTACTAAGCACTTTATTCACCTTCCCTTTAGATTTACCATACCTTTACCTGCCCTGTTCTTGTCCCCATCCGGCCACATTTCTCCAGCCTGAATGATCTTCCTATGTCCGTTCTTTAGATCCTGGTGGTATGGATCAGTGAGTTAATGTTTTATTCACTCTTAGCATACAACTCAATGCCATTCATGTACAGGAGATAGCTCATGGGGGCTCTGTTTCTGAGTCGGTATCTATAGCCAGTCTTGTTAATAATTTGGCTGAGGGGGCTATGTAGAACAGCACAGGAGACAGTCCAGAGTCTATTTCCACAGTCCCATGAAGTTTGTGATGAAGAATCGTATACCCCATTTCCCATTTGGCCGGAAAACCAGTTTAAACCCAGGAACTTTCGGCTTTTAGTGGCAGTGGAAACAGGTCATCGACCCATGTCTACCTGGGTCAAACGACTCGGTAAGCAACGCATGTTAAAATTGCCTAGGCTTACTTCATACCATTAAATGCAATGTACGGACGTCAACACACCGTGCCATCTGATCTAACGAGCGGAAACAACTCTGTTAACATTCCATAAACATGGCGCAGCAGTTGTGAGGGGGATTCGGACAGACAAAAGAGCAAAAAAATAAAGCACACTTACTACACCCTGGCTTCTTTACACTTTGCTCTCCATTGTTTACTTTCCGGATTTCTGTTGCACTGGTGACATCATCAACGTTAACTCTGTGTGATGGTGTCAGCAGACAACAAGTCACAGGGGGACAAAGGCCACGCAGCTTTCCAATGACGGGTTAGACCCAGCTTTTTTTGCCAATAGGAACGGAGCAAAATGCCATTTTTTAGCCAGGTGACCCATGTTTTAAAATCACGGGTTAACACACTGAGAGAAAGAGAGAGAGTCAGGTTACTTTATAGTCACTGGTAGGATTACAGCTGCAGTCTTTTATTTGAGGTCTGTTCCAACTAAACTGGTTTTTTTTTAACTGGAAAACTGGATAATGAGACTGGATGACACCCATATGTGACCGCTATTTTCAAGACATTTCAAGCAATACGCTTCAAACTGGATTAAGATTCAGTAGAAAAAGTATTCCATCAGCATGATGCTGCCCCCACTATGTTTAAACATGTTTCGTGAGTTTTTTGTCTAGTTTATAAATTACAAATGAGGTACATTTAGGTTTGTGTTTTTCAACCTTGAACAAATGCTATACAAAATAAAAATAGGGAAATAAATACTTCTACTTTGCTCTCTAGTAACAGTGCAGATTACTTTAGTAATATTACAATGTATCTATCAAAAAGATGTGACTGTAAAATCACATCTGGAGATCTCTTGTGGCTCCTTCTACGTCAATGATACATTTTGTGTTTAATGTCAAAATAACTGCTTCTTTAACAAAAACTTTATGGTTCCAAGCTGCTGGCTAAAAAAGGATTAAGCCTTATTGTCCATTTTTGTGGATTTGAAGGCTGACATTTTGTTGAAGGGCGACATTAAAGCAGTGGAGTGAATTCCTTGGAGAGAAAAAAAGTCTAAAATGCCAAAAGTAGGTTTGTGAAGCTATAATCTTCTTCCAAACACACAAAGACACTTGATGTCAAAGCAGAGAATTCAGTTTTCAGTGAGAGAGGTAGAGGAACCAGAAAGCCTTACTCGCCTTGGCTGAGGCACTTCAGTAATCACTGCTGCCCAACCGGCTTTGAGGACTCCCATGCTGAGCAAATGTAGCCCACATTGCATGTTAAGGCATCCTGCACTGACCTCCTGAGTGTATTTTAACACACCCGCATCACAAAATAACCAACTGAGTACCTCTCACTGTAGCCCTCTGTAAAATTTATGGAATCACTCAAATTTGCAGGAGAACATTGTGCCAGTTTCAGTCCAGACAGGAGCACACAGTGCATTCCCGCCCTTCTGAACTTTTCAATATTTTGTCACATTTTGTCACACTAAGAGCATTTGATTTATGGGAAGTTTTACAACCTAGACCAGCACAAAGTAAGACATGTAAGGGAAGTTGAATTACTATGTTTAATGTTTTTTTATTTCTTTCTAAAATGTTGTTAAAATAAAAAAATAAAAAACTGTCAGGAGGTATATTGCACACATACAGACTAAAATTTAACTGTTATTTTAGTCTGTCTGACTGCATGTAGAGCATCTTTGCAGAAATTCTCTTCTCACAGCTTTTTAAGTGGATTTAGGTTTCACGAATATGATGGTCCTAAGCTTTATGTTATGACTTTAGTTCATTATGCTTATGTACTCTGTGAGGGATAGGTTCTCTGCTTTGTCACTTTAAAGGTCATCTGTCAGCGCCGGTTTCTGCTGCTGTAAGATGTCGATAAAGAGAGGTCAGTATTCACAGCAGCCTATTGAGAAGATAGTCCTTACAGTAAATATGAATAAACATTTTTACACTTCCTTAAGTTTAAAATGTCCTAACTTTGTGGGTCAAACCTTACACTGGCATGAGTGGCTTAATAGTGCTTGGATAAGCTTATGTTTTCATTGTGTCTCAGTAATTATGCAGTTTGTTAATTGTTGATTTATTAAAGTTAGTTAGGGGAACTGGATTTTATTTAAAGGTCACTGATGTGAAGTTGAATGCAAGCCACCACTCTGAATTTATTTTAAAACATTTTGAAATCAATTTCCAATTTTTTCTTCTCAAATACGTACTTCCTAAATCTGAATTGCTAAGAACTGTGAGGTTGTGAGCTCACAAAATTGGACAGCTTTAACAGCGTAAATACATAAAAAAAAAAAAAACTAAAAAAAACATGATTAACAGATTTTTGTTCGATTTACAGGTCAAGCGATGTAGTGGGAAACCATGAAGCTTGCAGACAAACATTACCTCAGCAAGAAAACATTAATGTGCTTTATGCTGCGAACAGCAGTTACTCTAACATTATGGGAAAAAAATGAATAGAGAAGAGCTGACAAGAAGCTAAATGGCTCAACAATGGAAGAACCTACTGACCCACACAATGAAACACCTTTAAGCACTGTATCTCTGTTATATGCAATCTGAATTACATTTGGGTCACAATTACTAGATGTTTGCAGCTTCTAAAAATGCTATGGGGGAAGTGAACATATCTGCACACTTATTTAGACTTCCTGTGTTTGCATCTGCTCACATTATTTTTCAAATACATTACTTGACATATGTTATTCAAGTCTCTGCAAAAAATTATAATAAGATTAATCATGTATAAAACTAGGGATCAATCCCTCTTTTATCATGATGTATGCCTTCTAGCTTGCTGTCTTCAGGCACTGCTACTGCAGAAGCACTGTGGACATTTCTGCACATTCTCTTCATGTAGGTCAAGGTAACTTATATGAGCATGCAGTGACTCATGCAGGTATTTTTGCACATGTAAATGGGGTCTTATACATAGAAAATAATGCTCTGTCTCACTATTTTCTGTTATAGGAAACAGTTAGTTGGATTTAAGATGGAGGAAGCAGCACTTCTGACGATTTAACAGTCTATAAATTAATTGCGACGTTTGACGGACTACTTATTTTGCAAAATCTTACCGTGTAGGGCAAAAAGCCCAGACTGTTTTTTTGCTCTGCATTAGAGTCAGCAGTTTTGAAGAGAAGTGAGTGCACCAATAAAAAAGACAGAGAGCCAGGTTTTTTTCCTCTTTGATCAGCTCTGGTGCTTTGCAAGCCCACTGAATACTGATACAGCTGACCATGGAACTTTCTATTTGCTGCTTTGACTGTCTTTACAGGACAAACTCCATCATATATTAGAATGAGAAAAAAAATAAATAAATAAATCCCAACTCGCAGATTCAAAGTTTTTCCAAAACAGTTTCTTGGACAGAATAATTTTTAAAGAATAGAGAATGGACACCAGAACAACATAGGGCATTTTAGGAAAAGAGGTTATGAACACTGCATGGAGCTGGAAGTGTTGTGGTTTAAGGTTGCTTTTCTGCTGGAGCTTGCCAGCTCAACTTTAATTATTTAACCTTTGGCAACCATTCTGCTATGTTGAGGGCTGCTTTATGCTGGATTTTCTTATATACTTAAAGAACCATAGAGCTTAATTTTTTAAAAAGAGACTCTGTTCTCTAACAAATCGAAATACTTTAGGCCCTGAATATTCATATATAAGTATATAATTTATTTAGGTGAAATACATTTCTGTAGTCTAATGGCAAAGAGCAGGGGCGGAGCTAAATGGGGGGCCAGGGGTGGGCATGGCAACCCTTAGTCAATCATTGGCCACTGACCATTTTCTTCCCTCTGATACAGATGGTGGCAGCAGTAATACTCTCAAATGGAATGTTCAAAACCTTTAATTTTTTTAATATATTAACAATTATTAACAAATTAATATAGTAACAGTTACTTCAAAACAAAAACATTGAGGTTTATTACGGTATGCATATCAATATACTAACATTAAAGATGATAAGTGTATTAACGCTGTTTTCAGAACTATACTTTGTGTTTTATATATATATATATATATATATATATATATATATATATATATATATATATATATATATATATATATATATATATATATATAACAGAAAATGCTAGTCATCTAAGAGTCTTTGGTGAAACAATAAATAAATAAATGTTTTAATAAAACGTATTAAATAATCAATTTATGTCTTTACTGATCTCACAGTGAAGAAATTTGTTATATGTAGATATTAGTAAATATCACTTGCAGAATGATTATCGATAAAATTAGGTAAGTAATGACAATGGAAAAGATTTCTCCCCAGAACTTACACCTGAAAGAATTTTATCCACTCTACCTTTTATCTAGGAAACATGACTGTTTAATATCTGCGTCTATTTGTTAGCAAAGGCTTTTCGGAAAGTAGTGTTTATTTAGAAAATATGGATTTTTTACTTGTAAATTTTCCTGTTGGAACAGTATAGATTGACTCTGAGGTTCTGGTGCCTATCCGCTTTAGGCCACCCCTCAGTGTACATTGGTTATTGCTTGGCAACCCTTATAAAAAAATTTCTAACTACGCCTCTGGATAAAAGGTCCTCCAGTTTCTTTGTGTTCCTCACCAGATACATTTTCAAAATTCAAGTGGAAACATGTAAAATGGTATAATATTGAATATTGTTGAGTTATTGTTAAGAAAAAAAAATGTCTTTTTGTTAGGTTTCTGTTTCTGTTATGTTTTTCTTTTGATGTTCAGTTTTGCTTTGCTCTTTGTTTTATAGTTTTTGATGGTTTAATTCTTAATTTGTTGTGTTCTTTGGGTTTTTCTCAGTTACTGTTTCCGTCTTGGCTCTGTTATGTTTTTCTTTTGAGTTTTCAGTTTTGCTTTGCTCCATGTTTTATATGCTTTGTGGTTTATTTATTATGTTTTTGCGTTTTCTAGTTATTTCCAGTCTTCTAGGTTTTTCAGTTGTTCCCCTCTGCTGCCCTCTTGTGTTCTCCTTTTTCCCTATCTCTTTTCCTCTCCTGCTCTGTCCTCACCTGTTCCCAATCTTGCCATTATCCCTCCCTTTGTCTCAGTCTCCTTTTAATGCTCTACCTCTTCAGTTCTTGTTTGCTGGGCCCTCGTCTAACTTCCTCCAACTCGTCTCTCTGAGCCTTCCTCCTGCTGATAGTGATCCTCCTGATCAGGGACGTGGCTAGACCTATTTTAGGGTGGCTGAAGTCATCCCTTCGTTGGTATTAGCCACCCCATAATTATTTTGCGATTTTTATTGTTATTTTTTTATTTATTGATTTTTTTTCCATATAACCCCAAACAATTGCAGTAAAGCACTGAAAACGAGCCACCAAGAAGGCAAGTTAATCTGAAGATAAGTTCCTGTTAGTTTATTTACAAACACAATTATTTATACAATTATTAATATCGTTAGGATATTCATTTCCTTCATTGGCTCCGCGTCCAGCGTCACGTCACGTGGTACACGGCCATCAACTGGACCATAGCAGCTGTGCAGTGCAGCAACAGCGCGCCCTTTGAATCTCCACACAGTCATCGAGCTTGATTAGGAAAGTTATGGTTGCGTGCAGATACATACGGTGAGTTTGCCATTTGATGTCAGCGGTTTACATTTTCTTCACTTTACCTGGAGTGAGGAAAGAGACAATATAGGCCTAATAGCTTGTCTGATTCAGTAGGAATTACGTTACCATGGTGAACAAAGTCAGTGGTGTGGGAAAACACGATGTTGTTGTAGCCTACTAGCATCATTATAGTTTTGTCACAGGAGCAGTGATGGGCAGTAGCGCCGCTACATGTAGCGAAGCTATTAGTTTAACTACATTTTCAAGTAGCTTGACCGTAGCGTCGCTGCTTTATTTATCAAGTAACTTTCCTGTAGCGACGTTATTGTTTTGATCAAGTAGCGACGTAGCGTCCACAAACGCTACAAAATCCAGGGCAAAACTAAGAAATGAAACCAGGTTTTCTATTTCTAAACAACAATCAGCCACAAAACTACTGTAAATAGCAGTTTCAGCTGACGCTTTATAAGTGGCGTAGTAGCACAGGCACACTCCGTAGGGTTAAACAAGCGCACCTTTTCCGAGGCTGTCGTTCTATTGGCTGGAAAGGTTGCTAGGCAACGATCCAACTGCAGTCTGAGAGAGCAAAACAAATCCGCAAGCAGAGCGTAACTGAGACCCGTGCAGAGCGGAGATGGAGGCAAGCGAGAGGAAAAAATATCTGTGATAATATAGAAAATATCTGTTTAAATCTGAGAGAAGAAACAAAGATTTTTGAGAGAAGAGAAAATATTTGAGAGAGAGCGCATGTTTTGAGTGTGAGCATTATAAGTTTTGAGTGCAAGAAGATGAAATTCTTTTCTCTAATTGAAGTTATGTGCTCTTGCATTATGGCAGGATAATTCTCCCATATCTATGTGCCACCAGTCTGATAGGGCGACACTGTGTGATATGGTAGTGCTTCCTTGGGTTGACTATAGTTCTAAGTTGTACGTTTCATATACTGTTGATTTTGTGTTTTCATTAATACATTGTACTTAAAAATACTTCCTTTATTTGCATTAAAACTTTGTCAGACTGATGTGAAAAAGTCTCAAGGATATCCTTCTTTGCAATGATGCTATTGCCTATTGCCTACTGTCCATTTATGCAACTTGTATTTTGTGGTTAAACTTTAGATTAAGCAGAAATCTATCAAAGATAATGCTGCATTTATTAAGTTCCTCACATATATGTGTTTCTCTCTGTGCCAGGTGTAGAGAAAGACATGCCAAAGTCCAGGTCACACACACACACCAAGCACACACACAGAAACAGGGTTATTGCAAAGCAGACAGGGGTTCCTGACAGGTTGTGGGTGCAGGGGAGATGGGGAAAGATGAATGGCCAGGTTAAGGGTTTATGAAGATGTTGGGAGTCTGTTGGTTAGACAACTGTCTTCTGTAGAAGGTTTCCATTATGATGAGTGGCGAACCACTTGCCTTCTTCCATTTATGCAGTAATGCATGGCACCTACCATTTACTCTTTGTAATTTAGCACATTTTAACTGGTGTAGTTTAGTTGGTGAAGTAGCATTAGTGAGGGAAGTGTTTCCCAGGTATGTTGCTCTTAAAATAATGAATTTATAGACAGCGCCTTAGAAAGTGCACTGAAAAAATATCTTACCTAGGGGCTAAGCCACCCATGTCTCTCAAACCTAGTGACGGCCCTGCTCCTGATGTCTCCATGGTTTCTGGTTAGTTTAGACCTGTTTTCATGTTTTTGACTTTTTGGAGTTTTTTTGGACTCCTGCTTTCCTGTTAGTTTTTGTACTTTTTATTTGTTGGATTCCTGGTTTCCTGTTGGTTTGGACTTTTTGTTTTCATATTTGGATTTTGGATTACCTGCCTCTGTTTCCAGTTTAACCTTCCATTAAATCATCACAAGAAATGTCCCCTCTGCCTCCTTGCCTCTGCTTTTGGGTCAACTAACCATAATTAAATCATGACACTTTTTCTTTTTTATAATTTTTTTCTAACCAAAAAAAAAAAATTATCAAACAGATAATTGCCTATACTTTTGTGCATTGCAATGGTTTCAGTCACTGTTTCCACTCAAGACCAAAGCCCAGGTTGTTTCCTTCCTCCCTATTTTTGATTGCATTGAATGGGTTTATGAATGAAGCATCCAGCCAGCCCACAGCCTCCTCCATCCACCCCCTCCCCCTGCAGGAACAGCACAGGCAGAGCGCAGGATGCCCATGTGCCAGCCAAGCAAAAATACTGGGTTCAATATCAGATCACACAGTAATGAAAACTGAATAAAACAGCTCAGATCCCCAATCACTGACTCATCTCTCATCAGCGCTACCAGTGTCTGGAAGAATCAAGGTTGGGTGTCTGATCGCTCACCTCGCACCCTCTCTCCTCCTCCTCCCTCCTCCTCTAATACAAACCCCGTGATCACCCATTCACTGACGTTTGCAGCTTTAAGTGGGGGGAAAAAACAATAAGCCGAGCAAGCGAGCAGTGGCAGAGGAGGAAAAGTAACCGGGAGACAAGCTGACAGGTGCCGCGGAAGTTTACGCACGCAGCGGCGCATCCCTCCGCCTCTCTTGGTCAGTATCTGGAATAAAGAGGCTCTGACTGGCGGTCATTCGGCTCCCGCTGATCCTGTGTAAGTGATCATCACCGCAAACAGGCTTTAACGAGCAGGGGGGGGGAAACAAAACACCAGCATCTGTTTTAGATGGGATTGTTACAGTCTTATTGCACACATCATAAGGAGGAGAGTGATGCAGCGCATCTGCAATATCTCACACAAATGCTGTCATGCAGTCACAGCTAACGTGGCAGGAGCAGAGGAATAGGTGGTTCCTTTAAATTGAAAGGAATGGACTCTTTATTTATTTTTGCTCTGGCAGTGTTGAAACAATCAGGTGTATGCTTTAACATGTTGAGGATGCTGGGAGGAAAACCAAAAATCAGGTCCTGAATGTGCAGAGTGTGAGTCATCTTTTTGAATAAACTAAAACGATTTACTTCCACTGAGCTGAAGCCAGTGGGAGTAAAGTCATGTTTAGTCTCTGGAGCATTGAAGGAGAAAGAAACTTTAACCCACCCAGGAATGCAAGCTGCAAATCCCAGCTTGGCAGGCAGTGCTTTATTGTAGGGTTTTTCTGCTACTTGTGCTTGTTTTTTTTCTCTTACACCTGTTGACAGCAGGCAGAAGCATATTGGAAAGCAGGGAGAGAGCAATCAACCACAAACTGAAAGAATTCCTCTGTTTATAGATTCCTATGTTCTAACAGCTGCTCACATCATGCATGATAGTACAGCAATAGCCTATTCTTCATCTGTTTTCATTTTGTAACACCTTAGGTGAGAATGTGACTCCTTGTGCATGTGTTGAATGGTTTGCTTGAAAATGTGAGGGCAGCTTCCTAAGACAAATGCTGCAGTTTCCTCTGTAGCTTTGAATCGGTAGGCTAGGTGGTGATGGATGTGTTTCAAAAGGCAGCTGTCACACAGAGATAAATGATTTGCTCTGAAGGATCTGCTTAAGCTCATCTTCTAAAATGTAGATTGAGTGGAAGATTCATTTCTTAGGGTTGGAAACACAGCAGGAGGTGACCTACTTGCTTTACCATATGCCAGGTATTCATGCAGTTGTTAGTTAAAAAGTTCCCATTACATAAAAGAAAGTACCTTTATTTTTCAGGTTTCGAGAGAAACAATAGAGACAATATATTTTTTTTCTTTTTCTGTGTACTCTGCTGGTAATTTCTAGGGTCATCTTGACCGTTACGCTCTCAGAGGCTCATTGAATTCTAGCATTTTACTGTATATTTGGAACTGTAGTGAAATACTCACCGCTAAATATTTCAGTCAACTGTTAGTGGCGTTGGAAAATAGTTGAACCTATTGGGATTGACAGCAACTCAACCAAAAGGTGGTGAACATATAAAACCGCAGAGTGGGGTCAGGGGATGATGAGTCCTCCAACTTTCTGCCTGTAGCCCTCATATTTACCATAAAAAGCAATTTGAGTTTCATGGAATGGGTTTCTATGGCCAAGCTGCCATAGAAAGTATTGACGCCTTATATTAATGGTATATCATGCTTTTTTAAGCCTTCCAAAGACAAAACAAACTATGAATGAATTTGTTATGAATATTTGTTGTTTTCTTTCATCTCTGCAGGAAGCTAAGCTCCAATTCATGAAGCTGCCATATCACACCAAAATATCTCTTCTTTTAAAAGACTGAATAAAGTCTGAGACCCCTACAGTAGTAAAGAAAACTAATTTTCACAACTTTGGCATTAACAAAAAAAATAAAAAATGTTGCTAGCAATGTGAAAATTGGTAAAAGAGACACTTTTTCCTCAGTGGTGAGCATGTTATTGATCTTAGAAGGGGGGTGTATTGTTCACTGGGAAGGAGCAGCACAGTCAATGTAGATTCCTCCTAGAGATTCGATTCAATTCAGTTTATTTCTATGGCGCCAATTCACAACACATGTCATCTCAAGGCACTTTATAGTTCACCAGATCATAGAGTCAAATTGATTCAAAGTTTTCTATCTAAGGAAAACCAATTGATTGCATTGACTCATTGATCAAATACAATCCCTCACACTAAGCATGCTTGTAGCGACAGTGGAGAGGAAAAACTTCCTTTTAACAGGAAGAAACCTCCAGCAGAACCAGTTTGCGGGTTAACACAGTTCTAAGTACCAATCTTTACCTGATATTGAAGTTATAGCACTATAGTTTTTAGCTAAAAAATGTTGATTTAGCATGATAAATGTGCTTTGAAGAGTACCGTGGAAATATTTGGATGAAGTACAGTAAGTTTGAGTAGGCAGACACTGGAAGGTGAAGCAGGGTTACGAATAAAACCTGTCTGGGAATCTAATAAACAAGTTAAGGTTTGGCAGGTAAATTGCACTTCTATAGGAATTAAAAGCCAAATCTGACCCAGTATAGCTCTGAGTTTAATAATAATGGTTCTGGTGCAGATTAAAGCAACACTGCATAACTTTAGTAGCTTATTTTGAGATATACTAAATTAATCTTCAGTTCAATTTCAGTAATTGGTGCGCATCAAAGTTCTATGCGGGCTGCCCTTCTAAAATACTTGGTTATGTAACTTGAGAAGATCAGATCCATCGCTCCGCTATGGCAGTCTGAGCTCCACCCTTAAACACGAAAGCTAAATAAGCTAAAAGCTGTTAGCCAACAAAACCCTTACCTTAGCAGGCATATTTTTGGTTATCTGATGTAGAAAAATCTTGAGAGAAAATGTGACATTTTTTTTATGAGTAACTCCACGACTTCTCGATTGTTCTAAGCAGTCTTCTATCAGATTAAAAAACACTTTGCAACACTGAATGCAACTGCTGTCAGTTGCTTTCAGGAAATCTGAACCTTAAAATTAAAAGTTTAGTGCCCCTAGTGTAAAAGCTACAAAGTGTTGCTTCAAGGCTTGTTCTATGTCTTGGTTTAGTTTTTTCATTCTCCTCTTAGTTAAGAATATGTATTAGAGTTTAAGGCTTCAGAGAGACTAATAAAATCTGATAAAAGGTTGCCATTTCAGATTTAAATACCTCATAAACTGTTTAATTGTAATTAGGATTTTATTCAGTTAGGATATAATATAATAATTCCATTGTTCAATTTGTTATACAATGTGTTTTATTCTCATCAGCTAGAAAAAGCCTCTTTCTTCCTGGAGCCCAAATAAGAGCCAACCTGCAGCTGCCTACCAGATGTGTGTCATAGGAGGTTGGAGATTGAAAATCCACCTTATCTGTCTTCATCAAATGGGAGACACTTTTACTCACATATTTGATTGAATTGACTCTGTAAAGTGCCTTAAGATAGCATGTGTTATGAATTGGTGTCATATAAATAAAAGAAATTGAAAACTGGATTGAATGATTCTACGTTCTGCATTTAGTTAGCTATAAAAAAAATGTACCATTCATAGTCATAGTGTGTCTGTAGGGAAATCAGATCTATTCAACAAAAAGCAGGTGAAATGGTGCCTGGCTAGAAACAAAAACGCAATAATGTCACGATAGGGGGGTTCCTTGAAGATACAGTTCAATTGTAAGAAATTAATTCTGGTTTCATAATCTTAAATTGAAAAGTCGTTTTAGAGCAGATTAGACACATTTGCAATTCTTCTACAAATTAAGAAATTCCTGATTCTTTTTCTCGTGATAGAAATGGCTCTATGAAAAGGTTAGTAATACACACCATAGACTTTTTTTTTTTTTTAGTATTAGTATTGGTTAAAGAAGCTAAATGTCAGTACAAATCTTTGCGTAGTAAAAGTTTCCACATGCTGTTGTAAGATCTAATCACTAATCAGCCATAATGCATTCACTTACTGGTATGAAAGTGGATTCTTTCAAGGGTCTCTTTCACCGTTCAGTCTGGTTAAGATGAAAGCCTGATCATTCCTACTTGCAAAGTGTCTAAAGCGAGCCTATTCATTAATTTAAGGCAGAACACTGAAGACATAGGAACAGCCAGCTTCATACCTCACTCATTTGCAGGCAGTTTGTTGTACTCACCTTCCATCCAAATAATATTTTAACTGCAGGCAGTCTCAATCTCCTTCTCACTTGCTGTGAAAAAAACAGCCAATAGAAGGGAGAGGGTCTAAAACAAGCAGTTCATTTAGCGCGTGGCTGCACCTGCCCTTTTAGAGCTCCAACAGGGCCTTGTTCTCAGTTTGTCCATCGTCTCTGAGGTGACGCATCACAGCAGAGCCAAGTGCTCCACAGGATGGTGTCGGTTACAATTTAGTTTGTTGGTTCTAATGTATTTGGCACATCTGAGTTCATAAGTTTATTATGCGGCGATAAAGACCAACTGGCTATTGTAGAAAAAAAGCTCATAGTTATGCTCTCTAAGAGGGATGTATTGGCTTTGACCTATTTTTTCCAGATTCCACCTGTCCCTGTAAGTGAGAGTGTCAGTTTGAAGGTGTTGCTTTTGTAGCTCAAAAGAACTACAGGGGTGGACTTTAGTGTAGTGCCAATCAAAATGTGACACAAATACCTGGACTTGTCCCTCTGTATTTCTATCCAGTACAGCATCAGGTTGGGGTAAGATGTTATAGTTGGAGTGAATATTTGAGCGCCACTGTGTGCTGTATTTCTGCTTCTGTAAAAGATATTAGCTGCACAAAGGATATATTTACATTGTTATCAGCCTTTCTAAACAGATACTGGGCAAGTTGACTCTTTTGTTTTCACAGCAGCTATTTTTCTGCAAACAAGTTTTCTACAAAAAAAAAAAAAACTGCTACATACTTGTCAACTAGTATGCTAATTTGTAATATAAGGGGTTGCCTAACATTACAGACTTTATTCTATTAGTTTCCAGCTTAGCTCTGCTCCAGCTCAGATTGTATGTATAGAGTGTAAAAATAAATGTAGGCTTTAATTAGGCGCGGTCTTTAGAATTAACTGATTATGTTATATACAATGCACAAGTTGATTTTTTTTTCTCATCCACAGAATCAAACTTATCTGTATAGGATTAGAGTCATACAAATACCCTGATGATGGATACAAAAAATCATAGAGATGAACTTGCTAGATGTTTGTTGCATGTATATACCCAAGCCTGTTAGTAAGCCTTGATAAATTCAACATGCCTGTACAAACTCTCAGTCATCTCAGTCATGGTGACAACAAACAGACTTAAATCAGGGCCAACCTAACTTTTGCTCAGCATTTCTAAAATAATCAGTTGGTTCTGTCGGCTTGCACCATAGCAACCTGTTGTTGAAGCCCTGATGAATTTTAGGAGGCTCTGATGAATCTGGAGGCTCATCCTCCCAGGAAATAAGAAACTAAATTTAAATAAATAACTAAAATCTCAAAAGGCATCATTAAAATCCATAAGTGATGAGACACACATATATCATGAGGGTATGTTCTGACCAGTACTGAACTGAATCTATTGTTATCTTAGCCAAAGAGGTTATGTTTTTAGTCCAATTTGTGTTTGTTTGTTAGTTTATCTGTCAATCTGTGTACAGGAAAACTTGAAAAGATATCAATGGATTTAAATGACATTTTTACCAAAGGTGCACCTCAGTACAAGGAACAATCCATTACCTTTTGGTGATGATCCACATCATAATCTGGATGTATGATTTTTAAAAATGATTCTTTAACATTATTTGGCGGAACAAGCAGTTCCCCCCTCAAACCAGAGGGTGGCAGCAGTGATTATTGACAGCTTCAGCATCAAGTATTACACTGAAGACAAATGCACAAGAAAGGTGAGCCATGCCTCGCTTGAAGTCCCAATCTGCTGATCAAATAAGAAAGCAGAGCGCAGAGTGAATGAAGAAGATTTGAGCAGAACAAACACCAGAGGCTGCAGACACACGCTGTGCCTTATTTATAAACCTAGGGAAAGGATTTTAAGGAAATCATTACCAAAGGTGCTCTTGATCCACAGGAAAAATTCACTACAATTTGCTAATGTTCTGCAAGTTTTAGCTATAGGTGCAAGTCAAAATATAGAGCAAAATGTGCTGCTTTGCAAAGGTCGGATGTCTCACAGTCCTTTTCTAGCTATTTGTTATTTTTACCAAATTGCCATTGCCTTGTCACATTTCCTTCAAAAACAAACTAAAAAGAATTCTTATTTTACTAATGCTATATATGATGTAGAGATGTTCTTATAAATGCTTTTAATTTCTGATTTAAAAAGCGTTAACGAAGTTTATGAGCGTATGAGATATATCTGCCTCTTCTGTGGCAGATATATCCCAGAATGCTTTGCACAGAGAGATCTCCTTGCAAATCATTATGGGATTTGCTGTCACAGGGACCTGCTGTCGCCATAGGCTGTTGCTACCCAACAGCAGTGACTAATAACAAAGATGGCACAGGCACCGCGTGGTGGAGGAGTTACATAACAAGTGTAGCAAAAAACAGTGATCATCTGTCTGAACGGTCAGTTAACTGAGTTTGCTATTCCACTAGTCCACTATATAGTCCCTGCTGTTTGTGGACACACAGGGCATGCACGAGGAGAAATTGGCCCATGCATGCTCTTGCACTCGCATTTTTTTGGAGTGGAGAGGGCGTGTCTTTTAAAAAATCCTTCACAATACCTTTAAATAAAAATCCATCTCTACGCTTTTAAGTTATCTTTGCTTTTCAGTTAAAGAAAAAAAAATCAGTTAGCTGTCGAGCCATGTCCGTAATATATGTGTGTACACTGCAAAAACATTCTGAAAATGAGTAGAATTTCTTAAAATAAGTGTATTTACCCTTAATTTTAGTAAGGAAAATAAGTATGAGGATTTTTAACCCTTAAAATGAGATAATTTGACATTATACACTTGAAATAAGAGACTGCTGTTATTTGTTCTTATTTCAAATGTAAATTGTCTTGTTCCATTAGCATTAGCAAACGTACTTATTTTAAGAAAAATTGACTTAGATTTACATTTTTTGCAGTGACAGTACATGCATGGTTATGTTTCACTGCAGACATGACTGGTTCTCCGTCACCACTGTTGACAGTTCTCATGATAAAGAAGACCTGAACAAGTGCCTTGCAGCCAAACAGTAATGACTGCGCTGTCAGCGCGTATCCATCACTCCATCCTATAGTTTTAAAAAAATCAGGACAATGTGGTCTCTGTTGGTATTGGACATTGATTTGAAGGATATAACCAAGTAGCATCATAATCTTCATGAGAATACTCCTGCTGAGATTTCATAGTAAATAGAGTTTGACATACAGCTACCAGAAAATCTTGTGATGTGGCAGCTAGGAGAGTAATTCTTTAAATAGTGACATCACCTCTTTGTCACATGAATGTTGACAGATTCAGCTTGAGTGAAGACCAACCTTTCCTTTTGTAGTCAAAAAGTAGTTTTGGATAATTGTAGCTGTTAGGAATAAATGACAAAAAGACAGTTTGATTGAATAAGATACATTTAAGATATATGCTAAGATAATTATTCCATCCTAACATTTGCTTCTCAGATGTTTGTCAAAAACTAATAAATCGTAAATACATGTGAGAGTGTTTGAAAATGTCTTGCAGCACATTATACTGAACTTGAAAATTTGATTGCAGTACTGACTAAAAAACATTTTGATGCCTCTTATGGATATATCTCTTTGCATTCTTGTCTAATAGATGACAATTTCTTTAAATTTCTTTGTTTATTCAAAAGAAGCACCATGATCCTCCATCTATTAAAATGCAGTTATTCAAAGGACAAAGGCCTCATTTCATTATGTATAAAGTTTCCTTTTAAGTGTCATAAGTAAGGATCTGTAGTAGAAAGATGCTAATTACCAACATGTGTTATAGCTATTATGAGTGCTCCAACAAACTTAATAAAATAATAATTGAAGTCGTATGTCATATGTAAATTAGATAAAAACAACTAGGTGAATGTTAGAAATACTCAGCCTTTATTTCTACTCTCTTATTTTTTTCTTATTTCATACAGATTTACTTTTTATCAGGTGCAGGTTGCAGACTTTGTGGGGACATTGTAACACTTTACTTTGCATGTTCACACATATCTGCAACAACTTTTGAATTAAATGTCATCCTGGAAGACTTTAGCTGTGATGAAGAATTCAGTGGCTGAATGGGGAGCTTTTATGAATTGCGAAGCAACAGTGTGTATCCTATTCACACTGTTAAATAACTGATCTGAGACGCTGCCATATTTAGACGTCATCCTCTGCCGCTGCTGAATGCAACATAAACTTCTCTCTCACCCTTAATGTTTGCTTACATCCAGCTTTTTGCCAATGGCATTGAGAGTTACCCATTGAATGACTGAAACATCTCTGACTGACGTGTTTAAGGACAAAACTGAGCAAATATTTCATTCAGGTTTCCTGAAACCAGGGCCATCAGCTCAAGTGTGCTTTTCTTGGTAGAACCGCTGAATTTAACAAGAGTCTGCTGTGATGTGAGTGTTGAAATAAGTGACCCGAGCCAAGGAAAAAAGTTGAGTGTCAATAATGAAACCATGGCCTTAGTTTGCTGGACAAAACACCACTTGATAGTGTGTAACTTCAATATTTCTCAGTGTTGACAGTAGACAGATCTCACCTCTTCACAGCTCCCCCCTCTGTGTTGTTGCTGAGAAAATGAGATCTTATCACTTAAAATGGCAAACAGCTTCGAAGGTGTGATTTATTTTTTTTTCATTTCTAGCTAAATGGATGCTGTTAAAGTAACATAAATAATGTAAAAAGATCAAAATTATTTGCAATGGGTTGCTTCTTCTTTAGAAATTGTGTTTAGAGGAAGAGTTATCTGTTTGTCAAAGATCCCAGCATCATAAATGGTGATTTGAATTGCATATATTCAGCCAAATACTCATTGGACAGAAATGGCTTTGGGGAGGTGTATGTGACTCAGAGTTTTATATCACTGACCCAGAGAATGCTAAAAATAACGCGAATAATTCATTAATTAATGTTTGTTAGGAAGTTTGGCCTACAATTTTAATTGTTAGCATATGCCATGATGGGATGAAGAGATATTTAGGTTATTTATTTATGTTCTTGTGGCACTGGATCTTATTTCACCTCTAGCTATTCAGCTAGAAGTTATTTCAATCACTAAACTATACTGCTCATTTCATATTCTAAAAAATGCTTTGTCCAAATTCTGGTCAAAATAAATAAAAAAGCTGACTGTAGTTTTATATTTAGTAAATCAGTATTTAGCAATCCAGCAGTGCTTGCAAAGTGAAACGAGGGGGCCATTTGCGGCCCTCAGGATAATTTTGTGAGGCCATTACATGCTGTTTTTTGTTTTGCTAAGCATTTTTCAGCCAGGGAAAGCCTGCAAGTGTCATGATGGGATTCAGGTTTCTAACCCACATGCAGAACACAACGGAGGCAGATGAAAAGTTTGACTGTTTATTGAAATAAACACAATGAGATATATTGAGAAACAGATCCGGGACTGGTCACACAGGGTTCTCTGTAGAGAGGGACAGTTAGGTCAGCCAGGATGCGGGAGATCGTAGCCAGAGGAATTGTGCAGGTTTGTACCTGTGACGTGATTCAGCTTTAGCAGCTGAGGGAGGGAACCAGGTGGGTCCAGAGGCTTGAAGTTGGCAGAGGGCTTAGCAACGGCAGGGCTTGACTTCAGACTTATCAGTGTTCTGATCCAGAGTTTCCTTCCGATCCTCTTCTTGAGGGCGGGCAGGCAGGTTCAGACAGTTAGATTCTTCAGGTGAGCTCCTGAGAGTCGGCAGGCAGATTTCAGCAGATGAAACTCTTCCAGAGTTCCAGGGTTCAGTCAGGTTTCTTCCTAGGAGGCAGAGAAGACAAAAAACGGATCAGGTTCAAGTTCAAGTTTCAGGGGAGTCAGAGAATCAGACAGGCTGGTTGGCTCAGGCTAACCATAACTGGCTTAACACTCTGGCGCTGGAGTGTAGTCCTGCCGCTGCTTATATGCTGGTCTCCTGATGACTGATGGATCGCAGGTGTGGTCGTCAGCTCAGCTCCAGGAGACCTAGAGGCGCCCTCTGCTGGAGGAAGGTGGACAGACCTCCAGATCCCAACAGCAAGACTATTTCTGTTTTGGAATTTTCCTTGCCTTATCAGTCATTTTTCTATAGAAATTAAACTTCTTTGTTTAATTTAAATATTACAAGCTTAATTTACAGTTGAGCTGGTTATCTGCACTTACGTAGTATAGGTAGTCTTTCTCAAATTGGTACAAGTGCACAAAAAACCCCATAAACCATGAAAAAGTTGTTGTTGCCTGCTTTTTTTAATGCAACAAATCATATAAGTAATTTTTTTTGTTTTTGCTTTACGTGTATAAATATTTTCTGCCATCCCGCTGCATACATTTCTGCCGGCCTGCAATGACAACTTGTCTTGATTAATATGATTCTTTTTATCACACACTGATTATTGTATCAAAGCCATCTTTGTGGCTGCAATGATGGTAGAAATTTGTGAGTGTCCGTTTCACCTGACTGAAGGCTCAAAAACTGCAGATGCAGTTAAGTTTCAGATTTGAAAAATAGCTTTGGACGTGGTAAATGTTTACATTTGCAAATCCTCCACTCATGAATTTGCACTGTTTGGTCGTTAGAAAATGAACTTCTATTGATTAAGGCAAACACACAAAAAAGATTTAAACACCTCCGGCTGAATTGCGAATGCAAATCACTTTGCATGTTCTTTGAGGATCTGCTCTGCAAGAACAAACACGTTTGCATTGTTTGAAAATCAGGCCTATAATGTGGTGGCTTTGAGAATGTAGCTAAAGCAGCTTCAGTGGACATGTTTAACAGGTCCAATGTTCTGTCTAGAGCTGTTTAAACTGTCACATTAAGGGAAGAAATCTTTCCAGACAGTTTTCATCTGCTCTAGGAAGGAAATGGATCCTGCAGGCAAAAAACTGGCAGCACTAATCTTGTTCACAATTTAGGAAAGTGGATGCTGCAGAATGATTTGCATGCTGAAGTAAAGGCATTTCTGGATGAAAATATCTGTAAAAGTGCTGATTTCTTAACTGATTTTATCTAACAAGGAGTCAATAAATTTACCAAATTCACAAGCATGTTTTTTGTCTATTTCTTTATGTGCCTTACCCACAGGGTTGTCCCAGCCTCGGCCTCCGGAGCCCCAACACCTGTGACTCTTCTCTTCCTCTCTTTGACCAGCAGCCATAGCTCACAGTGGCGAGGCCAGGGACAATGGGACGCAAGCTGGACCTATCGGGGCTAACAGATGACGAGGCCGAGCATGTGCTGAAAGTGGTCCGGCGTGACATGAAGCTGCGAAAAAAAGAGGAGGAGAGGCTGAGGTGAGATGACATTCTCCTGCCTGTTTTTTATTTTTTTTAACATTTGACACTTTGAGAAGGATCTGACAAAAGCGGATAGAGGAGAGATGTCAGCCATCTGCGAGCTAAAATAATCCGATAAAGTGACGATCAGCTGGCTTGTGTTCTGGTGATCTTGCATCATAACTGTTTTTTTTCCATTGGTATTTCATTGTTGGGTGTATTGACAGCCGGATCGTTATGGCTGTGCATTTTTTTTTATATATATGATTAACCCTTACCCCCACTTGGTTATGATAGTCTGCCTGGAATTGATTTTCCTCATATACACTATATTGCCAAAAGTATTTGCTCACCCATCCAAATTATTGGAATCAGGTGTTCCAATCACTTCCATGGCCACAGGTGTATAAATTCAAGCACCTAGGCATGCAGACTGTTTTTACAAACATTTGTGAAAGAATGGGTCGCTCTCAGGAGCTCAGTGAATTCCAGCGTGGAACTGTGATAGGATGCCACCTGTGCAACAAATCCAGTCGTGAAATTTCCTCGCTCCTAAATATTCCACAGTCAACTGTCAGCTGTATTATAAGAAAATGGAAGTGTTTGGGAACGACAGCAACTCAGCCACGAAGTGGTAGGCCACGTAAACTGACGGAGCGGGGTCAGCGGATGCTGACGCGCATAGTGCGAAGAGGTCGCCAACTTTCTGCAGAGTCAATCACTACAGACCTCCAAACTTCATGTGGCCTTCAGATTAGCTCAAGAACAGTGCGCAGAGAGCTTCATGGAATGGGTTTCCATGGTCGAGCAGCTGCATCCAAGCCATACATCACCAAGTGCAATGCAAAGCGTCGGATGCGGTGGTGTAAAGCACGCCGCCACTGGACTCTAGAGCAGTGGAGACGCGTTCTCTGGAGTGACGAATCGCGCTTCTCCATCTGGCAATCTGATGGACGGGTCTGGGTTTGGCGGTTGCCAGGAGAACGGTACTTGTCTGACTGCATTGTGCCAAGTGTAAAGTTTGGTGGAGGGGGGATTATGGTGTGGGGTTGTTTTTCAGGAGCTGGGCTTGGCCCCTTAGTTCCAGTGAAAGGAACTCTGAATGCTTCAGCATACCAAGACATTTTGGACAATTCCATGCTCCCAACTTTGTGGGAACAGTTTGGAGCTGGCCCCTTCCTCTTCCAACATGACTGTGCACCAGTGCACAAAGCAAGGTCCATAAAGACATGGATGACAGAGTCTGGTGTGGATGAACTTGACTGGCCTGCACAGAGTCCTGACCTCAACCCGATAGAACACCTTTGGGATGAATTAGAGCGGAGACTGAGAGCCAGGCCTTCTCGTCCAACATCAGTGTGCGACCTCACAAATGCGCTTCTGGAAGAATGGTCAAAAATTCCCATAAACACACTCCTAAACCTTGTGGACAGCCTTCCCAGAAGAGTTGAAGCTGTTCTAGCTGCAAAGGGTGGACCGACGTCATATTGAACCCTATGGATTAGGAACGGGATGTCACTTAAGCTCATATGTGAGTCAAGGCAGGTGAGCAAATACTTTTGGCAATATAGTGTATGTTATAAGAAAACTTAGTAACTTTGACATTATAGCCAAACAGCTCAAGACGTATGTTAAAAAAAACGCCCCAATGCTCTGTCTAGAGCTGTTACAAGGATTGCATTGTTTCACTTCAAGTTGGTTCATAATGTGAGGGAATCATCCAGGGATGCATCAACTTACCAGTGTTTTAGCCTTGACTTTCTAAGAATAGGTGAGCTATGCTTCTGCTCCATTGTCTAGTCGGACTGACTGCCTCCAAAGGCCATAGTTGGTAAAACAGATTGCAATACTCATGTTTTAATTGTGAACCACTCTCAGTTTTATGTTCAATTAACAGACTAACCCGCCTCTTGTTCCAGTAATAGCAATTGTCAGCATTTGTGCAGCTGGTTTACTTGTTATCTTTGTCAGATCCAACTGTTTCTATCCCCATTTATGTCACCATCTTGCTCCTTATTCATTCTTTTTGTGTCCTTGGCTGTTATTAGTTTATCAACAGACAAAACACATTTACATTAAAATTCTGCTATTCTAATGTAAATAATTATTAGAGTTATGCTAATATTGTATTACATTACTGTTCATGACTGACTATAGTTGTATCTAAAGTGATTGACGGGTGCATCTCATAGTGACTGTCTTTGTGATTCTGGGTTGTTTGTTTGGGGAACCCAGATGAGCTGATAGCAATATGGGGTGGCACATCAAAATCAAAAGCTTGTTTTTCAGTTGGTATATTCTTAAACCTTTTTTTTTTTTTTCAAATAAAAAGAATATTACTGACCAGGCATTTAAATGCATTGTATAACTTATTCTGTGCATATATCGTCATATTAAGCAAAATTAGGGAATTTTAATATACGGTTACCTTTGAACTATTGAAATTTATTCAGATTAACAGCCAAAGTTCCCAACTACAAAATTTTGAGACAATAAATCTTTATTAGGGTGTCTACACTGTTTTAATTTATTAGCTAAGTTTCTTGAAACTACAGAAGGTTTGGCAAAGGAGAATTGGGTGGCAGTGACTGGAGAAGAACAGCATTTCTAACTACTTAAAAACACTGAAAAGATCATAAAAATAAAATTTAACTAAACCTTAGGCCTATTGTGCCTGATATAAGCAAAGAAACAGAATACAATAGAAATAAATTGTTCCTCAGTTTGGAAATAAAAAAAAAAATGGGTGGAATCAAACCATGGAATGTTGCTTAATTTGATCTGAACTTACTCTTCTGCTTTACACTGATAGAATCAGCCAGGAGAGCATTATGATACAGCAGCTAACAGACAACCCCCAGCAGACTTCTAGAGGATCAGTTTATTTAAGTTATAAGACCTAACAACCCTTCCTTTGCAATTGAATTGGGCACCCCTGCTCTCTAAGACATACCTCATTTCACTTGACTATGATGAAAAATATCTGCAGACATGTAAACAGTAGGTCTCTGGGATGCAGCCACCTGTATACACACAGGTGGTTGACATCAGTTACTGGGCAAACAAATTAGACCCAGCAACATACTGGCAGACACCATCACACTTTCATCTAACAGAAATGGATAAACTAATTACTTTAACGCCCAATCTTGATCTGTTGCAGTTCTAAGCAGTGCATCCAGAGCTTGACAGGTGTAACACTCTCCTCAACGTCTTTTACTTATACTGAGACCACAGCTTGAACCAATACCATTTATTAACAGAACACTTCTTAACTGTGTATTCCAAGTAGAAAAGTATTAAAATATAAAACCCAGTATAAGCAGGGCAAACTCTAACATTCTGGCTTGCTGCATTACCAGAGATGGTAATGGTGATACCATATTTCATGTTCTACTCTCCCAATGACAGCTTTTAGTGATAACAATCAAAGCAAAAATCTGACGAGCCCAGGTTACAGTTTGAAATGCTCTTTAGCATTGTTTACTTTTATGTCTGCATGTTCAGTGATACTTTAAAAGAACTCAGACTAAGCTTTAGAAAAGAGACCAACAGCTTTATATGATTGGTTCTCTTGTCCTTTTCTCAACATTCTTTGATTCATCATCTGAAATCCTTTAGTCAGAGAGACCTTAATGCTCAGCCCCAGTCTTACCGATTCTTACTTAACCTGCCACATGTTCTGGTCCGCATTGTTCTCCTTGCTTCCTGTCCTCTGATTACCAAACTTTAAGCCAGGAAGGACTGTTTTTGTTTCCTTGGATGTGGATTTTGCCAAAAATGTGGACTCAGTTGTACAGTTTTAGTGTATCTGCTGTCCTAACATATTGCAAAATATGTTTTTATCAGCTTTTCGAAACTGGTTAAAACCTATAATTTTCAAGGCACAAATATTCCCTGACTTGGCCCCAAACAAGTTATTTTGCTATGGATTCATAACAAATCAGAGGTTTATTGTTCCGGAGTGGATGCCACAAGTGATTAGACCGCTTCAGTTGGAGCGCTAAACATCTCAGCTAAACTCAGAGGGCCATAATAAACTAACAAGACAGAGCAGAATCCAGCCATCAGTATGTGGAGCATGCATGAAAAAACATCTTATTTTCCTGGAAACAGTTTCAAAGCAAAGATGCACTCCCAAATTATTAGGCTGTAAAATGTTTCCCCACCAAGCTGTCACGAACGATCAGAAATACTTTAAGTCTCTCAGGCTGTTATTACTGCTTTGTGCTGAAAGAGGATGAGCTGGATACTGGTGATTTATTTGGCACCAGCTGTTTATGAAAGTGATCAGAATTGGGATCCATGTTGTTATTTTTCTTTGGATATTAGATTCCAATAGACAGATCCGCTTAGTTCTGCTCTGACTGTGAGATACCGAGTTACTGATAATGGCCAACTGAATCCCATTATATATAAATATAAATACTACTTTTTAGATAGAAAAAATATGATTTTTGCTTGCAAACATGTTCAATATCAGTACTATTGTTACAAGTCTTAGTACAGACATTAAACATTTCCAAGTATTCAAAAAGTTAAGACATATTTAACGAAAAAAAAAATGCAAATTTTTTTTTAGATTGCTCCTGCATTGTGTTTCAAAAAAATCTTAATTGTATTACTTTTTATGTATCAATTTGTGACATTTCCTGCAGCTCTTTAACCTTAGAAGTCCTAGTCCAATATCGCATTAAATAGTTAATACAATCAATGCCATATATTTTCCTGAAAATCCAATTTTAAAGTCCAGGAAAATAGCACCCTACATTTTCATGGTGTTATATTAGATACA
The DNA here is from genome assembly GCF_016077235.1 of Cyprinodon tularosa. Lineage (NCBI taxonomy): Eukaryota > Metazoa > Chordata > Actinopteri > Cyprinodontiformes > Cyprinodontidae > Cyprinodon > Cyprinodon tularosa. The sequence goes on from NW_024039694.1 coordinate 205,971, forward strand.
CTAACTTACAGCAGTATTAGAGACTCTGAAACAATGGCTTTAAATGACTCAGAAATGTTTTCCCAACTTGAGTTTTTACAGGAAACATTCTCTATGCTGCCACCACAAATTGGTTAACTAGGTTAGGAAAGCTATATTTACTGTTTTGATACACAGCTTAAAGTAACCCTGAGCCACAGAAATTTAAGATTTTTTCAGAATACCAATTAACTGAGATTTCTCATAATTTCTACTAAAGACTTTTTTTTTTATCAGCCCAATGATTTTGTATGTTTACCTTCTCAAAAGAGAGGGTTGGATATGCAGTACCAGCCGTGCTGGTGGGCCAATTTATTTATTTTTTTAATATGATTCTTGAATTGTGATCAGCGCAAAATTAATATGAGGGTAGAATATTCTCAAAAGCCATCACCTAAGAAAAGCATATCAGTATCAGTTGTTTCTGAAAATGATATGAGTTACTTTGCTAATACAAGTGTCGGACTTTCCTTAGCTGAAAATGTTTTTACTTTCACATCATTTCGCTAAGTTAACATCAGTTTATTTTTGTATATAATTTGGGCACATGATACATAATTAAATGATTTCCAGTTTTTTTTGTTCAGAAAAAACGTAAGGTTTATGGTCCTGCTTAATTTACAGCACTGTCTGTAAACCTTGTGAAAATAAACAACGTTTCAGCTGTTCCCTTCCACACAGACAGCTGCACATCTATACATCTCTGATACTGATTATTGTACATTATTGAACATTTTCTGATCAGGACATCCATACGCATAATGATATACTATCACAATGCTTAGGCTTAGTATTGTGGGCATGCTTTCTTAAATATGCTTTTTTTTAGACACATTTTATTTTGACAACAGGATATGTATGTGAAAGACAGCTGTTTTCAAATAATCTTTCACAATTCTAGACAAAGGTTAAAACTAAACTCTTCAGGTCGGTGGAGAGTCCTTGTCTCAAGTGGAGGAGTTCAAGTATCTCAGGGTCTTGTTAACGAGTGAGGGACGGATGGAGCATGAGATCGACAGACGGATTGGTGCAGCGTCAGCAGTGATGCGGTCGCTGTGTCTGACTGTCGTGGTGAAGTGGAGCTGAGTTGGGGGAGCAAAGCTCTCAATTTACCGATCAATCTACTTTCCCACCCTCACCTATGGTCATGAGATCTGGGTAATGCGCGAAAGGACAAGATTACGATTACAAGCGACCGAAATGAGTTTCCTTTGCAGGGTGGCTGGGTGCACCCTTCGAGATCGGGCGAGGAGCTCAGTTACCCGGGAGGAGCTCGGAGTAGAGTCGTTGCTCCTCCAAATTGAAAGGAGCCAGCTGAAGTGGCTCTGGCATCTGTTTCGGATGCCTCCTGGTCGCCTCCCTCGGGAGGTGTTCCAGGCATGTCCCATTGGGAGGATGCCTCGTGGAAGGCCCAGGACAAGCAGGAGGAACTATGCATCTGAGCTGTGTTGCCTTAGGGTCTCCCCAGAGCAGCTGGAGGAAGTGTGTGTGTGGATCAGGAAGTCTGGGCATCTCTGCTTAGACTGCTGCCTCTGCGACCCGGTCCCGGCTAAAGCGGAAGAAAGTGACTAAACTTTGTTTTATGCTATTTGTAGTACAGAAGCGATGAAAGAAGCTTAAGATGACACTTTTTTTTTTTTTTAAAGGAAAAGGAATTAGAACTAAGAAATTAGAAATAAGAAACTTTATTTTAATCCTGAGTTACTGATCATTATGTATGCTGTTTTTTAAATTTAAGATTTGCTAGTATTTTCTAGATTTAATAAAGTGTACAAAGTCACACCACAAAGAAATTCAATGCCAAGCTTATGACTCAGCCTGTATTCTAATTGACCTCTGTGCTGTATAATAAAAGTTGTTGAAACGTCAACATACTGAAATGCCATAAATATGCAAAGTAATGACACAGATGGCTGTCCGGCTCTTTGAGGACTTCTTAAATTTTTTTATTTTATCCTAATTAGGCCAGCTACATTCGGAAATTCATTGTACTTTTGTACTTTAGTTTGTTAATGAATGCCTTTTTGAATATTATTGGTTTACACAACACTATAACAAAATAAAGTTCATATATATTTTTGTGTACTGAGAAGATAACAGATCTTGCTGTCCTTGCTTGCTACAGGTTTTTCTCAGCTCTGCAAATCATTGTCTTTTCTGCTGTGGCAAATGGGATATCTGATACTCTGTCTGTTGAGTTTGTTTAAGAACAATATGCCTCAAACAAATTTTAATTAAATGAAGTGTCTGTATTTGTCCCTTTGTTCATCCATCTGCCTCTCTGTCTGTCTGTTCTCAAGGATGCTGCATTTCGATGAAAGCCTTGAGGGACACAGAAGGAATTAAATTTTTATCTGACACTTACATTCACTTAAATTAAACTGGTTTAAGTTTATCTGCAAGAGCTACTGAAGCTAAGGATACAAGATTTAATAGTGCTTTTTGCTATGCTTAAATCACCAATATCACCTGATGTTGTATGCTTTAAGAGAGGTACCCACTGAGCTTCCCATGGAGTGGCACTCCATGCTAAAGTACACTTATACACACTAACTCACAACACGAATTAGGCATAGATTGGTTGATGGGTGATATTTTTAATGTTGAATGTTTTTAGGTCATGTAAGATGTATTTGTCACACTATCAAAGGAAAACCTAAGTTAAGTTAAAGTAGAGGAGAAGACAGTAATGTGGCTGATCATTGTATTTTAAGTTAATAAAACTTCAATTTGCTAGTAATGGTTAATGAAAACAGATGTTGTGTGTTCACAATTTCATTGGCACTCACATACTCACACAATTGCATATATTACTGATTATTGAAGCCAATCACTTAAGACAGCAACTTAACCATGAAGAGCCAGGCCATGTAAACTGACCAGGTGGGGGCAGCAGATGCTGACTCGCAATGTGCCCAAAGTTCCCCAACCTTCTGTTAAGTCAATTGATGCAAAGATCCAAATGTCATTTGGCCTTCATAGAATGGGTTTAATGGCCAAGCAGCTGCATCCAAGCCATGTTGACAAGTGCAATGCAAGTGTTGGATGCAGTGGTCTAAACTTTAGACCACTGCAGCATGTAAAACATGGACTTCAGAGCAATGTAGCATACCAAGAGATGAGATACTTGGGATCCTTCAATGCTCCAAACACCTTGGGAACAAGCATGAGATGGTGCTTTTCTCTTTCAGAGCAGAGTTCATAAAGAGGTAGATGGAGTAATTTGGTGTGGTTGTGCTTCTTTAGCTTGTGCAGCATCCTGGCCTTGACTTGACACAACACTGGATATTAGAACAGAGTCTGAAAACCAATGTTTCTCACCCAACATCAGTCTATGACCTTACAAAAGCGCTTCAGGAAGGATAATAAAAAATGTTAATGTAAACCCCTTTATTGCCCCACAATGGGGAAATTCAATCTTTGCCATTTGACCCATCCCCTCTGGGGGCATTGGGCTGCCATTGTGTGGCACCCAGGGAGCAGTGTGGGGTTAAGGGTTTTGCTCAGGAACTTGCAACTTTCTCAGAGCACAGGCGCACTGTTCTAAGCACTAGGAAAGCACGTTATTGCTCCTGTTTTTAATGAGCTAAACCCAAATAATAATAGGAAGTTTCCTATGTGAACAAAAGGCTTATTTCTCTCAATTGTTTTACCTAAATCTCTGTAAATCTTTGTTACTTTGTATTTGTCTGTCTGTGAGTTTTATTCCTATTGTTCTTTCAATCTCTCTAAATATGTCAGGTTTGGTGGAAGTTAGTTGAGGGCCCAAATGGAGAGATGTGGAGACAGAGATTTTTTTTGCTGATTTAATGAAAAAGGCAACATAAATCCAAAAACAGGAAACCAAAAACCAGGAGATATCAGGGGAAAACAAACACAAGGAGCCAAGTAACAAAAAGAAACCAGCATACAGTAACTGAAGAGGAGGAGTATAAATGAGGGACAAAACAAAGAAGGGACTAATCGGCTGATATGGAGCAGGTGTGGTTAGAGGTAACTAGAAGGAAGCTGGGGGAAAGGAGACTGGCACAAGGGGGCAACAGAGAGTAACTAAAAAAAATGCAATACAGCTTAAATATAACACAAAATTGAAAATAAGCCAATGACCAACAAAACAGAATCTTATAAGTAACTTAAAACTCAAAAAGAAGTCCAAAAGGGGAGAACCATTTGAAAATATTAATTTAAATGTAATTGGTACAAGCAGATGTGTGAACAGAAACAAATTAAAAACTGATTTATAAAGCCTGTACCCAAAGTTTATAGTCTGTCTTGGCCTAATGGTCATCTTTCCTTGGCTTGCTTATTCTATGAGTGAATTTATATAATGATGCTCTAAATTTAAATCCTCTGTTTGGAAACTTCTGCAAAAGGAGGAAACGGGATTCTACCAATTAGTACTTGTGAGCTGTCTAACCTGTGCCCTCCTCAGCCTCCCTGGCTCTTCATCCTTTTAGGCTTATTACAGGTATAGCTGTTGGAAGCTCCACTGGGAGTGCTGTCAGGTATAACATTTGTAAACAGAAAGCATATTTTCAAAGAAGATACACAGATAAGGAAATATAGCCAGAATTTCATATTACTGTTAGTGACTCCTAAAAGTAGCTTTATCTCTTTGTGATAATAGTTTCTCTATATAAAATAATAAAAGGAGCTTATTTACAAGCTACACACTAATTGGAGCATTTTTCCCCCCATAAATTTGGCCCCATGTGCTGTTATTTGGCTCTTCTTTTGCGTAGTGTCGATGGTAGATTAAAAAAAAAACTAAGCAATGCTCTGCAGATAAATCCATAGTCACTATAATGTTGTATTTGGTGGAGTAATTTCAAGCTGAGGAATGTAGCTTTGCCTTTCCCAGAGACTGATTTGGAGAAAAAGAAATATCTCTGTGGAATCTTAATTCACTTTTTATTTTTCTATGCTTTTAGACATTTTTGGTTATGGTTAGTTTTCAGTTGCTAACACAATGACACTCTTATATGGAAACTTTGCAATCTCTGTTGTAACACAAGATATGTTTCAACTGTAGAAGAAAAACACGCTTTTAAGATTAATAATAACTGGCATAGTGGCTGTTACAGAAATGCCAAACTAAACAGTGTCCTCCACATTTATTAACTTAAAATATCTGAGGCATTCATTTAAGAAACATAATTTCACTTTAGGAAACTGAAACCTTTAAGTTCAGAACATTCATTAACTGAGGGAAAATTACGCTTTAAGAAATATTTCCTGAAAAATGTTTAACTTTCTAGGAGATGGCAGCAGATTATTTTCTCAGTGCCAGGCACCCTAACAAGATCTGCAGAGCCCTTTAAAGAAAGAGTTGCATGAGAAACCTTTCTACACGTTCGTCCTCGCTGTCATGCCAAACTGACCTGGGATATTAGTTTCTGAGAAGCACAGTCTTAAAGCTGGTTCCCCAGGGACAAATTTTTAAAATTTTTTTAAAAAATAAACCTGACAAAATCATCCCAATTTTAGTTTAAAAAAAATTTGGGGAGTAACGGGTTTTAAGTATTTAAAGTAGTCTAATCTTTTCCTCCCCCCAAAAAGGATTGAAACTAAAAACCCCAAAAATGGTTTTTGTCTAATTTAATGTTATGCTGGGTTTAAACCCCCGAACAGGGTTTTGGGGGAAAGGCAAAAAAAAAGCATCTGCTGCTTCATTTTTTTATGCTTGCCAAAAAAAAAGGTCCAACACAAAAATCAAGAGGGGTTTTAGCCCCGCCCCAGTTAAGTGGACGGGTGCATTTTTGATCCCCCTGCTGCCCCCTTTTTTTCCCAAAGGGGAAGAGAGGGGCCTTTGCTATTTTTTGCTTTGAAAAAGTGGAAAAAAAAGGTATTTTAAAATTTTTTTTTAAAATTTTGAGAAAGTCCCCCCCCAAAAAAACATCACTGTGCTTTCAGTTTCTTTCAAGATTACCATCCCCCCTTCAAAAAAATTTTTTTCGCTTTTGGGGTAGCATAAAACCCCCCGTAAATCCCCAGAAAACCAGTTTCCGGGGGCCCCAAATCCCCCCTTTTGGGGGTTTTCTCTAACTGTTCTGGGGGGGAAAAGGAGATTTAAAAATTTTTCAAAAAACAAAATTTTAAAAAGCTGCGAGAAACCAAAATAATCAAAAAAAAAACATAACTTCCCAGCGGGTTTTCGACATTTTAAATTTTTAATTTGGGCGTTAATAAAAACTTTTTTCCCGGGGGAGTGTTTCTTAGTAATCTCCCAACAGCATTGCTGTTGTTTTCCCTTCCCTGCCATCTCCCCAGATAAAGTTTTCTTTTTGGAATTGGGTTGATGTGGCCCATCAAGCAGCAAAAGTGAAATTTTTTTCCAACTCCAGCTGCTTGTATAGCATGTTCTGTGCTTCCGATGCTCAGGAGCTTCATGAGATATATTTCAGCTGCTCATATTTGTCAAGATGCGCTCACTGCATGAAAAGTGAGATTTTCATCCCCGTAAACTCCCGCAGATCTGCCTGATTTTCCGTAAATTTTTTCCGAAAATTTTGAAAAACCCGGGTTTTCCCGCGTTTGTCTTTGCCACCAAAATTTTCCCGGGGAAAACCGGACCTGACAAAAAGGGGGGAACCCTTCAGCTTAAAAAAGGGCCCTAAAGGGGGGAAACCCCAGCCAATTTTCCCCGCCCCGGCCAAAGGTCTCTTTTAACCTTCCCAAAAGGTGAAACCCCCCTTTTTAAAACCCCTGAAATTTCCCCCTAGGGCCAAAATCCACCCCCGGGCCACCCCCACCTTTAAATTTTTTATTGGGTATTTACCCCCCCCCCTTTCCTTTTTTTTAAACAAAAATCCAAATTTGTTTTTGGGAAAATTTTTTAAAAAAATTTAAAATCTAATTTTACTTAAAATTTTTAATTAAAAAAAAATTTTAAAAGATATTAAAAAATAAAAAAAAACCCCAAAAAAAAAAATATTAAAAAGGTTTTTTTAATTCCTTTCCATTTTTGGGGAATTTATGTTTACCCAAAACACAAAACCCTCCCCCAAAATTTTATCCCCAAAATTAAAAGGAACAAAATGGAATTTTAAATTTTTTTTTCCCCCCCCAAAAAATTAAAATTTCCCAGGAAAACCTTTTCCAAAAAAGGGACTTTTTTTAAAACAAACCCCAAAAACCCCCCCCCAAACAAGCGACCCCCCAAAACCACCGTTTCTAAAAATTAAAAACCCCGGGAAAACCCCCCCCCCGTTTTTTTCCCTTTTCCGGGGTTTTTTGGGAAAAAAATTGGCCCCCCTTTTTCCCCCCCAAGGAAGGGCCCGGGGATTTGGAAAAGGCGCCTCCCCCGGTTTTTTGGCCCGGGTACTAAGGCATCGTTTCAAACCCGGGGAAACTGCACCTTAACACAGATTTAAAAGTGAAATCCCCCCTACGAAATGGGGGGAACCCTAAATCCAATCCAAAAGACACCGCGACGGACGGCGGATTTAAAGGGTTCCCCCACTTCCTAAATCTGCTAGAAACACTCTGCCTCGTTTTAAAGCAGCTAAAAAAAAAAAAAACCAATGAATCAGCGCACTGCGTATGGACAAAAAACTCTTTTTTGCACCTAAAAAATTAGTCCCCCAATAAGCCCTTACCCTTTTTCTTCTGGCCCAAACCCCGGCGGGATTCCCTCCCAAGAAAGCGTTTTGGTTTGGTTTCGTAAAACTGAACTCCTGCGAAACCGTCTGAAAATACGTCTTACAGGCAGCTGGAAAACAATTAAATGAGAGTGGTATAAATAAAAAATCAAACGCAAGTCACAGTAACAAGGAAGGAGAAAACATTAAAACAAGTCACTTACACACAATGTCGTCTTTATCAACATCGTGCAAATCTGGACTTGCTGATATGGCTCCGAGCAAATAGGAGGTCTGTGAAAACAAAATGTAAAGCTATGATCGGTATCTATCCGTATCCATTGCCTTTTACCGCAGAATGAAAGCATATTCTTTAAATCTTACCCTTGCTCCGGTTCATAGCGCCTGCAATTAGTCTCCGAGTTGTGAAGACGGCGTACTGCTTCCTGTGAATCACAAAAAATACACTTTTATCAAGCTTGTTCTTGCAAGGCTACTGTTAGGGGTAGCTTTAGGCTAGGCTGCTATTAGCCGTAGCTTAGGCTAGGCTGCTTTTAGCCTAGCAGGCAGTAATCGAACATATATTTACCGCTAGCATCTCTTCTTTGAGTTCGTCTTGTTCGATGCAGAGTCGCCATCGCGTCCAAGAGGAGTTTTACCCCGAAATCCAGACGCTCCAGACCGCCTGCACAAAGCAAAGCATACATCCTCCACTGTGGCTGCACACCGCGCCGCTCTTCTTCTTCTTCTTTTTTTTTAATGGCGGTTGGCAAACAACTTATAGGTGCATTACCGCCACCTTCCAGAATGGAGTATGGATCAGACAAACTATTATATTCTCCCTAAAATACCCGTTCTTCTTAGAAAATTAAAAATACTCCCAAAAACTACATCCCCAGATGACCTTTGAAACAATTCCCTTATATCTAGTTTACTTTTATTCCTGTCTAACTCTCTACACAACATTTCTCTTTCCTGAGTATATTTATTACATTCTAAAAATATGTGTTGGACAGTTTCTAATTTCCCACAAATACAACACCCTGTATTATGCTTATTCATTATTTTAAGAGTACTATTTAATCCTGTATGTCCAAACCTTATTCTAGATATAACATCTTCTTCTTTTTTAATTCTATTACATTTTCTTAATTCTCCAACCTTTTTTTGAAAACTATAATAAAATCTAGCATTCCCTCCTTTATCCCACTGTTCTTGCCATTTCTTCTTGAAATACATTTTTATAATATTCTTTAACTCATTTTTACTAATGTTAATGTTTAAATCAATATCCTTTTTTACAGCACTCTTAGCAAAACTGTCAACTAACTCATTACCGATAACACCAATATGAGCAGGAATCCAGACAAATTTAACAACAGAACCACCATTTTTAATCCTAAAAATTGAGTGAAGAATATCCAATATAATATCTTGTCTCGACTCTGAATTAAATTCTAGAATACTTATTAATGCACTACTTGAATCTGAACAAATTAAAACCTCCCTGTCTTTTGTTTCCTCAATGAAGCTCTAGCGAAAGTTCAATTGAAGAAACTCTGACTTACCTCCATCAATCAGAAGCCGATCCATCTCCGAAGCGAGCCAATCAGCTTCGAACTACTTCACCACGAAGCCCAATCAGCGTCCTGCTTCCACTTTATAAACTCCCTCAAATCTCACCACAGCCGCTATCCTGCAATCGCAATGTCGGATTTCGATCCAGACGACAATTCAATTTTCCCCGCTCGGAGAAGCTCCCGTCTAGCCGCTCTCATCTCCTTCTTCCGCGTTACACTCCAAGGGTATATTGCCTAAACTCTGCTCAGATGTCTTAACGAGCCTCCCTCCTACCTCCTCGTGATTCATCTCCCTCGCCTACCGCTGCAATCCGCTCCGATTCCTGGCCGTAAAAGACATGCAAATCCTCTGCTCCCCTCGCCAGGCGCAGAAGGCCTCCCGGATCTGTCCCAGCAGCAATCACAGCTACGCCCGCTCCTTCTCATCGTTTCGATGCAGCCTTGGACCGTCTTCAGCTTCCTGATTCATAGCAGCTCCCCCGTCTACTCCTTCTGGCGTTTAACAGCTCTCAGCCTCCCTCCGCTCCACCGGACTCTCTCACTCAATCCTTCGACGCTGTCCGCACGCTCCAAACGTGGGAATCCCTGCACTGCCACGTCATCCCTGCCGCTGTCTGCTCAGACGGACCTCCCCCTCCCCTCATTCACATTAGGGAACGCCCGTCGGGCCAGCCTTAGGGTAAGACGTATTCAACCATGTTTTCATTCATAATTTTCTATCTATTTGAGTTTGCTCTCATGCTTCGTCTGCCCCTATCAGGCATACTTATATTAACACACATGCTGATATTTTCACTAGCCTCGTTCTAAATTATTCAGGGGAATATATTAATTTAGTCTCTTATTCTTCCCTCCCCTGAAGTCGATCAGCAGGTCGCATCAGCAGGTGACGTCACAGTTTTTCTTAAATCATCCGATCTCCGTCTACCAGAGATCTTTCTATTGGCCAATATTTTTTTATTTTTTTTTTGGCCGCATTCAGCATCTATCGTCATTACTCAGAGCTTCTGCAGGAGGGCCATCCGATCAGTCTGTCCCCACCGTGCACGCTTCATATATATCGTACCTCAGTCTTAGCAGCCCGTCATCTTACCACCCCTTATTATTACTTCTGATTATCGTTCTGTCTTCTTCTTCTGCAAAAAAAAAAAAAAAAAAAAAAAAAAAAAACACTCAAAACTGATGTTCTCCATCAGTCATTTCTAAATGCCAATTGCGCTCCTTGCTAGGTCAGCTAATTTGCCATGCGCTTATTTCTCAAGGCCGCGCTTTCATTTCCAGTTGCTTGATCCGGCAATTTCCGTCCCTCTCCTTGGTCAGATTACCGAACCTAGGCTGCCGTTCGGATCTCCTGGTCTGACTGCTTCTAATTGGAACAAATTTCTTTTCTATGTCGACATTATCTATCTCCTGCCATGCTCCAAAATTTTACGGATGCTGCATCCGTAGGTTTTGGGGGGTTCTTCAGGACAGGTGGTTCACGGGTTCATGGCCTCTTTTATTCACACCCATTATGCTTGTGTGAGGTCTAACCCTAGCTAGCTTGCATCGTGGGGCTTTGGGAAGGAATTGCGTCCGCCCACTGCGATAACTTCGTAGTAGTTGAAGCCACTAATAAGTCACTCCTCCTCCCAGTCTCTCATGCCTTCATCAGAAGCATCACTGGCAGCAGTCACTAACGTGTCATCATCTCGGCGCGTTATGTTCAGGCATTCAGCACTTTTATTCGCCCAAGCGTTACCCTACGTCACTCATGGTTCTTCACCACCTCAGGATACTCTTAGAATCACGTGGCCTTCCCTCTAGTAGGTAATCTGGGCATTCGTTCTGGACCGAGCAGCTGCATTGCAGCTACTCGCGGGGTTCAGAGGCTTCCCTCAGCTCTGGGCCGATGGCTTACCAGCCTATACCTCATTCATCCGCCCAGAACTCTCACCAATTCTCTCAGCTCAGTGCTCTCTCTGCCTCTAGGCAACTCTATTACAAATACTGGTGGTGGTTCAACTCATTTTCATAATTTTCTGACCTAATCACGATTATCCTCTAACTAATTTTCTACTCCCACTCCTTATCAGTTATCTTCATTATTCCCTGCTTCATGCAGTCTTCCATGCTGTCTCCTTGCTATTCATGCTATCTTCATTCTGGCTCGCATTCATGCAATCTCACCTTTATGACAGGCATTTATATGCATTCTCCTGTGTCACGTCACGTCTGGTCTGTGTCTCGTCATGTTTGCTTGCATTTTCAATGCATCAATATGCACCATGTCTGCGTCTCGTCATGTCTGTATCCCGTCATGTTATATGTTCTATATGGACTCATCCGCAAGATTCATTATCAGACTCATCCGCAAGATTCATTATCAGACTCATCCGCAAGATTCATTCCCAATGCATCACATGCACCCTATCTGTGTCTCGTCGTGTCCCGTCATGCATCCCTTACGCCATTTTGCTTGCATTTTTAATGCATCAATATGCACCATGTCTGCGTCTCGTCATGTCTGTATCCCGTCATGTTATATGTTCTATATGGACTCATCCGCAAGATTCATTATCAGACTCATCCGCAAGATTCATTATCAGACTCATCCGCAAGATTCATTCCCCATGCATCACATGCACCCTATCTGTGTCTCGTCGTGTCTCGTCATGCATCCCTACGCCATTTTGCTTGCATTTCCAATGCATCAATATGCACCATGTCTGCGTCTCGTCATGTCTGTATCCCGTCATGTTATATGTTCTATATGGACTCATCCGCAAGATTCATTATCAGACTCATCCGCAAGATTCATCATCATCGTCATCATCATCATGGGATCATCGTCATCATCATCATGGGATCATCATCACCATCATGGGATCATCATCATCATGGGATCATCATCATCATCTTCATCATCATCATCATGGGATCATCATCATCATCATGGGATCATCATCATCATCATCATGGGTTCATCATCATCATGGGTTCATCATCATCATGGGTTCATCATCATCATCATCATGGGTTCATCATCATCATCATCATCATCATCATGGGTTCATCATCATCATCATCATGGGTTCATCATCATCATGGGTTCATCATCATCATCATCATCATCATCATGGGATCATCATCATCATCATCATGGGATCATCATCATCATCATGGGATCATCATCATCATCATGGGATCATCATCATCATCATCATCATGGGTTCATCATCATCATCATGGGTTCATCATCATCATCATGGGTTCATCATCATCATGGGTTCATCATCATCATCATCATGGGTTCATCATCATCATGGGTTCATCATCATCATCATGGGTAAATCATCATCGGTAAGTTCTCGGCGTCAACCGTGGTCGCCATTCTCATCAACAACCTGGCTCGGTAAGTTGTTTGCAAACCTTCTCAGCATTTCATTACGCATTCTTTATTCTGTCCCTAGCGTATGCCCTACGAGCATACGGACTCTCCGGCCTCGACCTCGGCTTTTTGGGGGATCATCCCTATTCACATTAATCTACTCCTGCATGTTAAAGCATAATTCAGCATGAATGTTCCTGCCGAGGTCTGAGCGCCAAAGACTATACTTTCTTATCAATAAATTCTTCTAATTATCTTTTCTCTCTGTGTGAGTTTTTCAGATTGAAATGAAGCTCTAGCGAAAGTTCAATTGAAGAAACTCTGACTTACCTCCATCAATCAGAAGCCGATCCATCTCCGAAGCGAGCCAATCAGCTTCGAACTACTTCACCACGAAGCCCAATCAGCGTCCTGCTTCCACTTTATAAACTCCCTCAAATCTCACCACAGCCGCTATCCTGCAATCGCAATGTGGGATTTCGATCCAGACGACAATTCACCCACCTCCATCCCCTTCTCCGCCATCGCAGCCGAATCGTCCTCCATGACACGACTTCACCTCAACCTCATCAGAGAGTATTAATCCCAGTTGTCACCATCCCTCGTCTCATCGCATTGGTCCGGCAGAAGACCACCATGTTGAGCCCGGTTCTGCCAGAGGTTTCTTCCCAAAGGGGAGTTTTTCCTCTCCACTGTCGCTTCATGCTTGCTCATCATGGACACTTCACGGTACCTGCATCACCGAGCAGGACCTCTATATCCCGAGTCTGAGTGAAGCCCCGGCGTCAGCTCCCTCAGTCTTCTAGTCCCACAATTCTGCCCAGCAGATCACCTTGTCAACCAGCTCGGATTAAACCACCACCAGTTTCAGGCCCGGGGGGATCATCCCTATTCACATTCATCTACTCATGCATGTTAAAGCATAATTCAGCATGAATGTTCCTGCCGAGGTCTGAGCGCCAAAGACTATACTTTCTTATCAATAAATTCTTCTAATTATCTTTTCTCTCTGTGTGAGTTTTTCAGATTGAAATCCATTCTAAAGCCATTAAGATAGCCATTAATTCACCTGTATACACTGCCAATTTATCTGTTATTCTTTTATTCCTCATAATATTTAAATCTGGGATTACAATTGCTATACCTACTTTTTCATTTAATGTTTTAGAAGCATCTGTATAAATTTGTATATACTCTGAATATTCTTTTTTAATATAATTTTCCACCGCGCCGCTCTGAGTTTCTTGGAGATCGTAAAGAGCATGCGCGAGATGAACCAGGGTTTCCGCGGATCAATAAAAATAATTAAAAAATCATTCATTTTTTTTAAATCAAGGCCTTAATTGGCACTAAAATTATTTAAATATGTTTCTCGAAGTATTTATAATTCTTTAATAAAAAATGCTTATAAAAACAATTTCGTCAGATATATTATATCGCTCCAGGCGGAGAAAAAGCTAGAGGATATACACTATATTGCCAAAAGTATTTGCTCACCCATCCAAATTATTGGAATCAGGTGTTCCAATCACTTCCATGGCCACAGGTGTATAAATTCAAGCACCTAGGCATGCAGACTGTTTTTACAAACATTTGTGAAAGAATGGGTCGCTCTCAGGAGCTCAGTGAATTCCAGCGTGGAACTGTGATAGGATGCCACCTGTGCAACAAATCCAGTCGTGAAATTTCCTCGTCCTAAATATTCCACAGTCAACTGTCAGCTGTATTATAAGAAAATGGAAGTGTTTGGGAACGACAGCAACTCAGCCACGAAGTGGTAGGCCACGTAAACTGACGGAGCGGGGTCAGCGGATGCTGACGCGCATAGTGCGAAGAGGTCGCCAACTTTCTGCAGAGTCAATCACTACAGACCTCCAAACTTCATGTGGCCTTCAGATTAGCTCAAGAACAGTGCGCAGAGAGCTTCATGGAATGGGTTTCCATGGTCGAGCAGCTGCATCCAAGCCATACATCACCAAGTGCAATGCAAAGCGTCGGATGCGGTGGTGTAAAGCACGCCGCCACTGGACTCTAGAGCAGTGGAGACGCGTTCTCTGGAGTGACGAATCGCGCTTCTCCATCTGGCAATCTGATGGACGGGTCTGGGTTTGGCGGTTGCCAGGAGAACGGTACTTGTCTGACTGCATTGTGCCAAGTGTAAAGTTTGGTGGAGGGGGGATTATGGTGTGGGGTTGTTTTTCAGGAGCTGGGCTTGGCCCCTTAGTTCCAGTGAAAGGAACTCTGAATGCTTCAGCATACCAAGACATTTTGGACAATTCCATGCTCCCAACTTTGTGGGAACAGTTTGGAGCTGGCCCCTTCCTCTTCCAACATGACTGTGCACCAGTGCACAAAGCAAGGTCCATAAAGACATGGATGACAGAGTCTGGTGTGGATGAACTTGACTGGCCTGCACAGAGTCCTGACCTCAACCCGATAGAACACCTTTGGGATGAATTAGAGCGGAGACTGAGAGCCAGGCCTTCTCGTCCAACATCAGTGTGCGACCTCACAAATGCGCTTCTGGAAGAATGGTCAAAAATTCTCATAAACACACTCCTAAACCTTGTGGACAGCCTTCCCAGAAGAGTTGAAGCTGTTCTAGCTGCAAAGGGTGGACCGACGTCATATTGAACCCTATGGATTAGGAACGGGATGTCACTTAAGCTCATATGTGAGTCAAGGCAGGTGAGCAAATACTTTTGGCAATTTTTAAAGTTTTTTTTTAATAAAAAATTAAACCGTTAATTTATATTTTTTTTTTTGTTTTTTTGTTTTTAAAAACCTTTTAAACTTTAAAAAAAAGGAATTTTTTCCCAATGGGGAACCCCCCCCCCCCCCCCCTCTTGGTTTTTTACAGCCCCCCCCCCCCCCTTCCCCCCCCCCCCAAATATTTTTCCCAATTTTTTCCCCCCAACCAAAAAAAACCCCCCCCTTCCCCCCCCCGGGTTCCCCCCCCCCCCCCCCCCCCCCCCAGGGGGGGGGTTCTTGGGGGGTTGGGGGGGGATGGGGCCAATTTTAAAATTTAAAAATTTTTCCCCAAATTTAGAAAATTTACCAAAATTTTTTCCCCCCCCCCCAAATTAAATTAGGGGGGGGGGGTTTAAAACCCCTTCCCCATTCCCCCGGGGGGGGGGTTAATTGGAGGGAACCCCCCCCCCCCCCCCCCCCCCCCCCCCCCCCTTTGTGGGGGCGCTTAATTTAATATGAAAATACTAAAAAAACCCCCACCATCACCCCCCCCCAGAAAAATTTTCAATTTCTGCCAAAATATATATTTATTTTTTTGTAGATTTTTGTAAGGGGGGGGATAAGGAAAAATTAAAAAACTGTTTTTTTTTGAATGAATTTGGGTTCTCTTCCCAAAACATCTTTTTTCCCTTTTCCGTAATAAAAAGTTTCTTTTGAATGGATTTGATTAAAGTTTAAGTCCCTCGGTATAAAATAAATATTTTGATGGAGATGAGAAATCTGCTTCCTCGTTGGTGAATAACCAATAGTTTGGATCCAATCATTTAAATAAACGGTTTAGTTAGTTTAGTTTTTTTTTTTTTATATATAAGAATTGTGCTATAATTTCTAGTCACCGATCTGTTGCTGCTATATTTTAATTTGACGAACCGGAATTTGTCGATGTTCTTTTTCCTGTTTGGTGCGATTGCAATTGCGGATCTTGACCTGCCGGACCTTATGACCACAGTGTACCAATCTTCTGATGGCTACTTCCAACAGGATAATGCGCCATGTTATAAAGTGAATCATCTCAGACTCATTTCTTGAAACTTTTCCACTTAAGTTATTGTGAATTGAGCATATTGACAGACAACATTTTATTTTTTTATCTTAAATGCAATTTTTTTTTTTTTTAATAATTACTGCTCTAAATGTATTGCTCTGTCAGCTAAAGATCTGTTTTGGTCTCTATACTTTAATTAAATAAATCAATTCAAGCTAAAATGTAAGAGGCTATACTGAGCCTGATCTCTTTGTATCAGAGATTTTCTTACCTTTCAGAAAAATGTCACTTGGAGTAAAACCCCCCCTGCAACCCTGATTTGCATTTTTATAGCTCACAGCATGTTCATTTACATGTTAAAGCCTCCCCTAGAATTCCATGGGGGGGAGGCATGGGGGGAACACTGCCTAACAAAGTCCACGTCAATTTCTGACAATTTACGGGAGTTTTCGGCGAAGCCTGCAAATTGTCGTAAACTGCCGCTAACCTGAAGTTCCACGACAATCTACAGTGCCGCATATTGACGAAAATCCCACTTTTCATGCAGTGGCTGCTCCTGCTGCTCTAGATGTGCTGCAGGACCTTTTAATACACCTTCATGTTCTTCAACCATTGCCTTTGCATGTAAACCAGCTGCTTCTGCTGCGGTGTGAATGTAGCATAACACATTGGTGCTTGAAAGAGTAAAACTAGAAAAAGCCTGAATAAATAACAATTTCAATAGCTTTTTATGTACTGATAGCAAAGTGTAATTATGTTACACAATAGAAATAAACAGTTAAACATAAATAACCTTACACTTTAAAAGTAATAGTTTATGATTTGTAGGCGATTGTAGTGGATTTTAATGCAGTACAGTTTACGGCAGATTACTTTTCTTTATTCAGCTGTCAAAGCGTGTGGGGGGAGGGACTCGTTTAAAGCTTGCTAAAGGTAACAATTTGACTTGCTCTTTAGGCTTTAGCTTTTCATTTTTTCTACCCCATTCATTTACTTTAGCTTAATCTGATATTGGGGGCTGGGAGTACAAGCTGCAGTCTCCATGGGAGGTTAGTGAGGTTTGGGAGACAGCGGCAGAGGATGTCACTTTGTCAGGAACAGAATGACCTCTATTTCCGTCTGTGTTTATTCTCCTTTGTCTTCATCTGCAGATGACTCAAGCACAGACACCCGGCTTTTTAGATAAGTGGACAGCTTCCAGAATTGTATTCATTTTGAGCCAAGATGAGAGATAAACTGCTTGGTATTCATACGAATCAGTGAAATAGGCGTAAGTGAAATGTAGAGCCCAAACACTGAAGGGATATTAACGCTCCCTTGATGCTGCGCTGACGTCTCGTCTTTGAAAGCTCTGTTAAAAGAGGACAGATTGACCTGCTGAAAAATAAGTTAAATTCTGAGCCTTCTTTTTCCCTCTGGGAAAGATTTTAATTAGGAGCCATGTTTGATAAAGAGTTTACATGTAAAATTCTAGAATTTTGCTGCTTAACGTATGTGCATGTTGGAGTTACTCTACTAGTTTGATTAGGATGTTCTTTTTAGGAGAACTGTAGTTCCTCAGTTTGTGGATCAGTTTCTTTTTTCTAGTGTTTTTCGGCCTCTGGTGTTGGATGCTATGCAACTGGAAGTATTATCACTTTTTTAAAACTTTTTTGTACATTTGTTATCATGTATAACCATAGCAACCATAGCAGCAGTTTTTACACCTGGAAATGGCTCATTAGAATCTGTAATGCTAAAATAATCCTTACCTCTGCAAGTACCAGCTGTAATGAAAAGGAGGCGCCGGGAATACAGAGCAGCAGCAAGGAGACATTCAAGCTTTCTCTTCTATCAATTATTATGAGCTGTCTGAGATCTTTAGGAAACAGGTTAGACAAACTGCAAACCCTACCAAGGACCCAGCCAGAATATGGATAATGCCATATTTTGTGTTTTATTGAAATGTGAATGTAGGATTATATTCCTAACTCAAGTGTCTCTGCCAGTCTTTTTTGACTACTCAAGTGGGCAGAGATTTAAATAAGGATGTAAAACTGAGCAGAAGTGTTTTGGCATTGTTTGTGAACAACAGATGGTCTCATCCAGGATACATGACTATAAAGATTGATTTCTGCAGCCTAGATATTGACCTGTTGGCAGTTGTTTTCCGTCCATATTATTTGCCCAGGGAGTTTACCAATGTTTTTTTTGTAAATTTTGCATTCCACCTTCTGCTTTTCCTGACCCTTTATGTAAAGCCATTAGTTCTGCTGTTGCTCTTCTACAAACACAACAGTCAATTACATTTGTGGAAATAACTGGTGACTTTAATCATGCCTCACTGTCTTCTATGCTGCCAACATTCCATCAGTTTGTCAGCTGCTGTTACAGAGAAAGCAACATTTTAGATTTGTTTTATGCAAATATTAAGGACTGATTCCATCTACTACAAGCTACCTGCTCTTGGAAAATCTGATCACTATCTTATTTTCTCTACTCAGAGCCTGTAAGATAAATTAAAAATCTATAAGAAGATGATCACAGGAAGCTTAAGAAGCCCAGAAAGGTTGTTTTGAGGCTACAGACTGGGTTGCATGCAGTGTGTCAGCTGCATTCAGAGAACATGAATTAAATGACTGTGTGCTTGACTAACCACATAATCGTCTGTGTAACACTATCCCTACCGGAATAATTATAAACCATGGATCACCAGTGATATGAAGAAACTACTAAACAATAAAAAAGAGCCTTCAGGAAGGGAGACAGGAAATTATTTCGGAGCATACTCAAGTAACTTCAGATCAAGGTAAAAGAAAGCAAGGAAACATACAGGAAGAAGCTGAAATGCAAGCTCCAGCAGAAAAATCATGAGCAGAAAGAAGATCAAAATCAAAGTCTGGAGAGAGCTAATGAATTGAATACAATCTTTAGTAGGTGCAGCTCTCCTTCTCTCCTGTAAACAGTTACATGGACATCCAAAGCTTTCCTCTCACACCTCAAATGTTTAATCCTCTACTTGTGCCATCGACCGTCCTGCTTCTATGCGTAGGTTCTAAGTCAAATCAGAAGATGGTGCTGCTTCCTCCACCTTTCACCTGTCTGTCGCTAGAAGCTGTTAAGAGGTAACTGGAGAGACTGAATAAGAATAAATCACAGTTAAATGATATTAATATTATATGAAAGGAAGCAGAGGTGGTGGAGAACAAATATCTTGCTGTTTAGCTTTACAACAAACTTGACTGGAAACATAATTGTAATGCCATCTTCAAGAAGGGACAGAGCAGACTGTACTTCTTAAGGAAATGTAGGTCCTTTAGTGTTTGTAGCAAAAGTCTGCATAACTTCTATAAGTCTGTTGTAGAGAGTGTGATCTCTTCTGGCATCAACAGCTGAAGTAACAGTATCAGATTAACTGTTTTCCATATATACTGTATGTACAAACAGTCGTTGATGAAAGGCAGCCGAGTGATTTCAACATTTATTTTACCTTAGGTATTAATGATGTATTTTCTTTTTCTTATTATTAAATAGAAAATATGTTCTAATAGTTTTTTAATATTATATGCAGTTTTTTTTTTTTTTTTGGCTGAAGGGAATTTGTCCGATGAGTGAACTTTTGATCTCCACTTGTGGCTGTTGTTGAAAATTCCACAAATCATGAAACTGGTCCAGTGTGGCTTTGCAGATTATTAAAAGGCTCTATTGTGTCGAACTGTAATGAATTAATCCTTTCCTCTATCCAACTTAGTTACTCTGTGCTGTAATTCACTATGTTAACATTTGATGTTTAATGCCATACTTGGTGCCACGTGTTCATTTGCATGTTTCCGACTATTGTAACTACCCTACAGGAATGGTAACCTGATTGGTGACAGATTCTAACTTTTGACAATATGTGGACATGTCATACTAGTCAGCCAATATAACGTACTTCCTGCTGTTTATTTTCTGTTTCTCTTAAGCTGCTTTCTCACTGGAATTAGGAGGTTTTTGAAACTTGGGTTGACCTATAAAAAGCATTTTAACTGTCTGAGAATTCGTAAATCAGCTGAAATGAGATTGCTTATTTAGATATTGCTATATGATGCTATACGTATAATGCTATGGGTTAATTTTGTTCGATACTTCAAGGCCTGATTTCTTACTTGTAAACAACAGCACCTGTCTTTCACAGTGAATGTGTATTAAACATGTGGAATAATCATGTTTATAATAATCAACTTTATAGAGAATAACATGGATGGACCATTAGTCCCAAGGTGTTCAGCTGATTTTTCAAATCTAGCGCTACTGTATGGTGAAACACAAATACAAAAATATACTTCAAATTTATACTGATTTGGGTTTATCTTTGATTTAAAGTCAGTGAGAATTAATTTCTCATAATTGAAATGTTTTTAAGAGGAAATGTTCTGCTCCATGCAGAGAATGTGATTAGGGATCAAAAGGATAAGATGTCATGCATTGATCGTTTGCGATCAGAAAAATAATCTAACTTCTGCCTGTTATTTATTTTTCCTATTTGCTTAATCTATTCTGCTTTTAACAGTGCTTTTAATTGTTAAAAAGTCAATGATTATACTCCTGGTGTTTTACAACAGATAAACTACAACATAGCTCTGTGAGCCTAAAGGTGCTAAAATATTCAGGAGGTTTACTAGTACCTTACAGTTTAAATGGTAATGGAGTCTCTGCTTGTTGCTAAAGTTTTTAAAATATCCACTGATTGCAGGAATATCTCATTTACTTGCATACATTATTATATTTATCTTCTGAGGCTTTGTCTTATTTTATTTTTCATAGTAATAAAGACATCACCTGTTGAAAATTCAGGATATTCTTAGTATTGGATATGAGATTGTTTAAATTAAAGCCAAATTTAAGCAAAGGTCAGATTCAGTATGTTTATGTACCCTACGTCTATTATGAGCAGAATCATCATCGATTAACTAAATACTACTCAGCTTTTAAACATGAATTACAATTAATGCCTCAATGTAACACGCCACTGCAGCGCTTCCTCACAGTGCAGCTGCTTTATATGGGTGATTGCCTCATCTATCTTTATCTTTGTCATGAATGTGGAATATTTCTTGCAGCATGCAGTCACTGAAGTGGGTTTTCATGTAGTTAATTTTAGTCTAGCTGTTGTTGAGGCAGTTGTGTTCTACAGGCTGCGGTTCATCCTTGGTTGGGATTAGCAGATTGCGTTGTTGGTGTGGGCTATTTGTCTGAGTCATGTTGATGTGGATTGTTTTTGATGTGGAGATGTGTGTACCAGCACTGCCATTGTGTTTTTTTTTGCACACAGCAAGCAGAAGCGACCTTGTTGTTCCTGTTGCCACATTGTCAGGTATAATAGCATTTTTTTCGCTGGAGGCTGTATAACATCATGCCCGATAACATCATGCTGCCTGAGGAACATAGGATTTTGTAATACTGAAATGTTGTAAATCAGGGTTTTTCTATAATTAGCACTATTCTCTTCTATGGATTCTCTCTTTGTTGAGATTGTTTTTTATTTATTTTATTTATTTATTTATTGTTTGATTATTTGTATTATGGAGGTACAGCATGGGAGTCACGAAAGTTTATGTTGTTTATACTTCATATTCCCCCCTGCAATTTTTTCCACTAGCTGAAATATCTTTAAATACACATTAACATGAATTCAACACGCTGTGGTAAACAGATAAATGGAGGCAGAAGATGCCTTTAAGTCATCAATGCACACATTCAGCGACACACAGAAGCTCTTTCAAGCAGGGCACCGTTTCATTCACAACACCTGTCCCTTCAACCAGGAATCAGAGTCAGAAATACTTTAATAATCCCAGGGTGAAATTACTTTACCTACATTACTCCATCTGTACTCCATTCATACAATATATATAATTAGGGGGTCCCTGCTCCATCTCGCCATCAGTTTGGGGGTCCTTGGCCTGGAAAACTTAGAAGACCCCTGGTTTAGTGTATGGCTGAGCATGAGTTGTAAATGATTTTTTCTTTTTATAAAAAAAATAATAAATCATACAACATGGTTTACTTCATAAAAATCAACCACTTTTGAATAACAGAGTTTGAAGAATAACTTTATGTAAAATCTTATCGATTCCTCCTGAAAAGCATGTTGCTGTTGTTGAAACTTGCTAAGTGACATTTCACTTTAGAGTCAGAATGTAAATTTTGTGATGATCAAAGAAAACCTGATGAAATTCTGACTTTTTATACTATGTGGCTATAAGACACAGTATAGGGATCAGCATTAAAAACCTTATTTAACACCAAGGATAACTATAACTGAGAAAATGTAAAAAGCTTAAAAATTATCTCAGAAAAGTCGTAAAACATTCTTTGGCGTTTTGTATTAGCATTCTTTAGTGAGTTCAGGATAGAAAGAAATAATTTTATTACCATACCTATATTATTTATGGAAACCCAGATGCATATCTGGTTGCAAAAGCATCTGGCTTGTCGAAGAAATACTTCAGAACACTTGTCTGCAACAATCTTTGCGGCATCAATCTTCAGTGAACATTGGTACACCTGTTATTTTGCTGCCTAACATCAGCCACCTTGCCACGCTGTGGAGGGTGCGGCCAATAACAAAGGAAACCAAAGCCGCCTACCCGTTATGTGAATACAAACAGATGATGACAGATGAGAAATTCCCAGAAAACAAGCCTTTTCAAGTCTAAAAGTTATGCTTTTAAATATTTTAGATATTACAGGCTGACAATGGAAACAAATGTCCCGCTCGTCAGTTTCAATTTGCATGTTTCCAAACAACACAAGGCCTTGTCTATATAAAGCCTCAAACTCAATGCCAATCCAGACATTTTAAATTGAGAAAGCTTCCTGCAGGGGAAACGAAACGTCTTCAAACCTTTGAAACCAAAGGATTGAAAACCTTTGAAACCTTTACGGAAAAACTTTCGTACATACTACTGTAAAGTTCTCATACATACTAGGAACTGTTTATGAAAACCGTCCGAACCGTTCGGTTTGACCGTCTCGGTTCGATTCTCGTGTGTTGCGTTGTCGCTCTTGCAATGCCAGAATCTCACCTACTTTTAACCTAAGACTGTCACAAAGATGTATCAAATGTCAGACTGCTTTTTTTCTTTCAGTTTTAACCTGACTATACAAGACATAATAGATTTTCCTAACAATCAACATAAACTGAACCGAACCAAAAACCGTGACCACGAAACCGTGAACCGAACTGAACTGTGGATTTTGTGAACCCATTCCACCCCTAATACATATTAATAAAAAGCTTTCATATGCACTACTGAAAAGCTTTCATATACAGTAGGTAAACATTTAAACAGAAAATAGATTCCATAAAGGTCATTAAACCAACAGTCACATTTATTAAACCATTTTGCATTTTAAAATATCATATAATAAATGTTTTAAATGTTATTTGGAAAGCTAATGACAAACTTTAAAATTCAAATTAAATTCACAGGATTTGTTTATTTTTTCCAAAGTTATGGGAGGAACAACAGAATATATGGCTACAATATTTGGTTCCCCTCACATAACATACTTAATAATGATCAAAGGTGACCAAATCTACAGGATTTGTTGTTGATGAGGAGAGAAATAAGCACAGTTAAAGATTTGCATATAAATTAATCTTCCCATTTTATGGAAGGGGAACAGATTCATTTCTTCTCATGTAATGAAGGTTTTTTGTCATTTTATGTTCAATGCCCATCCAGGTAGGATGTCATATTAATGTTGTAGATTTTTGTTCTATTCAATTCCCAGTCAGCTAGGAATGTGTATTTCTGATACTTTAAGAATAGTTCCCTCCCCGGTAGGGGTGTGAAATATACTATTTAATCAGATATTATATCGGCGGTTATATATTGTTTATGAACACACGCCCTACTAGCTGTGTGTTAGAACAATAAGAAAGAGTGATTTGAACACTAGTCATGGTCAAACAGTTAATTCTGCACATACATGGAAAAAATTCACCGCAACTTCTGTTTAAAATATAAGACTTTATTAACAAAAATCATTCAGCTACAAGTCGAACATATTTTAGTTTAACATGGCCATGCACCTCTCTGTGGTAGAAAAGTATTTAAATCTTTCTGCCTTCAAAACATATGAGCGCAAACGGTCATTTAATTGTTTGTTTTGAGATTTGAAATCATACTGATTTCATAAACGACCAGCTCTCCTGCCTCTGCTTCTTTGAAATAAAGATTTAATAATTGTGTTGCCATGCAGTGATTTTTCCTGCTGACTTTCGATCAGGCCAGTTCAGCCTTAATTTGCTTTTTTTTGTTTGAGGCTACAAAGCTGCGACAGACTCCGTGATTTGTAATTAGTTTTGATATGACTCTTCGTAGACGATATTATGACAATTAAACTTAATTAGGAGACAGAATTACAGCCCCCTACTGACCACAGAGATTATACATGGGCCTGCTGACGCATGAACCATTCAAACACACACACAATGACGTACTGCGTAACTGTTGCCTTATACTGATACAGAAAAGAGCATCTTACTTGTTTACTTGGCTGTATTTTGAATTTGTGTTATCAAGATTTTCAAAGCTTGTCTGTAAATAATAAAACTTAAAAGAAAAAAGGATTGTGTTTGAAAGAACAACAGATTTGTTGTTCTGTGCTTGTGTATTTGCATGAAACATTTCTAACAGTGGGTTGCTTGCATCAAATAAGAAAGGAAGATTCTGATTTCCCCCAAGCTCTACAAATCAGCACATCGTCTCTATCTGCTTCAGCTGCTGAGTCCACAGGATTGGCTCATGAGATAGCGCAAAGGTAATCCAGCCAAGCTACTTGTAGAGGGGTTGCTTTCTTGGCACACACACCGTTTCTGGCTGATGGACTAGATAGGTGTCTCCTCAATAACCTTGCTTGCTTAAAGTTTTTTTGTGTGCTTGTGAAAGCTCTGGCAAGTGGTTAAGGTTCTGCTGATGCAAAGTCAAATGGAAGAAGACAGATCAGTGCTTAGCATTGTGCATCTTTATCTAAATGTGTTTCTATCAAGATGTACCTGACTTGAACAAACCAAAAGCAATCATGTGAGCTGGAACTTTTGAATTCCTCCAGTCCTATAGAGATTAGCTTTGACTGTGATAAGATGTCAAGGCTTTCTTTAGGGGGGGAAAAAGAAATCACTGGCTGCAAGAGCAATTAAGGTGTTATCATGGATCTAGTTTTAGTACTTCCCTTTTCCAATTGTGCAGTTCAGTTCCTCAATCTGTCTACATCCTATATTTACAAAAATACTCATTAGTACCATTGTTGAAACATAACAAAGGTATCAAATGCCGTCTTTCCAGCAGTTTATATTGGAATTAATTTGCCTTATTAGCCAGAATAGTTCCCACACTTTCTTTCTTTCACACTGGCATGTGGCATATTCACAAAACTAATTTATTAATTTATCAGTAAACCATAATATCTTAGATTAAATTCCAGTATTTATAGTTTTGTGTTCTTCAGAGATGAATTTGGTGACATGCACTTGGGTTAAGGTTACAAACTTATGACTTGGGATATTACTTCATAATGTTCTGGGAAAAAGTTAAATTCAAGATTAATCTTAAACCGTCACAATGCCCTACCCTAGTTTGACTGGCAGTTTTCCAGTGATGCCATCTTAGTTCTGAGCAATGAGACACACATCAGTCCAAAAAACTGATGTGTGAATAAATAATATATTCATGCTAAATCTTTCACTGTTTTAATTATGAAATCAATTAATCAGTGAGAAGCACAGAATAAACTGAAATACTAATCTTGGGATAAAGATTAAGATATCATATTAGTCACACTAAAACACCACTATAGGACACCACCAAATGGCTTTCATAAAAAAAAGAGTAATCAATCATTACATTTAGTAACTGTTATTATGCAAAATAACAGTTATTGTTTGGAAGATTAGGATGCCAATGTCAATGTCAAATTCTTTTTATACAGCATTTTAAAAACAGGTATAAAACTGAACCAAAGTGCTTTACAGGAAAAACAACAACACCAATTAACAAAACAGAATATGAAACACTACTTAATGATCAAATGTCAATAAATCCACAAAACAGGATGTAAAACACTGCTTCAATTAAAAGCCGAAGAATAAAAAGAAGTTTTATTCTTGGGAGGCTATTTATGGTAGAGCTTGCGATCAATTGTTTACCACATGTGAGGCTGGGAGTAAGTGATATGTGGTTCTCCTTCTGTTTTTAGGCACAGTATTTTTTGCAACATAAATTATTTCAAACAGCCTAATTTGTCTTTTATGTAATTATTTCGAAGGGTAGCTGACTGGCAGTGCTCAGGAGCAAATTGGGGAGGGGTTGGACTGCATTATTCCATGCTTCATATTGGTAGAAAAAAGTATTAATCTATGATTACATTTTTAAATGAATATTTAACCTTCTTTTAGAAATGTAGGTGTATTTTAATATCAAAAACCCTATTCCTGTTCTGTCTAGTTAACTATACAAAATCCCCTCTCCAAGGGGCAGTGAATACATCAAAATGCCTCAACAATCTTGCAACCTCATTGATTTAAAAAAATAAAATTAATTAGTTTGTCTAGTGTTAATACATAAACAGGTATGTGGGGTCCTGTGAGGGAGTAAGATATTTCAGCAGTGCCAAGGACTTCACCCCTTTTGCCATATTCTCGACAATAACACTAATATACATTAGGCACTGCGTATCAGACTGTTACTTTCTCATCAAATCTATACTCACCGTTCTTCTTAGTGTAGGATATAATGTGATAAAGCAAAGAGGTAGGTAAATAGCATACTGATGGCCTTGGTCACTTACCTGCCTCTGTGGCAATCAACAGTATCTGAGATTACATGCCAAAAGACATCACACCAGGTGGTCACATCAACCCCCGAGGCCTTAGGAGACTCTGACTTCATTTTTGCACACATATTTCTCAACAGAAATCAAAAAATAAACACAAGGTCATCTACATAGATGCTTGGATGACAACATAATGCTTTGATGTCTCAGCGGAGAAGTCTCATGGGGTAATTTGTTTACTGGCTTGACAGGTACCATCTGCTATTCATCCCAGATAAAATGTGCTCTTATTAGGTATCTCTAGATAAACATTAGGTCTGGCAAACATGTTTCGACAGCAAAGAAGGGATTTATTACAAATATATCACTGGACACATTAATCTGCACAGTGCATATCTGCACATATGAATATCTGGTTAAGAACAGTTCTATAGACTAAACATAATTGAAGCAGTTCAGAATTTTTATGTTTTTCAAAAAAGAAGGAAACAATTGTATGCTATACTTTGTTTGCTTTATTCAGCAGCTCTTATTTTTATAATTTACATATATTTTTATGTGTTTTGTACTCTTTTAAGTTCTACTTGTACACATGATAGAACTGGCTGCTTTGTGGAAAACTTTGTTTTTATCCCTTTACTCTGCTTTTGTTTGAAAACCAGACAAGTGACCAAACTCCCATTGTTTACATGAGAGATTATCAGTAAGCAAAGCTAGACTGAGCCCCGTACCACAGAGCGACTTGATATGTCCCGCTAGCTGAGAAACAAAAAAAAAAAAAAAGATCTGTGTCAAAGTCAGACATGCTACAGAAAGGTATAGTCCTGTCGTCCCATTCAGCATCATCGACGAGAATAGAGGATCCTTTAGATCAAGACACAAGGAGGAGCTCTAATCTTTCTAATCCACCTCCTAGGATGATTAGGTCGGTGTGTGAATGATCTAAACGAGTTCTTCAATAAGCTTGAGGAGTGGACCATCAGCGGTCTTGGCGACGTCACCGGCCTAAATTTAAATAGATTATATCTTAAAAAGTAAAGCAGCACAAATGTTGGTTTTAACGGCACAAATCAGCACAAACGAAGCACTAAAAAAGGAGACCACTTTGGTTCAAATCGGAGTTTATTCGGGGGATGGTGACCTCTGGATGACCTAAAAAATAATCTTTAATATCTCTTAAACAAAAGCAGCACAAACAATATTTTTTTCTGCACAAATCTGCACTAACGTAGCACTAACAATTCAGTCTATTTGCAGAGTTTTTTGACATGGGTGGGGTGTCAGCTTCACGCAGCTAAACACTGGTTGTTGTTTTATAATAGGCTAACAACTACAAAATAAAATGTCTGCTGAGTTAAGAACAACATGCAGACTCTACAAACAAGAACCCAAATAGGATTGAAAGAAGAATTCCTCCAGCTGAAAAAGGCTACCTCTGTTCCTTTTATTCAGCAAACATAAAACATAACCACTATTTCATATGTGATTTTATTTGAATATACTGTTTGTTGGGGGTTCCACATCCAAACATTGGGAACGGTTGCTAATAAAATCATATGCAAAACATGCTTCTGCACATTGCACCACTGATGTTTAAAGAGAAAGTATCTACTAATAATTCTGCTTCAGAAACCTCGGTGTTTGCTTGTTTTTTTTAATTTGTAATGTAATTTATATTTTAATCTCCATATTGTAAGGAATTACAGCCAATTCCTTCAATTACTAGCTAGACCAAGTGACTAGTGGGGGGCTTCAGTGTGTGAAAGCCTTTGCAATACATCAGCTGAGGTCGGCTGGGAGCATAAACTGTAATCCGATTACATCTGATGACATCATCAGTAACAGAGCAGCTAAATGTGTTGCACACCAAGCAGGGAAAATACACAAAATGTAATTTAGACGCTGTGCTTTCCCTGCAGTCCTGCAATCCATCCGTTTAGCCATCTGGGGATATTCCTCCGTTTTGGCATCTTTGACCTCGGGAGTAAAATATAAATGTATAAAACAAAGACACTCACTTGTAGCTCTTTGTGTAAAGAATTTCCAACGGAGCAGTCTTAATGGTGGGACAAGTGGGTCTGCTGTGCTTCACTTTGACTACCTGTTGATTTTATTTTGCGTGCATTGATTCTCATTTTATCCTCCACTGGGTTCAGGTAGTACCAGTTTGTATGTTTATCCGGGGGATGCTTTGGTTGCCCTGTGAGCAAAATGGGCATGATTTAATCAATATCTACTTTAGGGCTTTTTCTGCATTCAATAAGTCAACACAGCAGGGCACAAAACACACAAACACAGTTTCTGTCATCTTTTATCGGCTTATCTGTGTTTCACTCATATTTGGGTAAAGTAGAAACACCCAGCATGTGTACACTGCTCTATTTGAAGACCACTACCCTCTTATTTCTTAATGTTTGCAAGCTGATGTGACTTTGCTTTGATGTGTTTAATAGGCTCCCACTTCTGTTAAAACCATCTAATACAGACCTTCATAAACCACTTTAAACCAAAGCAAATCCACTCTACAAACTGGGCTTCAATCATATCTTTAAAATCTGAAGGCTTGAAAGTATTTCATGAGTTGTATGTCAGTACCAGCACATTAAAGGGATTGTATGCTTTTGTGTTTACCCCCTTAGTTAATACTTTACAGAACTACTTTTTTTGCTACAGTTACAAATACAAGTCTTAGGTGTATGTCTCTAAAACCTTCACACATCTAAATGACAATAATAAAATAAAAACTTTCCCAATCACAATTTTAAAACAAACCAGTCTGATGAAGTTTTAAACCAGTGATTCTTTAAACTTCAACTTCCGAGTCTCGTCACTGTTGCATACATGTGGAGCTAAGCACTTAAGGACTTTGACAGTACATATTGCTAAGTTATTGAAATATGATACTGTATAAACCTGCTGTGTCCAATTTAAACCTTAAGGTCTGGCATCCTGCATGTTTTAGATGTTTCCCTGATTTAAAACCTCTAAATCAAAATATAGGTTCTTTAGTAGAATGCTCCAGAGCCTGGTGAGATGCTAAGGAGTAACCATTTGAATCAGCTATCCATCGCTCACTATATTTTTAGGTGGCAGCATTCTCTAGCTTTTCTTCAGCTGATGATGATCTTATTATAAAAATTATCACCATATCATGATGCTACCACAAAGTTTCACCAACATGTCCAAAGTTTGGAATACTGTTTTATAGCCTAACCCTGCTTTTAATATTGTCACATCTTTATTCCTGTGCTGTCACAGATGTTCAAAAGAAAAGTTAAATCAAATTAGCCGGGTTTTTATATTTCTATAATAAGGTTGGAGGATGGTTAAGAACCCAAATGCAGAGATAAGGGAGGCAGAGATGAGTTCTTGTAGGTTCAATTAAGAAAACTGAGGCAAACATCAGTTTTCTTCATTGAACAGTAAAACCAAAACCCAGAGAATGTCAGAGAGAACTCACGTGGGGAACCAGAGATGAGGAAGCAACTAAGCAAATAAGGAACCAGCGCTGAAGAACTGCACAGGGAGGCTATGGCTCTGTTCGAAAACCTAGGACGTGTCCTCCAAGGACGCGGTCTACCTAGACTGGATCCTTCCAAGTCCTTGAAAATAAGGAGACCGGAAGAGTTTTGGCTGTGAATTCGACCAGGTCTACTCTTCGGCGGGTTTTACCGCTGTATGCGCTGTTGCTTAGCAACCGTGAACGTTGACAGACAAAGCAGGAAAAGAATGAATACAGAAGTTTTCAAAACTGTTTATTTATTTCTTTTTTATTGTGAAGTGAACAAAGACTACACTCACAAGAATCCAGAATGGAATAAAAGTTCCAACCACCGGGAGCAGGAACAAATAAAATCAAATGTAATGATAGAAACCTTAGTCAGTTAAATAACCTGCTGCTGTCATTTTGCACATCTCTGATGTTGCTGCTATTTTCAAATATCCATTACTGTAAAAATGTCCTTAGCTGCATATTGGTTATTTATTCCCCAGTTTTATATTGTTAAAAGACTTTACAGTATTGTATTGTTTATATTTTAACTCTTCTCTATTATGTTATTCTTTTACATTTTTCTAAGGTCCACATTTGTGTGACCATTTTCAATAATCTTTCTGCTGCTGTAAATTTGCCCATTGTGGGACAATAAAGAGATTTTCTATTCTATAAAAGGGGTAGAAAGATATAAGTAAATCTAAACAATGTATTTATAAAAAATATATCTGCAAAATCTCTAATATTCAACAACAAAAAATACGTAGATAAGCATATTGTGCAAAACAGCAATAAAAAGATAAAAATCCTATCAGATTTATAGTCCCCACCCTGCAGATATATTAGAATCTGTCCTTTAATTCCAGCCAAACCCATTTACACAGTAACAGATTAAAACCTTTACATAAATCAAACTTTACCGCCACATATCTGACTCAATAACCATTAAAACAACAATTTTTCATTAATCTCAGACGGAACTATTAAAAGTATTATATTAAACTGAACTTCCCATTTTCACCACTGTTCGGCGCCAAGTAATTTTTACTCTGATCACAGCTTGCTTGGTCTCGCAATGAATCCTGGGAAATCCAAGAATACCGAGGATACATCAGACCCGTCCTTCAAATCGGGCAAAAAGAAGGACGCATTTTAAGGCCGCATAACAAGGACTCTTGGAATCCGACCAGACCTCGGCGCCGCGCTATGACGCAATCGGCCTTCGAATCCGGTCTTCTAAGGATGCGTCCTCGGTTTTCGAACAGAGCATATATATGGGAGACAGAAGAAAGACTGGGGTAATCAGCTGATATGGAGCAGGTGTGAAAGGAACAGACTTGAAGGGAGCTAGTGGAAAGGAGATAGACACAAGGGGGCAACAGAGAGTAACTTGAGACTGCTTAAATATAACACAAAATGGAAAATAAACCAAAGATCAACAAAAGAGAATTACTGATAACTTAAAACTAAAAAGGGTGTGCAAAAATAAAATACACCACGTTTTATATCTCTGTGCCTTTAGGTGCTACCTTTTGTTGGTCCCTCATAAAAAAAAAAAAACAATCTTCACATTTTGAGTGAATGCAATTAATTAAAGTTTTCTCCTTAAATTAACACAAGACCGAAGTGTGAAAACCTCATCAATCTCCTGGTATTTGCCATGTCCTCAGATATGTGTGCATTTTTAAGTCTAATCTTCCTGGAGCAGAGCTGAACTGCTCTCTCTGGAAACCAAACAAGACATCCTACACTCCTCATGACCTTCAGCCACAATCAGATTAAATACAGAGAAGGACTTTCCAAGTTATTACTATCTCCAGTTTATCCAAATTAAAGATCCTCTTAAGTAAAGTGTTATTGTTAGAAACTTCCCTAACCAACTTCTTGCCCTCTAATCAAACAGAAATGTATTTAAACCCAAATAAATTTCCTTTAAATTGCACAAAAATTTATATAGCATAATTATATTAATAAACAGGAATGTTTGTAGCATTTGGGACAATTGGTGAAACATAAATTAATATTTGATTGTTGGTAAACAACATTTATTCTGGCTTTAATTAGCTAGATATACATGAAGACTTTTCCCTGACTTGTAATTAAAACAAGCCAATAATGACAGTTGAAAGCCTTTCTAAGAATCTTCATCACCGCATTGAAACTTCACTGTGGTCTGAGGTGAGAGGAACAGGCGCCGGCATTTATGGCTTCTTATGATAGGTTAAGACACCTGTCAGTCACTGGAAGGATATTTATTTTAAGTTTGTCTGCTTGACGTCTCTATCAGCTCTGTGGTTTAAGTAAAACATTTAGTAGTTTAGCTTTTTTCCTTGAGGTTCTCTCTCATGAAACGTTTCACTTGGTTTGTGTGACTATTGGACTAGAGATGAGAAATAACGCCTTAATAGTTGGAATTAAATCAGGTAAGTCAGTGATTAAGTGGTGGTTCTCTACCACCAGTGGGTGTTTTTATGTGTTTCTCAGGAATTGCTCATTGGTAGAGAGGCGGTTTTCAAGGGAATTATTATGAGTCACATCTGGAGCAGCAGCGGTTTTCTCTCCCCCATCTGGTTAATGATTGCAGCAGTGGCATTACACACACATTTGCTTTTTTTCTGATCTCTAACAAATGGTCAGTTTTCACGGTTTCTTTGTGAACAATAAATGTTTTGCCTTTATTACATTTATATGACAATAAAGGCATTTTTTTATATATATATCAGCATTTGGGTAAAAAGCCTTTAAGTATATATATTTTATTGCAGTGGAATAAACTTACCGTAAATAAAAATTAAGAATACAGTAAAAAAAAAAAAAAAAAGCTTCTGATTTCATCCCGTTTATTCAGTAAAGAAAGAAATCCAAACCAAAAGCATATTTATATAGGTAAGTTAAATCTTAAGGAAAAGAATAATAAAAAATAAACTTAGAAAAAAGAGGTTTACTTTCAAAAGATGTGATAAAATGGAATCTTTAAATATTTAAATATTAATCCATAAGTTACTATAGTTACATTTGCAAGTGGGAAAGACAACTCCTGATTTGTCACAATTTTATGGTCTTTAACTGTTGAAATGAATAAACACAAGTAACTTGTTAACATCTGTAAGTGATTAGGAGGCAGGCATAAAACCTCTGTGTTTAATGAAAAATCTAATTAAAGCGATGTTTGACTAAGATGAAATAGTGTTGTTGGACAAGTTAATTGAGAAGTAAAAGTAAGACCTCAGTTGAATGCTGTAAAAAAGAACATTTCTCGCTTTCATCTGCTTCTACAATTAATCCAGACATTGTTTCAACAAAATTTCTGCTTGACGAAAAGGAAAACTAGTATTAAGATAAGATACCTTAATAGCCAGCAGTTATCCAGTGTTTTAACACACTCATACTTGAAGACCTATTCTTAAACATTTTTGGGACTGAAGCTTCCTCCAGCTCCCTCACGAGTCAATGTTTAATTTGTTTTAAGTGGTTCTAAAGTAAATTTAGCTCATAAGTCTTTAATGCCCCTGGTGTTACCTTGTTTATCACCTGTAAGTCACATAGACTATACGCCAATAATGGAACTTTAAAGAACCCAAAGCTACAGCCGCGCAATTTTAATAATGACTCTTTTCTTCATGCTTTAGGTTTAGTTCCCTAATCCTCATTTTTTTTATTCCACTCTCCAACTTCCCTGCAAACAAGTCCAATTTCTGCTTCCCTGACTTTCCATTTCTCTTCCTGATGTTTGTGGGTTGTTTTTGTCTGGATGGATAACATGTTTGCCTGACACATATTCCATTCCCCCTGTCTGAGGAGTCTTTAGTGAAGTCTGTCTGACATCCCTGCTTTCACCTTCCTTTTCTTGTGCAGCCATTGTTGACGGCCAATATGGAGGCCTGTGCAGTGTATCATGGTGTAGGTGGGTTAAGCCCTTGGGATGCTGCTCGTCAGCTCTGAATCACTGCCAGCTCCACGTCTGCAATTACAGTTGTGGTCTAGTGAGGAAAAGCAGTGGTGGAGACATGCGGAAAACATATTAAAGGCTTCTTGTGACTCTATGTGGAAAACCAATATTAATATTTTTTGCAATTAAAAATATAGTCCGCCTGGGTAGCTTCCTGTCAGCTATATTTAGCAGGATTTAATACTATGATTCTTGTAGCTCCACCTACCTTTGTTACCATGAAGTGTCTTTTTAAATTAACACTAAGTAACT
This sequence comes from Cyprinodon tularosa, assembly GCF_016077235.1. Lineage (NCBI taxonomy): Eukaryota > Metazoa > Chordata > Actinopteri > Cyprinodontiformes > Cyprinodontidae > Cyprinodon > Cyprinodon tularosa. The sequence continues at coordinate 240,752 of NW_024039694.1, forward strand.
GTATTTAGTAACTTTTGTGATCATACGTTGACTTAGATCTTGTTGAATGACATGTCTGTCATGGCCCGAGGAGGTATGTATCACTTTCACTGGGACTAAGCAACTTTGAGGATGGTGGCAGTAATCCTGCCACACAAAATGCCTAATAATTTACAAACTGTTTTACGGCATATGTCACTTCCCCCTTTTCCCGTTCGTTATAAAGACGGAAGTTGATGTGACTACATTTCCCAGAGATACTGTGTATTCGTGCAACTTGTGCAGGGTTGAAATTCATGCAATGCTACACCTTCCTGCTTAAATCTATACATTAGTTTACTATGAAATTATCAAGCAAAACATTATATTTATGTATCAAGGCTCTAAACTCATCAGCGCATCAGTCGGTGACATCAGTCACAATTTCAGCATCAGTCACGACTCAGAGCTGAGGGACCGATATTCAAGGCAAGACAGACAGTGGGATAACTCAAAAAGCATTTGTTTAAAAAATGGATTAACTGAGTAGCAGCGGCTAGGGCGTCTATCACTGGAAACTCTGTAAAAGGAAACACAGGTTAGTGACCATGTAAATCTAAAGGAGGATGATATGAATGCATGAGTGACTAACCTGGTTTAACATTTCAGCCGTGTCCTGAGAATGAGGTAGGATCCAGCCCAGTGGGCTGCCAACAAGATACCGTGAAAACCGCCCTCATCGTCCCAGACACTGCAGCCCCTAAGAATGGAGAACAAGCATGAGTCAAAAGCCAGGTCAGGTAAACAGATCAGAACAGGAACAGGCAGGTTCAGAGGGCCAGGAGTCCAAAAACTGTTCAGGCAAACCGTTCAAACGATAACAGGTCAGGATCAGGTAATTAGAAACACTCAGGAATGCTAAAAACCCTCTCACCACTGGAACACGTGAACGAGAATAATCTGAGCCCTAATAACTGGCTGCAAGCACCTTGAATAGAGGCAGGAACAGGTGGATCAGATGAGCAGTGATTAGAAACTGGGCATAGTCGGACAGGGGAATGGAATGAATAATTAAGCCAGTCATCAGCACCAAGATCATGACAGCATCATCATATGACATTGATTTGCCACGATTAGATCCATTACCTCATCTTTCACACAGCTCTTAAAACAGAAATGTAGTTCAATCCAATTGCAGGCGACCAGGAGAACAGGAATTTACAACGCAATGCCCTGGTCCTCATGGGAAATGCGATCTTCCGTCAGGCAAAACAATACAGCTTTTGTCCACTGGGGGGAGCCAAAACCTACCAGAACTTAGAGTACTTCAGAACTGCTTTAAGGCTGTACACTGGGCTCACTAATGATATCAGTTTATTTGGTTTTATTGGAGACTTATTGTGTGTCATGAATCTGCTCTTTGAGCAACTCAGATGTCAAGATGATACATACTACCTCAAGCACAGAGTTATGCCACTACTCTGGAAGCACAATCAGACCAACCATAGGCAGGATTGTTAAATTTGAAGTAGCAAAGTCTATGTACTTCAAGCAGGTTTGTGATCTTAAAAAATTTTTTTTAAACAAAACATGAAAATAAATATGCTTCTCTACCTCAGAACTTGAGCTTTGAAAGAAACAATGAGAGGATTGTAATGATTTTTAGCTTTTTTAAGGTTTTAATCATACTAATTTTCCTCCGTTTCCTTTGAGGGAACCTTTTTTTTTTTAAATATGGCAGCTTTTCCGAGACTTTCTTAGTTCATTCATGATAAATGTGCACTCCTACAGCTCAATGTCAGGATTTTGAAGACATTATAAGCCTTTAAAGTCCAGAGTATGCTGCACTGCAGCCAAAACAAGCGCAAATGCATAAAAGGTCTACTTACAGACTGCCCTGCAAGCTGTGTGCTATTGAGGTGAATAGAGCCAATTTACAGTCAGCTTTGCAAACTTTCCCCCCCTTTTTTTTTAACACCTTTCATTCTGTAGCTCAGAAGGGAGATTTTCGGACCCATTAAAATGCACATGCACCCTCTGAAGACCCTTGTTTGTGTGTAGGCTTACAAAATGACCTTCTCTGCTGGACCCATAGGGAGCAGTGTTGTCCAAGTTGTCATGTCTGAGCCAGAGCTGCATGCATATGGGTGCATTTTGTCCATCCCAGTGGCTGACCACAGGCCTCAGACCAGACCAAGTGACAGACAGCGCTCTCTTCCAGGCACCCGCAGATGTCGGCAACATTTCCTTTAAAAAAAAATGAAGAAAAAATCAACTGCAATCACCATTACTCTAAAAATTCCCATAAAAGAATATTTTAATTCTATTCAGAAGATGAAAATCAGCATTTATGACAGATATCTCTGTAATATAGCTGTAATTATTGTTTTAGATAGTTTTTTAATCGTTGCATATAAAAAGTGGAAAGAAAATTACTAACTTCTTTAAAAACGTGGCACAAAAATTGGCATGTGTTTGTCTTTAACTCTGAGTCAGTATTTCATGGAACCACAGTTTCCTGTAATTACAATTGGAGGACTTCAGGTGTATGTCATTATTAGCTTTACAAATCATTGATTATTTCTTTCCAGCTTTAAGCAGTTTTTTACAAATGAGCTCCAGCTCATTCATATTGGATGGAGAGCATCTGTGTGACACTCGGGTTGATTGAGGTCTAGACTTTGAATGGGACATTGTAACACTTCAAACACCATGAAATACTAGCATAGGTCCTGTGTAATTCTAATCCTTTCCATCCTCTAAACGGTTTTTTGCAAAGATTACACTAATTTAATTCCATTTATCTTCTCATTGCTTTGTGCAGTTTTTCTGTTCATTCTAATGGAAAAGATTCCCACAGCATGATACTACTGGTAACCTGTTACACCATGTCGGGGATGTTTTGTTACAAAGGTGCATTAGAAATATATATTTTTTGTCTGTCTAATAGGTAGATCACACCAAATCTTTTTGCTATAGCCTATGCATGCTTTGTGGAAGGCTTTAAATAAACTTATGGTTCTCTTATTGCCACTCTGTCATTATCTTTTGCACAATATATAAAAAGATTTTTGGACCTTAGCTGGGAATCACTGCAGCTTCTCTCTGGTATATGGTCTTCATACTGGATGTTAGAGCGGTAAAAAAATTTTTTATGTTTGCATTGATTGAACTCTGTTAAATGTTTGATGGCTGGGATTTTGTTTTATAACTAAATTCCACTTAAACCTCTGCAGCTTTCTGTTTTTTTGTAATTACTACCATGTGTTTATCTCTCAAATAAGGACCAAAGTAAATTGAGAGTAAATTAAATATTAATTTAATTAAATAAACAGTTGCAATATAACAGTATTTTGTATTTAAAAAGTTTATATAGCGTGAAAACTGCAAGGTATTGTAAGAATAGTGACACTCAAGAGCAATAGAATAGGAGATCTACATCAAAGTAAAGCGATTTAGCTGGAGTCATTGTGTTAAACTTGGAGGTTAAACCGACACTTTGAAGGCACAGTTTCCAATATTAAGGGTATAAAACCGATGGTGCAAGCTGAACCAAACTAAGCAGAGCAAATGTAAACGTTCTGAGACAGTGATGTGTGTAGTGATGCTTGGAGCAGTTGTATGACATTAACCAGGGCCACATCATGGGGGAGTAAAGCTTTTCTTCACTCATAGGATTACAGGAGTCCACAGCCCAGTGCACCCCTAATGATGCTTTTCATGATGCCCATGAAGTGTTTACAGTAGCTTAAATGTTCAGTGGTGGATGGTTTAGTAATAAAGTTTTTCTCATGTCGTTTTGCAACATTTTGTAGTGTAATTCTCATGGCCGTGTTAGGAGTTACAGTAAAAATCTGTCTACTTTAGGAAACAGATGAACTCTGAGTAGGCTTGGTGAGAGATAAATGAAAAGTTATAGTGCCCTCTTGGGGTTTCAGGTGTCATTACTCATTTTAGTGTTTCCAGCTTGGCCTCATTAGTTTGTCCTTTTTATTCTTTGAGCAATTTGTTTCTTGTCTTTGCTGAAATGTTGGTTGAAGTGAAAATTTTAATGATTTTAAAATCCTTTGATTTTTCATTTTATCTTAGAGAATACAGCATAAATATTACATTTACAATGTCACAACAGAAGCTTAGTGGTAATGTTGTGTTTCTCCTCCTTTATTCATTACTCACCCCATGCTTTAATTTCCGGCTCCATATTGAAAATAGACAAGTCCGTGCAGACACAGACACAGTTTCATTTATGAATTTCTCAAATGAAATATGCTCATGGTCTCTAGTGGTTTCCTGACATCTTTGATCATAAATTAAATTGTGTCCTTCTATATCGACATTTGCTGAGCAGAGCCAGAAGGGATGATCTCTAGAGGCTCCTCGCTTTTTAAAGCAATTCACTCCTGTCTCTGTAGCAGGCTCAGACAGGTGAGCTGAAGTGAGATATATATTGTGCTACACACAGAATGATTGTTATAATTAGCAGGACACTTATTACACGGCTCCGGGTTGATACATCCAGTTATTGCCTGAGTAAAGAACTCAGGTTGGCAAGAGTTGACAGGGGAAGGAAGCACAGAGGATGTGGGTGAGGAGGATCACTCAGGGAGGAGGAAGAGGAGGGAAATAATTAGCTGAGCTTGTCATTCTAGTGATTAAACAGTGATTTAGATGCGTGCTAAGTGTGCGCACAGAGCTAAATTGGTTGCTCTGCTCTTAGCGGAGACGTGACCTGCGAGGACTGGGTCACCACTCTGCAATGCAGCAGCACAGAGGTGCAGCTCAGTTCAGTTCTGTCACTGCTCCCTCCATGCAGCCTTGATTGGTGTTTGTGCCCAGAACAGATGAGCTTGGTCCAAAACAGCGCTCAGTTCAGTAGCTGTTAGTTTTTACATTTGCAGCACATGTAGCAAACTGTGTACTCTCTATTCTTTGATAAATGGTTTGCATTAACTCTTACTCGGGGGTGAGTGTGTTGTTTTTCCCCATTTTAGTTAGTTTTAAAATTAAAGATGGATTTTATGCTCTCCCTTCCTAAGTATGTGTTTTAGGTAGCCTGAAGACGTAATGCTCCAACAACTGTACCCTTAAGCCAACATGTTCTCTGTATGTTATCATTCTGATTATACTCTCAACCTGTTTTATACAAGCCTGGTACCACTCATTCATAATGTTTCGCCTTATAACTATAGTCATTTTATTCACTTTTTTTTCTTGTCAGCTTTTCCTTTGTTCTCTTAGTGCTCTCTCAGCTTTCTTTTTTTAAATTTGTTTTACAGGTTACTTTTCTCAGAAAAAAAAGAGCAATGTTTACCTACCGCCTTACATTTGCCCTGATGAAAAGGTGAATAATTGGCATTTGTTGCATCTTATGGCTGCTGATGATAATAATGCAATCATTTGAATCAGATGTGCTTAAGTAGAGGCACGTCTAAGACAGTGGGCCCTAATGACGATGGTTCAGAAACGTAGCTGTAGCCTACTCAGACTGATCCAGTCAATTCACCAAGTTGAATGGGTCTCTGTTGATGTTATGGGGTCAGAACACACTGCTCTGGGATGAAATGTCTAGGAGGGAAGAGGAGCCCCAATGATCCTCACTGCTGTCCTCACCACTCTTCTCACGTTCTTCCAGTCCGAGGCGCTGCAGCCTCCACACCACACAGTTTGACAGCTGATCAGAACGCTCTCTATGGTGCTTCTGTAGAAGGCCGTGAGGATGGGCGGGGGCAGGTGGGCTTTCTTCAGCCTCTGCAGGAAATCTTCTGTGCACACTTGACCGGTGAGGTATTGTTCACAGACCAGGTGTGGTTATCTGTGATTTGCACCCACAGTAATTTGGTGCTTTTGACCACATCCACAGCTGAGCTGTTGATGAGCAGTGGGGCGTGGTTAGTCTGGTTCTTCCTGAAGACGACAAAGATCTCCTTCGTCTTCTCCATGTTCAGGATCAGGCTGTTGTCTCTGCACCAACCAACTAGCTGCTCCACCTCCTCTCTGTACAGTAGTCCCAGTCATTGTTGTCCCTGATGAGGCCCACCACTGTAGCGTTTTCTACAAGCTTCACAATGTGATTGGTGGTAAATTTTACTTAATTATTGTAGTTAACTCAGAATCTAAAGCCAGAAGTTATCCCAACACCACGTCTAATAACAGCGGTTACACCTGTGGCAGCTCAAATTACTGGAAGTTTCTACTCCTTGGAGGGGCACTATAGATTTCTGGCTCCCCAGTGGGCAACTGCCAGATTCACGAAAACCATTTTTGTGAGTAACCATCCAGCATTCCCAGTTCTGACTTCCTAATCTCAGCCTATTTTCTTTCCTGTCTTCTTCTGCCTATCATGACATTGTTGGATATTAATCAACCTCCTGTCCTACCTCTCAACCATTTTTTTTTATCTGCCCCTTTCTGGATTTTCTCTCTTTTGTGTGTCACACAAGCCTGGTCCTCGGATATGCCTCTGTTCTCCTGAAAATCTCTGCCTGGTTAGTGGCAACTTCTTGCCTAGATCACAGATTGCCAACACCATTATGGAAACCTCGCTCCTTAAGACAATTTCCCAGTACATAATCCCAAAACGGACTACAACTTTTCTACTAGCCTTGACCCTGTTCAGTCAGGCTTAAAATAATTAAAACAGTGATCCCAGTCTACCAAATGATGCAACTAGGATTAATTGTAAAAGGCAGAAGAATGTTCTGTTATATGAGAAGGTTAATTCATTTAATTCATTGCGCCTTCAACACCACATCGTTGTTCTTAGCCACTAACCCTGCCCTAGACCCAACAGTTCCAGTTCCAGTCAGTTCTTGTCCAGCAACAAGGAACTGACTGGTTTACTTATTGCAAAGTTGCTTATTATTTAACTCTTTCAGAACTTTTAGTCCTTTTTTTACTTGATTTATTGGATCTCCATATTCTGTCATTACAGAGTCAGAACCAAGATCAAGGAACTGAAAGCCATTGCTTTAAGTTTTTCAAATATTACCTCCTGGTAGTTTTTTTTTTTAGACCAGCAGTCTTTTGCTTTTTTTGTTTTGCGAAAATCTTCATTATTTATAATATTACAATGTCCTTCATAATTGAAAGTCTGCAAAAAGCTTTTTCCTTCTAAACAATACACAGCTATTTAGTTCTTGCTAAGTATGATGTCTTTTTGAAACAGCTTTTCTTTCCTCAAACAGCACTGACTCCGTTTCATTACTAAAACAGAACTTTTTTTTTCCCTTTTCATCCATCCCCCTCCAGAGAGAAGTAGATTTCAAAGATTTAAATCAACACAGCAGGACAGAGTTACTATGTGGGGACACAGCCTAATGGGAGCATACTTTTAGTGCTTGGTACACAGCTTTAGATGAGTTGAAGAATCTGGAAATATTAGTTTTCCCCAGAGATCGTTGCAAAGAAAGACTCAGTCAGCAGGAAATGTTGAACGCTTAGATAGAAAATGTCTTTCTGGGTTGTTTCAGTGTGTTTCAGGCATCAATAATACCTCACAGACAGCTTTGTGTACAGACACCACTCACTGGAAATAATTTGTATGATCTTTGACCTCTGCTTTCAGATTTCTGAAGATCATAAACAGTTGTGTTTCTTTTCAATGTTAATAATTTTTCAAGCATTCCCCACTGTAAGGCCAATCAAATTATAAGACATGGTAATTGTGGATTTTAATATTAGCTGTAGCCTTATAAATAATAAATGTCAAGAACAAGATCTTTAAGCAAAGGCTGTAAAATATTTGCTTTCTACCTTCAGGTAGAGCTTAGAAGTCTGTACATTAGACACACTGTCATTATGATAAGTTGTGTCTAACTTTCATTTAACTGGTTAATCTCTGCATGACATGATGGCAGAGATTGTAATTAGTCAGTTCCCATGGAAACAGTAAGTATAGTTCAACTCTTGACTTGATAAAAAAAGAAGCTGTTTCTTTGGAGAGTTTGGATCCTTGGGTCGCTCTGTAATTTATTACTCTGTTTTGTATTAGGAACACTTTATTATCCCAGCAAACAACCTGGTGTTGTTGCAGCTTTTATTGCTCCGTCTTCTACCTAGGTTTAGCTTGGATGCATTAATTAAGTCTGTTTTTAGTAAAACTGTTTGCAGAACAATAAACTGATTTACAGAATAGAACAAGGACGTGTAAAACTCATACACATATTAAACAAGTACCCTGCAGATGAAGTCATTTAACCTCTCTGGGACATAAACCAAATACACCTTTTGGGAATTAACATGAGAACATGATAAAACAAGGATGATCTAGGACCCTCAGCAGCCCAGCATTTGTTAAGACACTTTCCTTCCTCATGATCATTCTCTTATTTATGTTTTCTTCCACTTCTTGTGCTTCATGATGTCCCCCTTAACCGCATCCTTATGCAGAGGTTATATTTTATGAGCTTTGTTTGGCCTACCAGCAGATATTTTATTGTTTTGTTCTAGCTGGGAGCAGCATAGACAGCGTATTTACTACAAGCCCAGGCTGGATACTCCTCTTATATCCTCTTTAACTTCTATATGGTACTGTATAAATGTCCGTATTTTAGCGTAATTTTAGTTCTAATTCTAATATTCACATGCTCACTCTCTACCTACTGAATATTGTATTAGCTGCATGCTAAGATTATGTGGCTGAAAGGGTTTATTTATTTAGTTTTTTGCAATTTTTTTCAAATTCACCTAGGTGTTGTAGAGGGATTTGTCGCATAAATAAAACTGAGTCCAACAAATTGAATGCCTTGGTCTGAGGTGATGCTACTGTATATTTTCTGTTTTCCAATTTTCATTTGGTTATATAGTAGGGCTAGTTAGATGGCTGTAGAAGTTAGCAGAGGTGTATCTTGCATTGTTCAGGGGTATTGTACAGAACTAATTTCATCCACTCAGCATAAACCAATCTTAAGGTTTAGGCATCGGTTATGAGAGGGTAATGGATAGCTTATTGGTGATGAGAATTTGATACAGTGCTATGTAAAAGTGTTTTGGGAGCATTGTGTTGCAACACTTTCATAACACAACACTGGGAAGAAGGAAGAGCGAATACCAGCAGCTGTTTATGTGTTGCTTTTTTCTACTTATGAATATATCCCTGAATTTATTGTCCTTACGCATGTTGCAAAATGTCCCAAAAAGGTAAAAAGAAGAGTATTGTGTCGTGTTATTTTGATAATTTTTACCAACAGACATGAGAGCTAAGGGGCGAATGGCTGAAGCTGTCCATTATAAAACCTAAAAAATCCATACATTTACATCTATCACATAGGGGAAAATGCAGGAAATAATGCATTCATTTTAAACTCCGGGACGTGGGCGGAGCCTATACACCCAAAGGATTGTAGGCAAATGTATAAGTCCTATACGGCAGATAGTGACATCATTATGCTAAACAAAATGGCAGGATGAAGCATCTTGCTTTTCTTACTTCCTCCTTCCTTACAGCCAGCACTATTTGCATAGCACTTATGATAGTGACCGCTGACGGACCTCTGCTTTTGTTAAGTGTCCTTACATATTGGCAGCTTTCAGAGGCAGCCTTACCAATGGTTCTTAAAGTTTTCGTGGTTGACTGATTGGTACATATGTGTATAAAACATAAGAAAACAACAATATCAGTTTGCAGCAGTGAGTTACGAACCGTGCTGTGGAGTTTACCATATGTGTGTTTGGACAGAGGAGGAATACAGAGTGAAGAAAATAGAAGTTATACATGAAAAGGGAATCCAAAAAAGTAAGAAAAACAATCAACTGGACATTGTTTTGTAGTTTGAAGACGTTTCACTTCCCATCCAGGATGCTTTTTCAATTCATAATGTCAGAAAAAGTGTTCAGTTTGAGGTTTTATAGAGCGGACCAAAAAAAAAAAGCCTTGTTTTAGCTTAGAAAACATACAAATTGAACCAGAAAGAACTGGTCCGCCCCATTGGAATGGGCAATGGTCTGGTTCTTTGTTAGCCTGCAATACCCAATACCTGTATTTGTCTGTTAAAGGGGTGTCATTAGAGGGAATTGTTGGCTTGGCTGAACAGGGAGGTGCTCTGCTTCCTTGCATGGGGGTGGGGGGGTGCGATGATACTGGGAAGGAAGCAACGATATGACTGTATTGTACAGTAGGTTTTTGAAAACTGAAATCTGAATCCACCACCTCTGTTTATGGTTGGTTTTTCTTTCTTAACATAGATGGCTTCCTTCACGCCCCTCTCAAACCACCTGTCTTCTTTTTCCAAAATGTGAACATTCTGGTCTCAAAAGAATGTCCTTTGTCCATAAGGAGTAGATATACCACAGAGTTTTGTCCCGAGGAGGTCGCTCTTCTGTGTTGGGTCATGCGTCTGTGGAGAGGTTGTTTGGTTTCTTCAATATAAAGATCAGAGCATTTCTCACTGCATTGAGCTGCATACACCACTCACTCATATTTGGTCTGGGGGTTTTGTCTTTAGGAATCACTAGCCTCTGTTTAAGGGTCTTGTTTGGTTTTAAAGGTACTGGGATTTTGTGTTTGGAGAAAATCCATTTGGGTTTTTCAGAAACTCCAGCAACATATGGGATGGCGATATTTTTGTGTTAAATTTTCTCTCTGTTACGTTCTGCTGCGTGTCTTTTAGATTTCCTTGCTGATTTGAAAAATGCCAAATCTGGGTATTCGCAGGTTTGAAGAGCATCTTTGAAGTGTTTCTGTTCTTTGTGCTTCCCTTCTGTTTTAGTAGGGAGATGCTCGGCCCAGTATTGTAAGGTTCTGATGACTGAAAGTTTGTGTTCTATTGGGTGGTGTGAGTCAAAAAAGATTTTGGTCTGTGTGAGTGGATTTCCTAGAAACTTCAATGTTGAGGTTTCCATCTACTTCCATCCTCATCTAACAGTCCAGAAAATGTAGCTTGTTATTGTTGGAATCCCCTCTGGTGAGCTTGATGTTTTGGTCAACCGAGTTGATGTGTCTTGTGAAAGCTTCCGCTTCTTTTAGCTGGATTTTGACGATTGTGTCATCCACTTATATAAACCAATGGCTTGGTGATGTTCCTCTGAAAGTGTTAAAAAAAAAAAAAGCTTGTTGGATGGGAAGTGAAATGTCTTCAAACTTGTTTTTTTTTGCTTTGTTGGAATGACTGAATTTTCACCAGCATGAGAACGGAAGGCAGGAAGCTGATTAAAAACCTGAAAAGTAACCTCAGAGTTAGTTTTCACTTTTCATCATCCTTTATTACCTATCCCTTCATCTCTGACACAGACCTATACATGCTTGCAAGTTATTTCCTGTTACTATAGCAACGGCCACACCAACTAAATCAGACTGGCTTCATTTTCATTTGCCAGGAGATTTAGGATTAAGATTCATCAGCATGACTAACGTGCCAGTGCATCACCCTACTGAAATGATAAACTGCTTTCAGCCGCCACTGCATTACAGGTCCAAAGGACCAATCTCTGCCCTCCGTCACACACAGCAATTTATAAGGGACTGCTCCATACACTGTGTAAACTAGTTTTCTACTATAGGATGGGTTTTTGCTGAATTTCTGAGAAGCTACTTTTAGAAGTTTCAGTTGTTGCCAAAAATGATCACACACGGTCAGGTATCATTCTGCATCAACTAAGCTTGTGTTAATATAGGGATTAATGTCAAGATAAGGATTTAAGCTGTGTTTCTTTGATGCTCATCTATGAGTGTCATGTCAGCTGTGTGTGCACAATTTCCTGATACATAAACTCAGACATGCACAGATTCATACGTTTTTTTTATGTTTTTACATGAAAACAGGTTTCCTATTTGGGGAAACTTGTATATGTTTACATCAGTACAATGATATAACTTCCTCTTCAGATATGCAGTTGTGAATCAGACTAGCTCTCTGGATGGTAGCAATCAGCAGGCATCCATATGACTCATTCTTGTGCATTGTACTTACAAAGCACATGCAACAGCTAACACACAAATGTACGCTTTCCAAATCATAATCTGTTTTCTTCGGTTCGTCTGTGCTCTTTGGGAATTGCAGTTTGTTTAATGTAATCCACTGTCTCTCCCCTGTTTTCATCTTTCATCAGAATGCTCTCCTATTCACCAATCTGTTCTCTCTTTTTTTACCACAGCTATCCTGATACACTGTCTGTCATTCATGTCCATCCATCAGGGAGTTTATGGCTCTTGGCAATGATGTTGTCCTCCCATCACCTTTCACAACACTAACCCTTAAACTCCATGAGAAGTTTTTTTTTTTTTTTTTCTTTTGATGCAATCTGTTGCACATATAACCAAAGGCATGTTTGGTATTAAAAGATTCAGGATGCTGCTGCCTTGGTAAGAATTACATCAATACTGTGCTGTTGTTTCTAATATGTTCAGGACAGATGTAGCCTGGAAATACAGTGACTGAAGCTGGAATAAATACTGAAGTATAGTAGAGTTTCCTAATGAATATTTAACAAATGCAAGCGATTCTAAAGTACCACAACACACTTCCCTCTGAAATATTTTAACTTTGTAGCAAGGAGTCAAGGTGTCTGGTATCTTTTCTGAATGGGTTTGAGCTAACTTTAGAGGAACTGTGTGTTATGCTTTTCTTGTTGCAGTTTCTTTGCATCTTATTTGCTACTCCGATTCTATTTCCTTTCTGGACCCGATGAACAAATACTAAGATGGTGGCCAACCCAACCAGGACACTATCAGTTGGGTCGTACAGGTGGATTATAAGGGTTTTGATGATAAAGTGGTGTAATTTCATACCTCTCCCTCATTTATGTTGCTCCTGATACATTAACCAGATAGTGCTGCACAAGATACACTTTACATTCAAAAGAAACATTGTGATTCTTTAATATTAATAATAAATAGACAGAATTGCAACTTCTCACCACCAAATCAACTTCTTTTTTCTTGCAAACTGTGTACATAGATGCATAATTTTGACAATGTTTTGCACATTTGTTGAAATCGTGCTTTTGTGTCTAAAACTGCCAGTTTTGCGCCCTCCTCAGGATTACGCTGGGTTATAGTATCAGATCAGGGAGCCCCGAGAGGCTCAAACTGGTACAGTTTAGGGCTGCTGATTTCCTTTATAGGACCTTCCTCTCCTCTCTCATTTCCTGTGTCTCTGATAAAGAAAGTGGGGAGAAATCCTCTGGCTCATACAAGCACTCCATCACTAAACCATGTTTGTGTCGCTATAATTGCCACCCTCATTGCACACTGTCAGTTATAGCTCACACCAAGTCCAGCCCTCAACCAAGGGTGCATCTTAGGACCCTTTCAATATCTACATGCTCCAAATAAATCAAATTTTAATGTTTAACAAAATAAGTTATCACAACCATGCAGATGAGAAACAGCTTTAAAGGTCCTTCTCAAAATATTTGCATATTGTGATAAAGTTAATTATTTTCCATAATGTAATGATAAAACTTGAACATTCATTAATTTTAGATTCATTGCATACTAACTGAAATATTTCAGGAATTTTATTGTTTTGATACGGATGATTTTGGCATACAGCTCATGAAAACACAAAATTTCTATCTCACAAAATTAGCATATCATGGAAAAGGTCTCCAAACGAGCTATGCACCTAATCATCTGAATCAACAAATTAACTCTAAACACCTGCTGAGGCCTTTAAAAGCCAGCCGGGTTCATAACTCAAAACCCCAATTATGGCTACATATTCAGAAGCAGAACCAAACATGGAGAAGCAGTGAAGTTCTTATGCTCCACTAATCTAGAACCAACTCATAGAAAACAGTAAACTTAAGTTGCTTTTATTTAAGATTAAAAATCTACTTGTTGAGAGTGGCCTTTAAAAGTGCTATATAAAATGTGTTTGTTAAATGTCAACCTTTCTTTTTCTAATAAAAGTTTTTTTTATTTTTTTTTTCACATAACCTCAAAATTTTAATTATTCAGTTTTATTCCCTTTTATGATACAAATATTTAGCTTTATCTAACATGTCAATATTGACAGGTTTGGCGATTTATTTTATTTTTTCATAAAGGTTAATAGGGAATCAAGTTTTAAAGTAAGATTTGATGGCCTCAGTGATTAACCAATTTGGCCATAATCCAAATGGCATTTAGGAGCTTTAGATCTTTCAACATGCTTCTACAGACATCCAATTTCAAAGTGATTACTGTTGAGATAAATCAGAGCTGGATCTATAAACCTCATCAAAATTTAGTTCAAAATTCTTCTTCTCTAAGGGCTCATCGTTTTCTTTTTCTCTGTTTTGTTTGAGTCAGGCCAGTTTAATCCTTATTAACTTCTACATCACACTCCAGGGAACAATTTGTCATGTGCCTGTGTGGTTGGTATGTGTGTGTGATTGCAGTGGCAGTCAGTGTGTTGGGTTATAAAGCTGCCATTTTTATAAAAAAAAAAAAAAAAAGTATCCCAAGTCAGACTTACCTAAAAAAAAAATACTTCACTGTACTACACAAAGTGTCGCTAGATAAAAACAAAGAGGGGCAGTTTAATCTTTATTTAGATGAACTGTTTCTAAGCAATATAGTGTTGTGATAACATCCATCATTTTATTCATCGGAGTTTTAGATTAGGGTAACGAAATAAAAACTATTAATCAGAGTAGAACCCATGAAGACTATGGTAACTCTGTAGGAGCTGCCGAGATATACAAGTTATTTGGAAAAGACTCATCAACACAATAACAAATCCATCCTTTATGGTCGGGTTTGCCATGTATGAGGCAAGCCAAACAGGGGGAAGAAGAAGGTAAATTGGCCAGAATAAAATCCAAAGGTTTAGCTGACATGCAAAACGGTGCAGGCAAAACAGTATCATCAGCCCCATGCTTTGAGGAAAGCTGTCCCTAACAAGAATGAGAAAAGTGGTCTTAGGTAATAATGGAAGATGTACGAAGGGCAATGCATGGTCATCGTTAAAGAAAGTTTGTGAATTTTATAATTAAACCTTAGTGTCATTAAATTGTCACAAGTACAAAGAAACGAAACACACTCTCTGCATTTAACCCATCCCCTTTAGAGCAATGTGGGGGTTAAGGGTCTTGCTCAGGGACCCAGGGTGGCAGTCCGTGGGAGTGGAGCTTGAACTCAGAACCTCTGGGATCTAGACCCTAACCCAATGCCTTAACTGCTAGGCCACCTCCCTTAAGTGGCAGACTGAAAAAAAAAAACTTTATTAGGGCAGAGGTTTGTCTATTAGCATGCGTTAATGCATATTCAGTGATGAACATATCTCCTCCTATTTTCAATTGTGCACTACACTGTGTTGGTCTCTCATATAATGTTCTAATAATGCTGACCTTCTTTACCTTTATCACAGAATGTGATAAAGGTGAGTTTTTTTAAAGGGCACATATGATTTAATGCAATATAATAGTATAGGTTTGGGGACCAACTTTTGCTGGAACTCTTTTGGTACTGTATATGGAGATCCTCCATGCATGTTTATCCTGGTAAAAAAAACAGCATGACACTTGACAATTCTTAACAACAGAGCTCTTCAATCCAGCTATTTAGCTCTTTATGCTGTGTTTAAATTCCTTGCTCAGCTTCATCAATGTTAATAGATTTATATTTGCAATTGTGTGTCTGTAATTTTATTCATGTTTTCAGATAGCAGAACAAATACAGTGTAAGCTTAAAAGAAAATCTTACATTACTATTCTCCAACACAAAAATTAAACAGATAATAAACATTTAATATCAGCTGTGGGTTTAATCAGCAGCTGATTTACTAACAATTATGGGAACATTTCTTAAGTTACACCGTTCATTTCGTTTGTTAACATTAACATCAAGGACAAGGAACCCAAACTATTTAATCCAATTCATTATACTTTATGAACCCTGTTTCTTTTATGTGTTTTCTAAACACAGAAATTGATTTAGCTTTTTAATGTCTTTCTCCAGCCTGCTCCATACTGTAACTTGCCCTGCACACAGAAACAAATCACTCCATTGGTTTTACAAATATTTCATATCCTTTAAAATTACAATTACATAGCCTTTGTTCTATTTGACGTTGTTTGGTAACATGTTGCATAGCTTTCCACACCAGTTTGAACTTAATAAACTAGAAATAACTGTTTTTCAAATAGGAATGGATTTTATAGATTTATATATCCATTTCCTAATGCTCTTTTTTTTTTTTTTTTTTTTTTTTTACAATTAAAGTTAATTCTATGTACCTTTTATTTGTATTTACCCAAATGCAATAATAAAGATAGGCTAGACTCAAATAATTATATATAGATATATATTACATAATTGTTTGATCAATCTTTTTCTTTATACATTTTAAGATGCTGATGCTTTTGAGCCATAAGTATTTGATTTCCCAGAAATTTTGATAAATGTTAACCCCCCAAAAACTTTATTTCACTCACTGTATATCTAATTATAGCTCAGTATTTCTATAACTGTGCAATGTGTATGCATTTGTAACATGTGCTTGTTTCCACCTTTTTTGGAGTGGAATAATTTTAGCTGTCTTTTCAGGAAATATTCCTGTTGAGTAATATTTTCTTTTTAACATGTATGTCTAAATTTTCTTCGAGAAGTTAATCTGGAAGTCTTAATGCGCCTCCATTTATTATTCCCCATGTAATCTTTATTGTTCCTTTTTTTTTAATAGGAAAACTCATTTTTCAAGTCTTCCTTTTGATACAAATTTATTTTTATATATTTTCTACTTGCTCTCAGCTTCCTTAGTCTTCAATTTTAGAAAACTATATAAATACTTGATCTTACCGACATTTTGTAGACCCTTTATTATCCATGGATTGTTCACAGCATCATTTTTGGTTTGTCTCCTCACTTTACGAATGTTTTCATACAGGTTATGCAATAGTCTTTTGAATGAGTCATTGGTTATATTAACCTCATTACAACGAACATCACTCCAGTTTTGTTTTTCCAGCTCTCGCCTTAATGCCTTTAAAGCCTTTTGTGATCTATCCCTTACAGTCTTCCCCATGTGTAAAACATGGGTTTTATTGTAGTTATGTTCATAGACCACAAATACAGGTAAATGATAACATCAGTCATCAAGATCCTGTGTTCCTCCCTCAGCAGCATTAGTGATAATGTTATCAATAATTGCTGCTTTTTGTTTAGCAACTTTTGTTCGTTTGATTATTAAAGGACACAGACGTAGACTGTACTAAGTGACTAACCATACACGAAATTGAAAAAAAAAATGCTTTTTTTCCCCCTTAAGCTAAATACATTTCTCAGACTGATATTAACATTTCTACATAGAAACACATACCTATTAGGAATGGTGTAAAAGAGCTCAACACAGGAGACAGATGCTCTATGCACAAAACTAATAATTATGTTTTTCGCTTCTCTTTCTCAGGATTACCACTGTAATAACTTCAATAGTGTTGTAGACAAGAGTTGTCATGGTATCAACTGCATTACTATTTAAATTTGCACATCTGTACAAAGGGATTCCTCAACATCTTTCATTTTTTTCATCTTAGAATAATACTTCTAACATCTCTCTGTGTTTAATCAATGTTTTCATCTTTTAACCACCTTTATGGAACTGCAGTTCCATAAAGGTAGCTAATTTATAAAATAAATTAATTGCTCACTTTTTTTCTTTTTTTTTTAGCAGAAACACTTTAGCAATATAGGATATCCTATTATTAAGTTGTTTTTAAACTGAATTGAATTGTAACTGCTAATTGGACTTTTATTTCTCAAATTTTACAAAGAAGAATCATCAGAGCTGAAGAATTACATTATATTGGTTGAAATATTGATTTTGAAGCATTTGAGCAAAATGACATATGCCATATAGTAGATTGATTGTGTGCAGCTTGCCCAACCACATGCTGATAGTCAGGGATAATTTAACCCCATTGAGGTTACAACTCGCTCTGCAGTCAATGGAAAACCAATTCTCTAAGTGACTGAACAGCAAGAAAATGGAGCAAAAGTCCAATTGGATTCTATCCAGACACTTAGCTTTATTATGGCCCATATGTCTGACAATCTGCTGATATATATATAAAAAAAAACTTCATGTTTTGTTCTTTCTGCACCAGTAGGATTCAGCAACATCTCTTATAAATCTTTTTTTTGTTTTTCTTTAATTCAGCCACAAAAGTGCTAACTTCGTTTAGCATTTCAGCACACTTTATCAAATAGTTAATCAAGGCACTAGATCATAAATGCTCTTATTTCACATTTTGTATCTTTGTACATTTATGCTTTTAGAAATTAAATGCATGTTTAGCTAAAGGAGGAGAGAGATGTTGAAAATAATATCAAACCACAATCTATAGTTTATATCTTTTACATACATACATGTTTTTAGGCGAGGCTTATATGTACATTTTTATATCAACATTGTTTTAAAAATCAGATGTACTACTTATGTATTTCGGCTCTTTCTGGGACACTGCCATTTATTGCTATTGTGGCATATGCTGTATTTTCCACACTATAAGGAGCACAGGATTATAAGGCACATCTTAAATTAATTGCCTATTTAAACATTTTTTTTATATTTATGATGCACCGCACTATAAGGTGCATAGAATAGAAGCTACAGATGCAGCTGTGCTAAATAGAATGTCAATAAAACAGTCAGATAAGTAAGTCAAACTTTATTAATATATAATTTGCAATATGACCAACCTTCTGCAGCTGTAAACACACAAAACAAAAATGTAAATTTCAATTTATCTGCTCATTTCTCATCAGCGAATCCCTAGAATTCTTCTTCAGTGTCTGAATTGAACAGCTTGGCTAATATGGGATCCAACATGCCTGGCTCTGTCTCGTCAAAACCATCATTATTTGAGTCAATGTCACTGCTGTTGCCTGTTCAGTGATAACCCCTGCCTTTCTGAAAGCTCGGACCACAGTTGAGACTGATATATCAGTCCAGGCATTTACAATCCACTGGTAGATAGTGGTGGATGTCGTTAGGCACTGCTCTCATGCAATTTGCAGTCTAGCTTTGAATGCTCTGTTGACATATTCGCACGCTACTTCTTCTACGGGAGAACATGGAATCGGCGGCTGCTCCCCATAGTTGCGAGACCTGTTAAAGCTTAATCTTGATCCATACATAGGGCACAATGGATTATAAGGCGCACTGTCAGTTTTTGAGAAAATGTAAGGCTTTTAGGTGTGCCTTATAGTGCGAAAAATAAGGTACATGTAGTTCTGTGAGGATTAATAAAGTGTTTTTCTTACTTTAAAATACATGAGAATTAACTTTGCATAACTTCCAAAGCAGATCTTAAAATGTAGCTTTTAATTTCTTCATTTTATACCTTGCCTTTTGTTAGTCTTATACACCCTGTTCTACATTATGTTTGTATGTGCTTGATCTTGCTCACAGTCTGTCATCAGTAGACAGAATTATTCCTTTTTTGGTGGCACCGAGATTCTTTGGCAGTAGAAGACAGCCGACCGTAATCAGTTGGGGAGATAAATGGCTGCCATCAAGGCTGTCTGTTCAGCTGAAAGTTGGGGTTGCAAGGT
Source organism: Cyprinodon tularosa (assembly GCF_016077235.1). Taxonomy (NCBI): domain Eukaryota; kingdom Metazoa; phylum Chordata; class Actinopteri; order Cyprinodontiformes; family Cyprinodontidae; genus Cyprinodon; species Cyprinodon tularosa. Next base: position 260,187 of record NW_024039694.1, read on the forward strand.
TGACACTTGCTCACGGTGAAGTAAACACACAGCATGCCCTTGCATGCAGGGTCTCTGCCAAGTCTCTGATCTGCCAATGTTGGCTCTTAACTGAATCTGTGTGAGTGGAGAGAAAGAGAATACAGTGTCATTTTAGTCTTGGAACAGTAGAGCAGTTGAGAGGGATACTTTTAGGGAGAAATACTCTCTGAACCTGATTGTTAAATTGTTTAAATAATTCTGATAAATACTGCCAGATGGAAAAATTGTATTCTGATCATTCATTGCAGTGTTTTGATTAAAAAGCCACTATTTTTTTTCATATTATTGATCTAAACAATATAACATCATTGTAAAGTGCAAGGAAAAACAGTTTTTACAATCTGGAAGTGTCCTGTACATGTGTATTTGGTTCCACTGAGCCGATGCTTTTATAAACTAATTATTACCTCAACTAAGAGGCCTATGAGCTTCATTTTTCAATTCTAGGCGCGGTTTGCTACTTGGATTTAGGTCTGAACTTTGACTTTGCCATTTTAACGCATGTGTCTGCTCTCTAGATCTGGCGGTTGGTTTATGGTAATTTCCCAGTCCTGATAGGTTTTCTAACAGAATTTAAACTATGTCCACATTGCATTGAGATTCAGCCTCCCAGCTGATAGAAGACATTTCTAAAGCATGACGTTGCCACCACCAATTTTAGAATGTTGGTCTTATTTTGGCAGAGTACTGTATTCTATAAACAGTACCATGGCCTTTGACTGCTTTTCTTATCAATCATATTCTTGCTTATGTCAGTGTTTGGTTGAGGTTTTGAGGACCAAAATGCAGAGGCGAGGAGGCAAAGGTGAGTTCTTGAAGATTTCATGAATAACTGAGGCAAAAAAAAAAAAGTAAACAATACATGGAACCAAAAACCAGACAGCTTCATGGGAAACTTACACAGGGAGCCAGGAAAAGATGTGGAACCAGCAGTGAGGAACTGCACAGGGAGAGTATATATGGGAAAGTGAACAAAGGCAGGACTAATGAGCTGATTTGGAGCAGGTGTGAACAGAGGCTTCTAGAAAGGAGCTAGGGAAAGGAGACCAACACAAAAGGGTAACAGAGGGCAGACAAGAAAACTAAGAACTCAAATATTTCCAGAAAAAAAAACACAAAATAGAAATTAAACCAATAAAACGAGAAAACAAAGAAAAGCATGGATCAAAGTGAAACTGAAAACTCAAAAGAAATCTTAGACAGAATCAAGACCATGATAGCTTATACTGTCAATTTATGTGTTTAGATATACTTAAATCTGAAAAACTCACACGAAGAGAAATGACAATTAGGAGAAATTTATTGATACAGTTACTTTGTCTTTGGCGCTCAGACCTCGGCAGGAAACAAAGAGATGAATTTTGATAGATATGCATGAACAGGAGTAAAGAACAGGGCTATTTCCCACCAGGCCTGAAACTGGTGGTGGAGTGGAGATAGATGAAGCGGGTCAGTCTGTAGACTGCTGTTTGCCTAGACGGTATGCTGAGCTTTATGAGCTGAGATGTAAGTCCAGTTTGGATAACACAGGTTGAGAGAACCTTTCCATAATATGCAAGCATGGAGTGACAGTGGAGAGGAAAAACTACCCATTGGGAAGAAACCTCTGGCAGAACCAAGCTCAACGATGCGGCCTTCTGCTGGACCGGTTGAATTGAGACGTAGAATGCAGTAAGAGTCTGGGAGGAATGAACTCTGATAAAGTTTTAGCTACAGTACGATGGTGGAGTAGAGGCTGGAGGTGGGTTGAAACGGTGTCATCTGAATGAAGTCACACAGCCCAACTACTTCCTGTGCACCAGGTGGAAGACGAGTTGCAGATCAGATTTTGTTTTGTGGATGAGTACAAATGGTTTAATATATAAAGAGATTTTACTTTCCTTCTACCCCATAATGATGCACTCCTTTGTGTTTTTCTAATAAATTAAAACAAATTATTCAGCATTTATAATTGTGCTTGAGTTAGAGAATGTCATATAGATATGAACATTTTGCAAAGTGCTGTGTTATTTTAAATATTATAATATACAGAGTATTTCTCCATATTATGTATTACAATGAAATTAAGGAACATAAGGCACACAGGGCTGAGCCTTGTCAAAGAGTCGTCCCTCTGCTACATATTAAGGTATGCTTACTTTCACCCAAGTGTCAAAGTCAAGGTACTAACAAGGCAGAAAGGATGGAGCACCAGGCTTGTGTCAGTCTTTGTCATCCCTGTCACTGTGTTTGTTACTTCATTAAATTGAGTTACTGAAAAGCTGACCAGCCAGGGGCAGATCACCTCTACGACTGTTTCAAGATCATATACATGGAAAATTATGCAGGATTCTTCTGGACCAAGATGCATAAATGCACTAAGATAAAAAAAAAAAAAAAAACAGCAAAAAAGGAAAGCAATGCATTGTAGCATGAACACATTAAAACTTTGAATGTACATAAATTTTTCACTCTATGATTTGATCTATTTTCTGTTTAATTAACCATGGAGTTTGTATTGACTGTATTTATCTAGTACAATAGTTTGATCAAAGCTGTAGCAGAGAGCACAGAATACTAAAGGTTTTTACACTGCTTTAGTTAGCATAAGAAAGAGAAATTAAGTTATTGATTCAAGCTCATTTTAATAGAAATTGTTTATTAATGTGATTCTAGTGCAGAGATGAAAGAATGCACCTTTCTGTCTGAGCACGTCAGGTTTTTCTCGTGTGACCTTCTGGTGTTCTTTGGTGAAGTTTCTGAAGTATATATAAGTATAGTCCCTGTCATTCAACATGAACTGTAACTGCCCTTCTGTGATAAATCCTTTCTCCTCTCTTTACTGCACTGTCCTCTCTTCACCACTAACTCAGCGACTTCAGTAAATTTAAAGAGCTGGAAAGCAAGGATAAAGAGGATTATGTTTTTTAAAGTTTTTGCCATTTACAAGCCTTTCCCTTTCCTTACCTCTCCTGTACCTAAATCCTCTTTCTCGCTAATTTGAAACAGTTTTGTGTTTGGATTTATAAAAACAGGTAATCACAATATGTTTTCTCTCTGTCTTGATCCTAGAGTCTTATTACTTTACTGGTCTCTGTTGTTGAGGCTCAGGTTTTTTGGAAAGCTGTTTTAAAAAGAAGAAAGTCTGAAATCTGCTGTTTGCTGGTCTCAATCAGACGAACAACAGAATAATTCTCCATACAGGTGATGTACAGTTAGTGTGAATGTTGCTGCTGAGTCCTAATTACAGTGAACTGGAAAAGTATACATTTCCTAAATTTTAACATATTTTTTGTAATGTTGTGTATTCAATCAGAATGCTCTGGTGCATTGTGGGGGGTAGAGAAGAAGCAATAGAAAAAATGATCTTATATGATTAAGTAAGGAATTCTCTTAAGTGGTGTGAGGGTGGAACCAGAATCAAAATGAATCAGGAATAGAATTGTTAAAATGAGAATAATGCCAAACCATTAAATATGTCACAGATAATGTGAGGATGAATTGCTGGCCAGATAAAGGGCTTATTTTCAGTTTAATCTTCAGATGTCTTTCTTCCACATGTTTGGGTTATCTCCCATGTATGGTAAACGGATGCTGCACGTCTGTCTTTTTACACTAGCTATCTTTTTGACACGCTTGTGCAATATACAGGTGCTGGTCATAAAATTAGAATATCATGAAAAAGTAGATTGATTTCAGTAATTCCATTTAAAAAGTGAAACTTGTATATTATATTCATACATTACATACAAACTCATATATTTCAGATGTTTATTTTGTTTAATTTTGATGATTACAAATGACAACAAATGAAAATCTCAAATTCATCATATCAGAAAATTAGAATATTACTGAAGACCAATAAAAACAAAGGATTTATAGAAATGTTGGCCAACTGAAAAGTATGAACATGAAAAGTATGAGCATGTACAGCACTCAGTATTTAGTTGGGCCTCCTTTGGCCTGTATTACTGCAGCAATGCGGCGTGGCATGGAGTCGATCAGTCTGTGGCACTGCTCAGGTGTTATGATAGCCCAGGTTGCTCTAATAGTGGCTTTTAGCTCTTCTGAATTGTTGGGTCTGGTGTATTGCATCTTCTTCTTCACAATACCCCATAGATTTTCTATGGGGTTAAGGTCAGGAGAGTTTGCTGGCCAATTAAGAACAGGGATACCATGGTCCTTCAACCAGGTACTGGTAGCTTTGGCACTGTGTGCAGGTGCCAAGTCCTGTTGGAAAATGAAATCTGCATCTCCAAAAAGTTGGTCAGCTGCAGGAAGCATGAAGTGCTCTAAAACTTCCTGGTATGTGGCTGCGTTGACCCTGGACCTCAGAAAACACAATGGACCAACACCAGCAGATGACATGGCACCCCAAACCATCACTGACTGTGGAAACTTTACACTGGACTTCAAGCAACGTGGATGAAGTGCCTCTCTTCTTTTCCTCCAGACTCTGGGACCTTGATTTCCAAAGGAAATGCAAAATTTACTTTCATCAGAGAACATGACTTTGGACCACTCACCAGCAGTCCAGTCCTGTTTCTCTTTAGCCCAGGCAAGACGCTTCTGACGCTGTCTGTGGTTCAAGAGTGGCTTGACACAAGGAATGCGACAGCAGAAACCCATGTCTTTCATACGTCTGTGTGTGGTGGTTCTTGAAGCACTCACTCCAGCTGCAGTCCACTCTTTGTGAATCTCCCCCACATTTTTGAATGGGTTTTGTTTCACAATCCTCTCCAGGGTGCGGTTATCTCTCTTGCTTGTACACTTTTTTCGACCACATCTTTTCCTTCCCTTCGCCTCTCTATTAATGTGCTTGGACACTGAGCTCTGTGAACAGCCAGCCTCTTTAGCGATGACCTTTTGTGTCTTGCCCTCCTTGTGCAAGGTGTCGATGGTCGTCTTTTGGACAACTGTCAAGTCAGCAGTCTTCCCCATGATTGTGTAGCCTATAGAACTAGACTGAAAGACCATTTAAAGGCTTTTGCAGGTGGTTTGAGTTAATTAGCTGATTAGAGTGTGGCACCAGGGGCCATCAATTTTGAACCTTTTCACAATATTCTAATTTTCTGATATGATGAATTTGAGATTTTCATTTGTTGTCATTTGTAATCATCAAAATTAAACAAAATAAACATCTGAAATATATGAGTTTGTATGTAATGTATGAATATAATATACAAGTTTCACTTTTTAAATGGAATTACTGAAATCAATCTACTTTTTCATGATATTCTAATTTTATGACCAGCACCTGTATATCCTTTGAACAAATTCCCTGCCTGAATGTGAATCTATTCCACTCCTGCAGAGTTAACATGGACTTCTTAACCTCTGACCAGAGTTCTCCGGTATTATTAGAACTTTGAGATATTTTATTCGTAACATGACCGTATTAACTACTCTCAACCTGTCTGCTGCATTCCTTTGTTCCCTGGCTTTGTGCAACAGTGTTTTTTAAAAATTCTCTGAGATCTTCACAGAATAGCTCAGGTAATATTGAAATAATATTAAATGCAGACTCTTCCTCTTTACAAAAAAATCAGACCTCTAAAGTTTGCTGCCTATGAATTAGGGAGTATCTGAGAAAAACGAAACTAGAAACAAATTCACTTCAGATTCTTTTTTATTGTTTTAAGCAACAATTTATTTATATTACTCATACATATGTGTTATTCTGGTAGCCTATGAAATAAAATCTCAACAAAAGTAATTGAAATCTGTTTTACTGTAAAAACATATTGGGCAAATGAAAAAAATAAGACAATTTTAGCTTTGTGAACTACTTGAAGTCAAATTTCCGCAGGTTACTAAAATAACTCGTTCTCATGAGCAGCCAATTCTGACCAGCAAGTAGCATTATTCCTGCTTTTTAAAATGTTCTGATCAGTCGAAGTGTAGAAATTAGATCTTTCAGGATGCATTGCAGCCTCAAGTCATCACCAACTTCCTGGCAGCTGATCATTTATATGCAGATAATCCCCTGACTGGCTTACTGGGGATTGGATGTCTTTTTCTGAATTAATATTTATTGAGTTAGAAGAAAAATGAATGCTTAAGGATGCTTGCATGGTGAGAATAAAAGCATTAGTTATTAAGCTGTATGGTGGTTGTTTAGAAATAGACTCAGCTATGATTTTCTAAATGATAATACAGAGACTACTGGGAGCCCCATCTAAGCTGTGAAAGAGAAAATATCCCAGCTAAAGCTTTGTAAGTAGAAATAAATCCAAATCTGCTTTTAATTCTGCATTGGATGAAATATTCAGAGGCGTAATTCATGCAAATTAATTGAGTTGCTCTTTCTTGACTCTCAAATCAGCGTTGGTACTCCTTCCTTAAAATGTAATATCTGCTGAAACAGATCAGATTATTGATTTTGAATATTTTTTTTCTCAAGTGTTGTCTTCTTCTTCTTTTTTTTTTTTTTTTTTTGCCTTTTCTAGGTTTTAAACACGGTTCCTAAAATTAGCCTTGCCTGAATCCTTAGGGTCAATGCAAGTGTCTCTAAGTGGGCTTTATTGATTTGCTGTCTGCTCTATTTTATCATAACGCCGATTTTCATGTCCATCTACAGCCTGCTGTGTATCAGCCTTGTTAGTTGTTCCTGCTAATCATCGAGCCAATAGGCCTCGATCACAGTCAGTTGGTAACATTTAGTTTTTATTTCTTTGGTACATCTGAGTAATTCTTCATTGCCATCATAAATCACTCATTTGAAATTATATAACCACCAGATTAAGTGGGCAACTGTAGCAGTCCTGTAAAGTGCACATGATGCTGCCTCCTCACACTTAGTCATTAGGGACTGCTGTGACGACCAAACCAAAGCTCTATGCAGTTGCAAAGATCCTTCTTTCTGAGGCTGCCATCAATAGCTTATTCTTCAATCAATACTGCATTCTTCCTTGTCCTTCCTCAAATTACCTCTCACAAAGGCTTCTCTCCCTGGACCTGAATGAGCCTCGTTTGTGGGTGTCTCACACCTATCAGCCATGGAGCCATTTAAAAAAGTTTCTGCTTCGTACTTGTGTGAGTCGATATGGCTCCTCCTCCTAAGGTCCCACTCCTAACAGTCAGGCGCAATACTTGTGTGCATCATTGAGAGGTATGACAAGTGTCAAAACTGTCATGGGTGATTTATCATTTGCTTTACAATGCAGGCATGCTCCCACTTGTTTCCACCATGAAGTTTTCTTAGAAAGTAAACTGTGTACATGGATTTATGTCCTAACAGAATGAGAAAATCAACAAAACACAGTCTCTAAGGCACAGCTGCTTCTAGACGTTGGTCAGGCTGCCTTTAAATTGAAGAGGGACTCTGAGCCTTGGTGGTATATTGCCGTCCGCAATGTCAGGTCTACATCACCTTTAATAGAAACGTCACAACCCATAAATAAACTACTTTTCTTCTTTTGATTCATCCCCAATGTTTCTCCCCGTTTGCTGTCTTCCGTTTTCTACTCATTTTCACTCCTTGAATAGTTCTGCTCCCATCAAAAAGATTCAGTGAACGATGCTCCTCCTCAGCTCGGGGCCTTCTGCTGCCACTGAAATAGCCACCGGGTCCCTGGCGATATTTGAGACCTCGTCTTTACACACAGCTGTGACATCCTCTCACACCTGGAATCTCTCCAGCAAGCTAGAAACCAAGCCATATCCAAGCTGGGCACTGTGCAGCAGAAAGGAGGTGGAAGATTCAAAAGCTGTGATTGAATGCTAAGATTAAAGGAAATCCCTCTCTTTCTAAAAAGAAAAAAAAATGATATTTTATCTTTGAAGGTGTAAGGCAAGGCTATATATTTTCATACAAGATATATTCATATTAACATTTAAATGCTTGTAGTTGTTGTCCTGCTGTTTATGAAACATTTTGAATCATATTTCCCTCACATTTCTAGCTACCTAACTGTAAATCTGGTACTTTATAAACACTATAACCAGATCAGTCTGTCTAAACTCATGCAAAGATATTAGATACTACCTGAGACATCCTAAATTTCTGTCGATTTCAACATAAAAACAATAAACGATCTGTGATTATGACAGTGGTTTGTAAGAGCTTAAAAATAGAAAATGGCTCAGATTGTAATGGTCTTTACACTTTAAGATCACAGGATATGCCACCAAAAATCATGATTTTTTTAGCTGTGTGGATTTAGAAACTGCAACCCTGCTTTTTATCTTGACTTTTTAAGGAAAAAAAAAACGTATTTTTCTTTCCTGGGTGGTCTTACTTTAACCTTTATAGTGATACAACTCATTTAAAGGCATATAACAACACTCTTTACAGTCTTAACTCAGGACCCAATGGACTCTATGCACAAGTCCACTACTTTATAAAGTTAAGGTAGCTCCTTTTCTAGACATAAACATCATTGTGGTTACTGAAGTCAGGCACATGTGGATTAATCAGTTCATACAGTAGAGAAAGACGGGTAACAAAGGAACTGTCTTAAGTTCAGGAAGTGATGGAGTTGTGCATAGAGCGGATTCGCTCCCCATATCCACTCACCATAGTCAGGCTTCAAAATTAGCAACAGGGACTTTGAGTATAGCTTGAAAGGTACAGTAGCTAATGCCTTTCTTGAAATGACACAAAGGGAACTTCTGAGTTTTTTGTTTAAAACTATTGCTGCAGCTCTCTTTCTTATTATGGAAACAAAAAATTAAACATAGTCCTGTTTCAGTTATATGGGCTTTTATATTCTGCAAAATGAAGATCTTTTCTCTATGTTTTCCAGTTACACTGATTTAACACTGAAGGTGGGCTAAAGCCTGTGATATTTAAGCATTTATTTACTGCTTCGTGTTGCCTGGTTTGGTTATTTTGGACGGGTTAAACTGCTTTGGTAGTTTAGCATTAGTTTGGTATAAAGAGCTTAAAACTGTAGCTTGATCTATGAATGTTTGGCTGTGGAAATTCACAAAAAGCAACTAAATCCCAATAAACATCCTCTTCCTGATGAAAGAAGTGATTGAATATTTGATTTTCACTATGGTTTTGATTACATGCAAATCCAGAATTACTCCCTGGCGCTATGCAAAATGTAAATCAGAGCTGTGTGCTGGAGAAGTGAAAATTAAAATCCATTGAAATTGCAGAGAAAACATGTAAGCGTTTTAGCTCTGCATCTTGTCCTTAGTCAAATGCAAATTAATGAGCATTTCTGAATTATTCTTAATATGCGTATATTTTCTGTTTTGTTTCTTTATTATTATCATCATTATAAAGAAAAGTATAGTCTGCACAAGTTTTCAGCAAATGGATAGCTGTTTTGCAAGTCAATTTAAAATGCCTTTAATGTTTCATTCAATAATGAATAACCGAAAAGCAAAATAATAATTGGATGGAAAACTGAAATAATTTAGTTCTGTCCCTTGCTGAGTTTCTGTTTAAAGTTGTAGAAAATAATATACTTTCTCTCACTACTTATCTCTTTCTCATTTTCTCACATGCAGTAGTTACCAAAAGCCAGAACATTCTGACTGGATATGTTATCAGTGGCGAACACATTTGACTGGATTGTTTTCTAAACCGAGGGCTCATTACTGCCCTATTGGATAAGAAGGAGTCTTGTCCCCACAGTTCAGAGGCTTCGTTTTCTGCTGCTGGATTCACCAGGAGGGGTCCATAGAAAAAGAAATAGAAGATAAGAAGCCCAGGGCTGCTCTGATGTATGAATCTCTGCAGGAGGTAGGCTATAGTTGAAGTATGAAGGTAGATTGCTACAAACCTGCACTAAAGTTGTTTAAATGAAATATTCATGAAGTTACCATGAAGATAGATCCAGCACCGATGTGTGGCTGAAAATAAATGAATGTAGCAGGAATGAAAAAAGCCGTCCATAATGGATAGACGCGGATTTAAATCCAGCATGAAGTTTTCTTAAACCATTGGTAGATTGATAATCTGCCAAGAAGCTGGGTGTAATTGCCTTCTCCGTATGCAGCCCTCAGTAATTGCCCTGACTTTGCAGTTAAGCCACAGATAAAGTCAACATTAACACAATATTTAGCCATGTCAATAATAACTCTCCCAAGACAAATTTTACTTGCTGCAAGAATAAAACCTGAGGATAGCTTCTTATGCTGAATAAAGGAATAAATACAAATATTTTATTTGTTGAAGGTCCTCCATAAGTTCAGGAGCATTACTATCATTTGAGTTTGGAACAAAATTGTCTTCTAAACATCTGAATAACATTTAGTGTCTTTATTTCATTTTTTTTTTTTTTTGGTGGGTATTAATTGAATATCTCTCATTATCTTTTTATTTTATTTTGTTTTCTTTTACAAAATAACAACAAAAAAGACAAAACAAATATTTCCCTTAGCTATACAGGCTGGTGTGCTTAGAGGTTAAATGGAAAAAGTCTGAATATTTCAAGGACGCTTTTATGCCCAGAGATACTTTAAGGAATCTGTCCCAATGGAAAAATGAACAGTGAGTAGCCTGCCGTGTATAAAAAGCTGTTTCACACATTCAGAGGCATTTTTTTCATTGGTCATATCTTTAAGCTGCAGGGTACAGCAGCATGTACTATTCTCTATGCACCCACATTTGTTTTGGATCCTAAACATGGAAAGCAGAGATGAAGGAACTCAGTCTGACAATAGTATCAGTATTAGCAGTAGGCTGACTCACTCATGAAGAGTGCTGCTCCTGTTCTGACATTTAGAATCATGGTTTCCTGGATTTATACACCCGCTGTGAAGGTGAAATTGGCCAGCGTGAATATTTGTGGGAGTTTTTTGCCCTTTGAACGGATCCTGTTCATATTTAGTGAGGAAGTGAGACAGCATCTAAGCTAGAGTTACACCCATAGCTCCTATTATTTCCTGCTGTGGTCACCTTGAGCTTCTCTAAGAGGTTTACATAACGATGCAAAGGCGATCTCAAAGGGGGAGACCAATACTAGCTAGCAAAAAACATATCTGCATTTAATTTATTTCAAAATACAGGAAGAGAAGTAGTTACAGCAGAGAGGAATAGAAGGTATGCACTATGTGGTTTATCTACTGTACAGTATATTCATGCAGCAGATAGATGAACCTCGTCAAGGTCACCATAGAAAGATGAACAGGATTATTAGCACAGGCTGCATAATTTAGATATGTTTCTTTACACAGAGCTCTATTTTCAGAAACATTTGTCCCAGAAAAAATGCATTAATTTGCGCTGATGAAAAATGATGGTATATAAACCAGTCCTACATAATATTTAACAACATGGATTCTTAACACAGCATATATAGTAGATGGCATTGGTTGAGAAGTAAATTAACATTTCTTCTTCAAAGGTTATGTATTGGAAGCAGATAAAAATGCAAGTTTAAACAAGTTTGAAGCAAGCTAAATTGTGATGACTGGAATACAGTCATCAGTTTCTGTCTGAATTAGTCAGCGATTTAAGGAGGGTACCTAAGTGACACGGGAGCAGTGAAAGATGGCCTGATGGATTTTATTCTGCATCAAATAGATGGTCTGCTGCCTTGCTTACCTGTTCAGCTGAAGAAACCTGGTTTGCTGCCCTCGATGTTAATGTCATTTTACACACAGCATCTAAGCATTTTTACAGAACAGGAGCAGGGTTTTTATAGAAACACCACTTTCCACTGACAGTGGGGGCTTATCTCCTTAAACAGCACACCCTCCTTAAACACGAACACAATATGTTTAAGATAGTGTCTTAATCTCTAATTTACCCAGTTATCAACCTTGTCAAGCATCTTTTAGATGTGGTCTGATCCATGGAGTGGATACATGGAGTCTCCATCCCACAATCAACCTTCAGTCCTAATTTCTTGCAGTTATAGGGAAGATGTTAAGTATACAGTATTCTATGATGCCTCAAAGATCATAAGATTATCATAAGAGTGTTTGTTGTGTTTTTCACTGTTAATCTTGTAAAAACGTTAGGCAAATAAAAAACAACAACAACATATTTTTCTTTGTTTTAACATAATTAGCAAAGTCATAGTTGTGATCATGGTTTCACTAGTAAAGCAATTTATCTCCTACCTTTAAATTGGTACCAAAAGGTTGTATGTAGTTGATATTGTGAAGCATTTAGGTAAACAAATTCAGCATTGCATATTAGGCAGGAACAAAATGCTTCTGGAATACCCTTGGCTTAACTTCATGATCATCTTTTTTTTTTTGGAACTACTGGTTTTAACCCTTGTAATGTTTTGGATACATTTTACAACCCTGCCTTACACAGAAAGCGTCACTGTGACGGGGTTCTATTATGACTTGGTCAAACACATAAATGACTGGCCAATGCCGGAGATAAGTTTAGTGATTTTTTTTATTCAGTGATTTTTTCTTCTGGTGAAGAAAGACGGTTGGTGCAAAAATATTAACATGGTCATCCAAGGCAGGTTAAAATCAGAAAAAGAGCAGTACCTTCAAAAAAAAATCAGAATCCATCACCTTCAGTGTGACATCTCAGGAGTCCAGCCACAGACTGACTGCCTGTGGAACAGAGGCCTGCTTTTAAAGCTATAGGCTCCACCCACAGAAAAAAAAAAAAATAAAATAAAAATAAAAACTAGACAATTACTTCTAATTCACTAAGTAAACAAAAATAATGATTTTGATAATGATGACAATCATAATAATAATAATACCATACTAAAGAGGGAAGAAAAAAAAAAAAATAATAAACTTGTAATCAAAAATACAATACTCAATTTAATACAACACACTCTGTACGTTCTGATGACATCACTACGTCATCACGTGACTCCCTCCCGGCGCGCTACAATCCGGAAATAAACCTGTTTGAAAATAGATGCAGAAAATATACTTGGTTGAAAATAAGCAGGTTAGAATAAATGTTAAATGAAAACCGTACCATCGCGTGTGCACCCACGATGAACGGCGCCAGCCCAACCTGCAACAAAAGTAAGTGATTGCGTACGTGTATGTATACGTGTGTGTGTGTATTTTTGTGCGCATGCTGACACTGACTTATTCCTAAGTCCCAGCTGATGACGGCTCCTCCGTCACAGTCACAATTTACTTTTTGTTTTTAGCCAAAAGTTTCCTCCTATCCGGCATTTTTTTTTTTTTGTACCTGGAAGGGCTTTTTTTAACCTACATTCCAACTTGCAATCTTAGCAACTCAGTACATTAAAATTTAAACCATTCTGGACACACAAATCTGTCCTGCTTGGCTCAGGTTAGTTCAGAAAACATTCCATTAACATCAGCTTTTCCTAACCATAAATCAAGCTTCCATGAATTTATCTTAAATTACTTAGTATTCCTAAAATAACATTAGAAATTTACACACTACCTCAGAAGAGCACACAAGAGATTAAATCTTTTTTTTCCCCTCAAGTCCAAAGTCACGCACTATTACACACTCACAATGACACATTTCCAATTAATAGGAAATTAAGCACATGGAGAGCTTGCGATCAATTCTCAGTTACCGGGTCCATTTAGATAGTGTACACTTGAAAATGCACAGATCAATAAATAAATAAGCGTTTATACACCAAAACTCAATACTGCACCTTAAGCAGCAATATGCATTGTAGCATCCCACTGATCGGAGCAACATCATTTACTGTGGATAATGGTTTTGTGGGTTTGTGGCTGCTTGTTTAAAGATATTTTGCCACAATGCTGTTTTAAGCAACAGTAATACTGGAGTAAAAAGCTGACATGATCTTCTTTTTTGTTATGTTGCACCTCCCTTTAATAAAACAGCATCTTATATCCATACATTCAGGGGGAAAAAATTTAACCTTTTACAGGAAATGGACAAATTGGCTCTGTGAATTTTGAGCTAATGAAACATTAGCTTAGAGCTCAATTTAAAATTCCAATTTAAGTGAAAAATTTATGTGATTAAATTCATTTGAGAAACCTTTTTATTGCTGTTTTAATAAAACTTGTGGTAGATCCGAGAGATTTCTTTAAAAAGTAATTCAACTTTCAATAAATATGAATAATTAATCTGGATCTAAAAACCAACAAAAATTTGGTTATTTTTAAAACAAGATTAATTCACAGCCACACTATATTAGAACTAAATGTAGACTGATATGTGAAAAGTCTGTAAGAATTATACAGAATCAAACATGCATGCATATCATGTTATATAATATTAATAATCTCTAACCCTATTCCAGTAATCTCTCATTGAAGGTGAGAATATCAAAATAATGTTTTTAATAAGTAAGACTATATTATTAAGGGAGGTTTTATAACTGACCTGTATTATGCATCTTGATCAAAATCTAAGACCAAAGAAAATATTACAGTAGTTAACATCTTGTGTTGTTGCATTATGACCAGGTTATAAAATGAGCTTCCAAAAAAAGGGGAAAAAAGCAGCAAAAGATAAAACAAAAGTAAAGTAGGCAGCTTGATGAAAATAACAATTAAACTTAATCAACTGATCAAAGGTTTCAGTCCAGTCTCCCAAAAAACTCCAAGAATGTTTTAGAAGAAAAAGGTTTGCAGGTTCTTGTTTATTAACCTAACAAATCATCTAAATATCCTTAATGTGACTGTTTCTTCTTTTTACCGTTTCAAGCTCTATCAGGAAATCTGTCTGTATAAATTTTCTTCCCTGTTTTTGATCAGAGCAGAATCACCATTTTTTGTGTCATAGAGTCAGATTTAATGTGTTCTTTTGATCATTTAGGCATCATTTCTGTAAGCTATCATTCTTAAGTCCAGAACAAGACAGCTTCTGTTAAGAGGGTGAGACATTATGCAGAAAACTTGAATTTATTGAAGGCTGAAAAATGCCATTATCTAGATTACATGTCTGGCGGAGATATAAATCAACTCTAAGCCGACCTATTTGTCAAAGGGAGAAAGATGAACAGAGAGCCAAAAGAGCAACGGGGGTAAAATAACTGCAGTAATAGATCCCTATAAACACAAGGGGACATAAAAGGCGAGCGGAGGGAAAATATGGCAGACGTGATTGAAAACGAGAGGGAGGGATGACAAAAAGAAAGAGTTAATAGATCTTAAGCTAAAGCTTTTTTCCCGCAGGGAGTGACAGGCTGCCAGGAATACTTTGCATGTCATTAAATTTACACGCAATCTTGATTTCGTAATATAGAGGGGATCAGTATTCGAGTTGTGTCCAGGTTAACTCACGGCAACATCAACACCGCAGTGACTCATCAGCATAATCAATACTTTTTTAATTCAAGAGTTTGGAAACTTTCTGCTCCTTCAGGGACTTTTTTCCTCACTAATTTGTCAGGAGCAACAGCAGTTAATCTTGTTGTTAATAAACTGACATAAGGCTTGAGTTATTACAAATATTTGCATTTTAAGAGTCATTATAAGATATATAACCTGATGTGAGGCACATTAGTAGCTTCCCCCCAAACTCTCCAAACACTTCAATGTAATGAATAAAGGTGATGAAATATGTGATGAAAGGGACAGAAACATTTGGCTTCAGTAAACATTTACAGCAAAGATGACCTTAGTAACTGGTAAGTGAATCTGTATAATGCTTTTCATTATAACTGTAGTGTGATGGATGGCAGAGGAAGCGCACCTCTGTGTTAGTTTAAATAAATTAACTTGATTTGACATATTTTACTGTAGTCCTTATGTTAATGCTAAAATACACACAGTTGGTCCAAACAGTAATAAATGCATTGAAAAGTAATCACCTACCTTGTTCTTTCTTTTTTTAATGTTTTGTTGTACTTGTGAATGTTAACAAATGTTATATATATTCTCTTGACAATCCAACATGAGCTAAGTTATAGCCAGTGATGGGCAGTAGCGCCGCTACATGTAGCGAAGCTATTAGTTTAACTACATTTTCCAGTAGCTTGACCGTAGCGTCGCTGCTTTTTTTATCAAGTAACTTTCCTGTAGCGACGTTATTGTTTTGATCAAGTAGCGACGTAGCGTCCACAAACGCTACAAAATCCAGGGAAAAACTAAGTAATGAAACCAGGTTTTCTATTTCTAAACAACAATCAGCCACAAAACTACTGTAAATAGCAGTTTCAGCTGACACTCTTATAAGTGGCGTAGTAGCGCAGGCACACTCAGCAGGGTTAAACAAGTGCACCCTTTCCGAGGCTGTCGTTCTATTGGCTGGAAAGGTTGCTAGGCAACGATCCAACTGCAGTCTGAGAGAGCAAAACAAATCCGCAAGCAGAGCCTACGGGTTTGCAAGCGTAACTTAGACTCGAGCAGAGCGGGGTTTGTGCGCGAAGAGAAGGAGGCAAGCGAAAGGAGAAAATATCTGTGCAAGAAGCATTACATCTGAGAGAAGAAACAAAGAGAGAGAAGAGAAAATATTTGAGAGAGAGCGCATGTTTTGAGTGTGAGCATTTCAAGTTTTGAGAGCAAGAAGATGAAATTCTTTTCTCTAATTGAAGTTATGTGCTCTTGCATTATGGCAGGATAACTCTCCCATATCTATGTGCCACTAAGATACTCTAATTAGAGAGCAGTAGTGAAACTTCGATATTGTATTTTCATGGCCTAGTTTACCTGACAGGATGTTTACATAAATCTGTTTTTAGGCTTTGCACAGATAAGATTTTTTATGGAGGAACAGCTCTACCGTATATAAAATAAATAAATACATAAATAAATAAATGCTCAATAAATAAATAAATAAGCATTCAATTAATTGCCCCCAAAAATACAATGAATAAATATGTAGGTAGAAATTAAATTATATGGTGAGACATAAATATATGTATCACTTAATTAGCTTCTTTATTTTTTCACCTTCTTTTGTAAACAGTTTTGTTTGTTACTTGAATCGACTGTTTAATTGAGGTCTTTTGTAGGGTTTTGTTTTCCCTAGAGATGTCCATTGAATGCAAACTCATAGCCATGTCTCCATGTGTAGAACAATACACAGTACCTTTAATTTGGTTCTAATAACAGCAGATTGTTTACTAGTTTGTCTACTAGTAATTACTTCAGTTTTTATTTTAATATGCTTATCATAAAGCAATGTTTACACTGTGATATGTCATTGGCTGATCTTTAATAAATATTTTAACCAGTGCATCAGACTCATTTTGAATTGACATTAGGTTGGTACAACGTTAAGTAGCTTCTGATGTAGTTAAGCTACTTTTAACACATTAGTGTAACTTAGCTTGCTATAATTCTTTAGGTGGTAGCTTTTGTGTAGTGAAGCTTAATTTATTGTTGAGTAACTGATAGCTTAGCTCACTACACTGGACAAGTAGCTTGCCCAACACTGGTTATAGCTTTATAATGAAAAGGGAAAGATACGGGGTTTTCTCATTTTTTTGTCAAATAGCATGTTAAAAGTGTGTACATTTCTATTTAATCTATCTGTATGAGTACTTTAGCCGAAGGTGTTTTATGTCTCTAAAATGTTTCATATATTCCCAAAGGTTTTCAGGTCTTAGTACAACTTTTCAATTGGATTTATAGCTGGATGCAGACTGGACTATTTTAGCACGTGCTCTGACTTAACCCTTTATAGGGTAAGTTACCGTTTTTGATCACTTGCTTACTTCTTGCAAATGGAGTTAAGTCAAGAAAAACAGGTAAAAAACTATTTAAAAAGTTAAAAAGCAAAGTTAAAAAGTTAATAAGCCTAGTTAACAATTATATTTAGGTTTATAAACTAAAAAAATGTAAGTGCCAGTATCAGCATTAATGCCTCTAAGGTAATGTAACAAAAAAAATGTTTCTTTCACTCTCAGTGTTTGTCATGAATTTCTTATAGAAGCACTTTTGTTATTTTTCTTAATATATTCTGGCAAGTTGGTGCTTCTTTTTATTACATTGACATTAATTTTTGCCATTCGAAATTATATATTTTAATGTTACAAAGGTAAAAAGGTCTTGGATATACAAAATATTCCAACTATTGGCTTGAAATTTTTGATTTTGAAAGTATTTGCCTGAGTGCCCTATAAAGGGTTCAATCATCCTGTTTGTAGAGCTGACTGTATGTGTAGGGTTGTTGTTCTGCTGTAGTTAAACCACCAATCAGTCTCATGTCTAATTTAGCTTCTCCCTTCTCTGCATCAACTCCGCTTAGCTTCCTTTTCCCTGATAAAAAGAAAACCATCCTCATAGCCTGATAGTGCCAAAACAATTCTTCACATTTGGCTACGTTTCCCATGCTGTATAGCAGGGATATCCAGAGTCGGTCCTCAAGGGCCGCTGTTCTGTAGGTTTCAGAGGTTTCTCTGTTTCAGCACAGCTGATTTCCATTAATAGCTGATTTACAGGTGTTTGCTGAACTGCAATCATCAGAATCAGCTGTGCTGAAGCCCAGAAAAATCCAAAACCTGCAGGACAGCGACCCTCCAGGAACGTTTTTGCACATGCATGCTGTGTAGCATATGGCATGTAGGCCAATAAATTAGAGTTTAATGTCGGAGGACCAATTGCACACGTAATGTGTCCATGTCCACTTTAAATAGTTTCCTTTGCCAACTAAATATGGGTTCTGTGTAGCTACTACAGAATTGTCGTTGCCCTGATTCTCTCACCAATTCCCCTTTCTCTGGCTTTCAGTTTTGATAGACAGACACTTTTTTTTAATTATAGCTTTCAGTTGTGCCATATCCTTTACAGTTTTACTGGATGGACTACTCAGCTCTGCTTAAAGCCTTTGTGCTGTGGCAGGAGAAAAAAACGTCACAAGTTTTAAGACTTTGTCATGAAAAGTGAAAAAAAAAATACAGGTAAAAGTGCAAGTTTTGAGAGAGAAAAATTATATTTTGTTTGCCTACAGCTTGTTTTGCTTTTTAATGTTAGAAACATAGCTATATATATTATTTGAATTTAAATGGATTAATTTACTTTAAGTTTTTTAGCCTACTTTTTGTGCATGTAATCAGGAATATTCAGCAGAATTTCTTAGAAGAGCAATGGTTTCAAGCTCTGTGTTAATACAGGGTAATCCCAAGCTTTACAGAACTCCATTGTCTTTGGTTTAATGTCTGCATTTGCCTGATGGTGTAATTAAACAGTCAGAGCCATAACTGCCATCTACAGTAACTGCCCTGCTGATTAAACCCATTTAAAGGGACACTGAGAAGCAACACAGTTCCTGATCCTAATCAGGACTGAACAAAATCATTTCCAGGCAACTCTGTTCTCTATATTGTTAAAAAATGAATGCATTTCTTTTTTCAGTAAAGACAGTTTGGTACAGTAGTTGTGTGAAACAGACTTTGACGTTTGAAAATTAAAAGGAAAAAAACAGAGCAAACAATGTATGTTTAATGTCTAAAGAAAATGTATTCATGTCTGTATTAATGTAGAAAAAACGCTCACAGCCCTTTTCTCATGACACCCCTTATGAATTGGTTTGTTCATCTTGTTAATATGTGGCGTGTAATGATGCATAAGAAAAGCAATAAGCGGAGCAGCAGAGAATGCGCTTGAGGAGCGGGGCTGATGACTTGGGGTTTCAGGAGATTGAAATACCCCCAATGGAAGAAAATTACATGCAGGAAATTTGCAATGTGCTGCATTCAGCACACTGTCTTGCTACACATTTAATTTTCATTGACACCAGGTGATGTAGACATATTTCTCCTCTGTGTTGATCATTTTTTGTAGCTTTGACCTTACTGTGTGTATCATGTTTTCTTGTTTATGCCATTTATTCTCTACATTTATGCTCTGCATGCTGAACCTAGGTGTGCATGTGTAGGATATTTGAATCTCTTGAAGGATGTTCTCTCTCTGTGTGCAGCCTATAGAGGAGCATCTTAAATTATTTACTTACCAGCCATTCGAGCAGAACTCCTCTTCACACCTTACCAGCAGCAACATCTTTGCCTTGCCTCCATTTGCGCCTGCTGATAACTGATGGTGGACAGTGTGGGTAAATGTGTTACAGCCTCCTCTTCTCTGCGAGCTCTTTAAGGAAGAATTTAAACAGGTGCTGTAAGGGCCAATTATGGTAGCTCTAAAGGGTGTATAGAAAAAACATCTTCACCTTCTTTATTTGTTTGGACACGGTCTGTGATCCTTTGTACAGTCAGCAAAATTTCTATGTAGAGGCTGTGGATAATTTATAGTAACAATTTGGGGCTTAACAAAGCCGGCTTTCTGGTTTAAACTTTCACCCAGAGCTCATGTTTCCCAGCTCATATTTACTTTTCTACAGACTCATTCTACTAGGCTATATGGAAATATGAAAATATTATAATATTACTAAATAATGAATGCAAGACTTAGACTTATAAAAACGTTGTAGACGGAGTGTATACAGCTCTCATGAAATTTGCATTTCTTAAAGTGCAGCAGTGATGAAATGTAAACATTTTGCGAAACAAAAACATGGTGCAAAAAAACTACAGTAATTGATATGGTCAGTTCGAATCAGAGTCTGTGGCATGATTTAGATTTTTTTCAACATTTAGCTGTCTGATGGCAGTGGGGAAGAAGCTGTTTTGGAAACTGCTAGACCCGCATTGAATGCTGCAAAGCCTCTTCCCAGAGGGCAGCAGGGAGAACAGTCCATGGCGCTGGGGTGAAATGCCTTTTATGGCAGGAAGAGGAGCCCTGATGATCTTCTCTGCAGTTCTGACTGCTCTTCACACCTTCTTCCAGTCTGCGGCACTGCAACCTACACACCATACAGTCAGATAGCTGGTCAGAACGCTCTCTATGGTGCTTCTGTGGGGATGGGTGGGGGCAGGTGGGCTCTCCTCATCCTCCGCAGGAAGTACATGCGCTTTTGTGCCCTTTAGACCAGTGAGTGTTTACAGTCCAGGTGAGGTTCTCTTAGATGTGAAACCCAAGGAATTTGGTGCTGCTGACCACCTCTACAGCTGAGCTGTTGATGAGCAGTGGAGCATGGTTAGGCAGATTTTCCTGAAGTCAACGATGATCCCCTTCATTTTCTCCACATTCAGGATCAGGTTGTTACCTCTGCACCAGTCCACCAGCTGCTCCACCTCCTCTCTGTAGTCCAGGTCGTTGTCATGTCTGATGAGGCCCACCACCGTGGTGTCGTCTGTGAACTTCACGATGTGATTGGTGGTGGAGCCTGTGCTTAGGGTGATGACATCAGAAATGTTCTGTCCGATACGGACTTATTGAGGTCTGTTTGTGAGAAAGCCTAACAAGCAATTGCAGAGAGGTGTATTGAAGCTCAGCTGTTCTAGTTTTCCTCTCAGATGCTGTGGGATGATGGTGTTGAAAACTGAACTGAAGTCCAGGAACAACATCTGCACGTGGGTGTTCTTCTCCTGCAGGTGTGCCAGGCTCAGATGAAGAGCAGAGGAGATGGCGTCTTCATTGGAGCGATTTCATCAGTAGGCGAACTGGAACGGGTCGAATGTTGAGGAGAGACTTTAGGGGATGTGTTCTTTAACCAGCCTTTCGAAGCACTTCTTAATAGGAGTCAGTGTGACAGGCCGGTAGTCATTGAGTGAGGTGATCTGAGATTTCTTTGGGACCGGAATGATGGTGGCAGACTTGAGGCAGACTGGCACTATGTCTGTGAGGACACCAGCCAGCTATATCAAGGTTGAGTGCCTCCTTCCCCCTTGTGTGGAACAACTTTCACTGCTAGAATGCTTTTTAGTGCCTCAAACCTTCCAAAGACTCTGTTTAGTTCATTTAGGAAATCAGCATCAGCTACAGCCACCAGGGGAGAGTGTGTGTTGTAGTATGTTATTGCCTGTATGCCTTGCCACATCCTCCTGGTGTTGCTGGCGCTCTGGAAAAGATCCTGGATTTTCTGGCTGTGGATCTGCTTCACTTGTCTGATGACACGGTTCAAGTTGGCACACGCTGTCCTCAGTGCCTCTTTATCACCAGACTTGAAAGCTGAGTTCCGTGATCTAAGCAACATTCCTCCCCATTCATCCAGGGTCGGTGGTTTACTCAGATGGTGATGTTCTTTGTGATGCGTCCTCAATGCATTTGTTGATGTATTTTGACACAGTCATGGTATACTCATCAATATTTATTCTGTTGTCATAGGTTACTTTTTACCCACTGATCACAGCAAATATAGCTGCCATTGTTACTGTACAGGAAAAGTGTCATGATGGGTTCTGGGAGTAAAGCCCAAAATGCAGAACACACACGGGGAAACTGGGTAAAAGTCCAAAAGGGTTTATTTAAGCACAAACATGGATATGACACGGGAACTGGTTCAGACTGGGGAGCAGGTTCACTGGAGATTGTACTGGGACTGGAGACTGTTGGTTAGCAGAGTTCATGAGAGGCTAAGCTTCTAGCTTCAGGCTTAGCGTGGCAGTCCTAGATTTGAGCTTCCAGCTCACTGCAGAGAACAACAGGGGAAAACACGAAGGACTCTAGAAACTGATTCCACGTAGGAACCTCCTGGGAAACTCCACACAGAAGTCTTCAGGTTTCAACCACGTAGGAATCTTCGCGTTAGGGAACAACAGGGGAAAATTCACATGGGAACCTTTTAGGGAAACTCCACATAGAAGTCTTCAGGTTTCAACCACGTAGGAATCTTGGGTTGGCTCACCAGGGCAGATTAGCAGGTTAGGTCTCCTAGAGCTTCAGGCTTGAAACTGGTTTCCTGTGATGCAACTCTCCCAGAGCTTCAGGCCGGAGACAGGTTGCCAGAGAGACAGCTCTTCCAGAGCTTCACGAAGAGACAGGAGGTTAAGCTCATCCAGAGCTTTCACGAAGAGACAGGATTCCTGTGAGGCAGAGAAAAGGAAGAGTTAGAATCTGATCTCACACTAGAGATAACAAAGATTCTTCTGTAACAGAGGCTCAGGAAGCTAACCAACTAAGATCAACACTGCGGCGTGGAATCAAGGTCAGGCAGGAGCTTATAAAGGAGAGGTCTTCTGATGAGAGGATTAGCAACAGGTGTGCAGGAAGGTTCCAGCTCCAGAAGACCCACGGCACACTCTGCTGGAGACAGAGGGTAATCTCCAGATCCCCACAGTAACTCCAGCCCTAAAGAAAAATAGCAAAGAGCAGAAGGGGATCCTCGGCGCCCTCTGGTGGGCAAGCCTGAGGATCCCAACAAAAAGAAAGGATAGTGTAGCTCCATCCAAAGCACATCAGGCCCACTTTTTCCACCGCGTAGCCAGACCAGCAACCGAGATTTTGGTCGACTACAGTGCAAGCAGAGAGCCAGTGGGGGACAGAGCTACCGAACCTGACCCAATAACGGTAGCCTCGACACCTGCGTCCCTGTGCTTACCCCCGCCTGCCTTACTGGTACCCCCCACCCCAGCAGAGAGCTCATGGAAACACATTGTTATACTTAAAAAAATAACACATAGAATAGTGAAATCTGCACTCAGTAATTCTATTTTAATTAACGATTATGCAAAATTATTAAGAATGGCATATTTGAAACTTACAAACTCATATTAGATTGAATATGACACACCTCCAAGACTGCTTGGCCACCTGACAAGCGTGTGACAATGCCACAATTATGGCAACAACAAAAAATGGAAAACGTTCCGAGATAATATTTCTGAGGGTGTTTGTGTTACAGTGTTGATTTCTTTTTGTGCAGTTTAGGCTTCTTCATCTTTTTTTTTTTTTTTAGGGAGATGTTATGCGTTAGAAGATCCCATAGATCAGTAGCTTCATTCATTCTTTAAAGATCTCAAAGTATAGAAGCTTTGTTTCTTATATTTTCTAGTTTGAAGCTCTAATTGTTTGAACCTATACCCGAACAACTCCCCTACAGGGATTGTCTAATAGTGGATTACTGTTTTTCTTTTTGCTTCAGGCTTTATCCTTCGTGACTGAACCCAAACTAGGTTACTATTAATGCCAGTTCACTGTCACAATGTTTTAATTAATGGATAACAACGCTTGGGGGAAGCAGATGTGCATGGCATGCCCTCTTCAGTTGCAGTTTAGAAGGATGCAGGAAAAGCAAGGATATGTCAGGTCCATCCAAACTGAAATGTCAGCCATCATGTTAATTCCACTGTATCGGCATAAGAGACAGAGACAGGCACGCGATTGGGAGGGAAGAAAAAAAGGAAATGACCCATTTTGAACTCTTCTTTTTTGTTTTAATGGCCTGCATCCTTTTGAATTTTTAATCCGCAGCAGGTTTTCTAATTATTCTATGTTGCTTACTTACTGTGCCCCGTTCACTCCCTATCTCTCAACCAGACGCTCACCAGCCTCTCACTCTCTCCTCCCTCCTGTCTCTCTCTCCCGCTCTCTCTCTCTCTCTAGTGAGATGAAGCAGGAGCTCGCGGAGGAAGGCAGCAGATGCTCCATCCTTTCTAAGCAGCACCGTTTCAATGAGCACTGCTGCATCCGCTGCTGCGCGCCCTTCACCTTCCTTTTCAACCCAAAGCGTCAGTGCCTGGATTGCCAGTTCAACGTGTGCAAGACTTGCTGCACCTACAGCAAGAGGGACAGAGCCTGGCTGTGCTCGGCGTGCCAGAAGGGCAGGTTAGTGTTTGCTCATACACACACCCACCCCCCCATACACACACACACACAGCGGTGACTGGAGGAATTAACAGAGAGAACACATTGGAGGGAAGCTGGGATGTGTTCTGAGCAGAGGATGCCGAGGCAGAGGAAAAATGTTTGTGGGAAAATTAATTGGAATTTAACAAGGCGGGTTATAATTAAAAGGGGAAGAGGGCTGAAAGGCACACAAACCCGAGAGGAAAAGTGAATGAATGAGCAGAAAAAGCAGATTGGTGTAAATGAGTATTTCCAGGAGATTTTAATGCTTCAGTTTACTTCCTAATTTACAGCATTGACATTTCTGTTACATTTCATTATAGCTTGCAATGCAAAGGTCAAGGAAAAACAAGGTTATGAGGGAAACCAAAACAGCCAGAGAGCAGAATCATAGGAAACATAGAGGGATAATAGGGGGAAGGGGGGGTTAAGTGGGATTTGTAGCGCTTCAAACCTAAATGTCATCATTTGTTGCTCTTTTGAACGATTTTTAACATATCTTGAATTTTATTTTTATTTTTTTGTCTTTAGCTTTATTTTTTCCAGTTGTCGTCCATTTACTTTACAATAGAAGATTTTTTACAAATTGAGGTTTACGGAGTAAAGATGCACATCCTTTAAAAAAACAGCTATTAGATTAGCAGGAGAATTTGCTGTTGCTGGTTGTATATGCAAATGACTGTAAATGTGTTTAGGCTGTTTATTGATGCATGTCCAACCAAAAGCCTCGGGACTTGTTTTGCCACCCCGACTCAAAGATGGATGAATATGAACTCTCTATTTCTGTGTAGGAATGATGGTGTGTTGGGAATGTTGCCTGGTGGTGTTTTTGGATGCCCTTTTTGACTGATGTTAAAAATGACTTGGATTATATATGAGATCTCTTTTTATAGTTTTAGTCGT
Organism: Cyprinodon tularosa; assembly: GCF_016077235.1. Lineage (NCBI taxonomy): Eukaryota > Metazoa > Chordata > Actinopteri > Cyprinodontiformes > Cyprinodontidae > Cyprinodon > Cyprinodon tularosa. The sequence continues at coordinate 285,513 of NW_024039694.1, forward strand.
GATTTTATTCAACCCCACCTTGTTCTGTCGTAAGTCCACAGAACTAATTTATTTCATTTGTTGTGATACTTACAATAAAAACTCCCCTCCACCTACACGTTTTTAAGACATTTCAGAGTGTATGTTAGTGCCAGTGGATCCTGAGGTTTGGAGGACCACAGAGTCAACACAGTTATGAAATGTATGGCCTCATTTTCTTCCCCCAGTCCTCCATCTCTTTTAGGTTTTCATTGATTTCTGCTGTACGGTGTGATGTGTTAGAACCGCTGCCCTTGGTGCTGCTGTTTGAGACAGGGGAGAGAAAACGGAGCCAAATGCCAGGAAGGAATGAGAGGGAAGGCAATTTTGTCAAAAAAAAAGAGGTGCCATGGTTTGCATCGATCATCTTATTCCATCTTATTTTCCCTTTTTTCTCAGTTTCTCTTTCTCTCTCCCTGAGGGCTCATCAATGTTCTCAATATAGGTTTAGAACTAGATGCAGATGGACCTTGTGTCACAACACTTCCATCTACATAAACACAGCACTTTTCATTAGATCTTTAAACCGGCTTTAATCTGATTTTAGCATGAATTAGTCTCTCTGGGTGGAGTCCTGCTGTTTTGGAACAGAGATTTATAGGTCGATCGGGGCTCAACAAGCTCCAAAAAGATTTTTTAAAATTACGGTTTGTTAGTGTCGGAGTCAATGATTGTAACGAAAAGATATTGATTTGCTGCTAAATAGAGTGTAGTTGTACTACAGCGAGAACGAGTGCAGTCATTATGCTTAAAATGCAATATTGAGAAAGTAATTTCCATTTGTGGATGATGCCAAGAGGAACATCTTGAATGTAAATATCAACAGTCCTTTCAAAAATCCGTAGGAGAGAAACAAATTTTCTTTATCTTTTTATCTGATTTGCCCTGCAATATTTCAGTCCTTTCTCTATGAAATTCAAATGTGAAAAAATGGTGTCGCTCTGCTTGCACAGGCTGTCCTACAGCGCTTGCAAAGGAACGAACATGCTGCTTGCAACTGTGAACCATCGAGGGAAAGCAGATTTGCAATCATGGCACACATGGACTCATTCAGAGGCTACGTTCCCCACCCGCCACATAGATAAATCCATGTATGCCTGGAACAGAGAAATAATGCAGAATATGCATTTTTCAATTTTTAAAAAGTTACATTAAGAGAAGTATATTGGCATTGATTCTTTTAGATACTTTGATAAAGTCAGGGTGAAAAGCAGGGATGGCTGCGTGCTGATGCAAATGATCTGTGAAAGAACATATTTATACCTGCACTAAACATAGATTTACCTTTAGTAGGATTACGGAGTGCTTGAATTAAAAGTGTCCTGAGCTCTTTGTCCATATTGACACATAAGAACCTCCACTCAGGTTTAATCCAAACGAGTTAGGATATATCTAGTAAAAAGTGAAAAGTTGTTTTTTTCTCTTATCTTGGCTCCAAACTCAGCACAGCAGGGCAAATCCTTAAAGGGAAGAAGCAGAAATGGAATTGGAAGGTCAAAAGAAGAAGTGAGACGCAGGAAAAGAGAATAAGAAAGAAATGGCAAAGAAGGAAATGGCCCATTCCAATTATCCTGTGATTAAAATAACATTTTTGTTTTGCCTCTCCAAGGACAATATTCTTTTCACTGGCTCTTTCAATTTTCTTTTTTGTTAAAGTTTGCCTTAATTTATGAGTTAGTCCCCTTTCCGTCCTTCTACCTGCACTGCCTCCACATTTGCATTCAAGCTATAGCAGCCCTCTGTGCTTAATCTGCAGAAATGGACTACTCACAGCTTTATAGAGTCCTCGGGCTATAGAACAGTGTACACACCCATCTATAAACAGTGTGCATGTGTTTGTGTGCACAGAAGTAGCAATAAACTAAAGTGACAAACTGCTTGCATCATTTTCATAATCTCTTCCTAAAGCATGATTGTGAGGAGATTAGGGCGTCTGCCGCAGGCCAGAACTGTGCCCTACGTATACACAGACACGCATGTGAAACAAGTACAGCTTAAAATAAATATGTGTAGATAAAATGCATTTATGATTGATAATATCACAACAAAATGGTTTTAAGATTTGCTATACAAGTTTGGAAAAGTTAACTTCGTGTGACATAGTTAGAAGTAGATCAGTCAGAGTTTTTCCAGCAGTTGAAAATGTCCATGCTCTACAGTCACAAGTTCTATAGTTCACATTTCTACAGTAGAAATTTTTACAGTCCAATGTTCTACAGTACAGAGTTTTATAGTCTAAAGTTCTAAAGTCCAAAGTTCTGCAGTGCAAAGTTCTATAATCCAAAGTTCTACAGTACAGAGTTTTATAGTCTAAAGTTCTATAGTCCAAAGTTCTGCAGTATAAAGTTCTATAGTCCAAAGTTCTTTAGTGTAAAGTTCTATAGTCCAAAGTTCTACAGTATAGAGGTTTATAGTCTAAAGTTCTATAGTCCAAAGTTCTGCTGTCTAAAGTTCTACAGTCTGAACTTCTACAATCTAAAGTTCTATAGTCTGAAGCTCTATAGTATGGAGTTCTACACTCCAAAGTTCTACAGTCCAGAGTTCTACAGTCCAAAGTTCTACAGTCCAAATTTCTACACTCTGGGATTCTAAAGCCCCATAGTTCTATAGTCCAAAGTTCAGCTGTCTGAAGTTCTTTTTTTTTTTTTTTTTTTACAGTGTCCTGTCTGGCAAGGTGGCAATAAGAATAATTATCTTGATGCCAAAAGGAGCCCAACAGATTTTACTTTCACGAGTGTAGCAGTATGGCAATTGCCATATTGCTCCACTTGTTTCATGCATATAAATTGCTTTATTATTATTATGCAGGGATTTTTACAGTTTATATGGACACTGCAATGTAAGTAGAGCAGAAAAACAGAAGAAGAAAAAGAAAAAAAAGGACAAAAGATGAAAGAAAGAGGGGATAGAAAGGAGACAATGACAAAACATTTTCAGTCTGCTTCATTACCTGTAACGAGATGAAAAAAGAACAGCACAACCAAAAGACACGGTACGAGATATACAATAAAGCAACACGTTGAAACTATCGCTAAAATAATATTATTAAGTCTGACATGTACTCTGTGTTACCTGAAGATATGAATGTGGGATTTCTGTTTGGAAATGAATCTCCAAGTACCTGAAGCCTAGCACCTGTAGTTGTTTGTGAGGGTGAACTTGTGCATGTAAAGTTTTAACCATAGAAAAAATGCTCAAACACCCCCCAGAGCCGGGAGACCCAAAGCCCCAGGCGCCCAAAGGGACCCCGGAAGTGAAGGCACCAAGGAGGGGCCAGCCCCGGAAATCAGCCCCCCACCAAGGGAGGAGGAGAGACAGCCACGAAGAAGCCCCCCAGCCACCGCCATGCCGGAAACCCGAGGAGCCGCGGGGACGAGTCCGCGGGCCCCGCCGGCAGCCGGCCACCCTGAAGTAGGGCCGGGCACCGAACAACGGCCCCCCCAACGCCCCAGCCCCACAGAGCACCGTCTGAAGTTCTACAGTCTGAACTTCTACAGTCTAAAGTTCTATAGTCTGAAGCTCTATAGTACGGAGTTCTACAGTCCAAGGTTCTATAGTCCAAAGTTCTATAGTCCAAAGTTCTATAGTCCAGAGTTTTACAGTCCAGAGTTTTACAGTCCAAAGTTCTACAGTCCAAAGTTCTACAGTCCAAAGTTCTACAGTCCAAAGTTCTATAGTCCAGAGTTTTACAGTCCAAAGTTATACAATACAAAGTTCTACAGTAAAAAGTTCTATAGTATAAAGTTCTACAGTTCAAAGTTCTACACTCTTGGGTTCTAAAGACCAAAGTTCTACAGCCCGAAGTTCTACTGTCCAAAGTTCTATACATCAAAGTTCTATAGTCCATGGCAAAATTCTGCAAAGCAGCGTTCAGGCTCACAAACACAAGGTTTCCACATTTAGTAGGGACCTTTGCAAAAGGCCTTCCTGCATGAAAATGCCAAGCTGCCGATTGGCCGGAGGTTGTAGGAGCCTTACATGCACTCTGAAATCTGGTCAGTAGTTATTATTGCCAAGTTTGCTTAACATGCAATCTTCTCACTGCCTTTGCAAAGTTCACATGCATGTCACATCCATTAAGCCTTACACATGATTAAACCTTAAGCCTACTTCTTATTCACAAAGGTTTTGTGTCACATTAAAATGTTAGGGGACGAAACAATTTAACTCTACAGTAACTTTATACTAACAGCTGCAAACAATGTTGCTGTTAACAGAGATCTAATTCTATGGTGGAAAAAAGTTTAAAGGTTGGCTGCTGCCTTAGATTATTCTTATAGAAAAATCAATGACTTGAGTGTTAGCAGTGACTCAGTAATTATATTACAATTCAGACCATCCTTTTAGTTACATAAACTGAATAATGCTTTATTTAGTTTTAACTGAGACATTTTGACACACTTTTCCACCTTAGGAGACATTAATAAGGAGACCTGGCTAAAGCCCTGAAGAAATCCCATAAGGTAAAAGCAGAACATTTTGAGCAACGCCCCTTTATTCCTCAGTCTCAGCTATTTGATCTAAATGCTAAGGTGTTGTATGATCTTGGCAGATATGTGTGTATATTGTAAAAAGGCAACATAATTCATAATGGATAGTTTGCAGTTGAGAGTTTATTGTGTTCTCTTGAAATGGATGAATTATTAAGTCAATAAATATTAAGCTTCTCATGGAGTAGCACAATAAATTTAAACTCCTTTAATATAGTGAACACATGAAATGTAAAAGGGGGCATTATTATCCATATGCATAATTGACAGAACTTAACACTTCATAAAACTGGTTTCATAATTACTGTTTAGCGAAACCTAACAGTATGTTCAACATGTAAACATTTAGCAATAATGAAACAACACTTTTTGTTTATTTTGGTAGTCTGCTATTATGGTTGTAGCAAAACATCTACTAAAATTTAATAGAAATCCTAGCATAAACCTTGGCTACGTGGCTGAGCAGTTTATAGCACTGTTGTCTTGCAGCAAGAAGATTCTGCATTTGATCTATGGCATAGTGTCTTTCTGCATGGGTTTGGAATAGTCTCCTTGTGCATGTATGGGTTCTCTCCAGGTACTCTGGCTTCCTCCCACAGTTCATAACACATACCTTAACCATACCATAACACATACCATATCTGATAAGTTCATTGGGGAACCTAAATGAGCCTAAAGGGTTAGTGTGCATGGGTTTGTCTTTGCGATGTGATGAGCGGATGGCCTGTTTAGGCTGCGTTGCGTTTGTGGGAATCATTTGTCTGGCAGTAAAATAGTGAGTTTTTTACAAGTTTTCAGTGTTGGTGTTGCTGATTATGAGGCTTTAATTAATGTTGATAATTATTAAGTTAATTGCTGATGCATCAAATGATAATGGGACTGTAAGGATGTGAAAAGCTAAAATTATAGCCCTTTGCTATTCATTCAGAGTTAGTTTTTGTTCACTAGATTCATAGTTTTCATTAAGGGACCATTTCAAATGACAGTTGTTTTGTTTCTCTGTGGTAAATTTCAGATTTTAGTCATGTTTTCATCACACGTCACTTCTATGTTCCATGGCGATGGTTGTTTACTGCTTCATGCTGTCGATTATTTAACAATTGTAGTAATCTCCTTGCTTTGCTATTGATTTTTTTTCTCAGTGTAGGTTTTTAATTTTAGTATTTTGTTTCATTTCCAGGACATTCAGTCCAGTTAATTTATGTTTAATGACCTGCCCATTTACACATTTCTTTCTTAAATTTTTTTAAGATCTTCTCTCTCGCTATTGATGAACAGAAAATATCTTGGCTTTTACTTAACAAATCTTTCTGTATTTCTTTTAGTATTCTTTCTTTGTCAAACAAATCTATTAAAACATCAAATAAAATATGCATTTTGAGCTTTTTGAATCTGTATTCAAAAATGAAATGAGCACTCTAAAGGCAATTAGCTGGCTTCTGCCCGTGGAGAAGCTGCAGCTTGCAGAGGAAGTAAGTCACAGTGTGATCTTTTTTTGTCCTCCTTGCAGATGTATTTTTATCAGTGTGGGTGAACAAGACTGGTCCCTGACACCTGAGGCTAAGCCCTACAGCTCCAGCCTCCACACGAATATATGTACAGAGCTCTGGATTTTAATAAGACATCTTCTCATCTCAGTCACTTTGTGTCTTACAGCTTGTCTTTTCTACGCTTTTGACATCTTTGCAGCGGCAGCGACAATGGATTATAGAGCTTTCTGTTGTGTCTGCTACAGCAACAATCTGTAGGCTAAGATGAAATATTGATGATTTTCTTCTCCTTTGTCAAATTGTTGCAGTATTATGAGGAAGAACTAAATTGACTTGTGAATTTACAAATTCGTGCAACAAACGGAACACCTTTTTAAATCACAATCAGAGGCAAAAACTGTCATGATTATCTGAACCCAAAAGAGTTATTGCAGGAAGAATATCTTCGTCTCAAAAGGAGCCGCTGACCCAGCATGACAAGCCTTCATCTCTACCAGCTCTAGGCACAGGAAGAAGCACCACTAATCATCCTCCTCTCTTTCCTGCTTCTCCACTTCATTCCTCCCTTCACGGTCATGTCTCATGTCCAACCCAGTTGACACAGAAGCCACCAGTCACCCATAACTCCTGAACATCATTTGCACTGGATACACAGCCGGGAGGGACAGTCGATGTGCACACAGAGGATCTCACAAGGTGCACACCTCTGTTCGCCACATTCTGGGCCCTTTGTATAAACCATTGTGATAGCCTTCATTAAAGCTGGATCAATATTCACTCTGATTAATTTTCCTTTGGTATGAGACAAAAATATTGTTTTGTCACATTGATAAAGTTAAATTACATTTACAAAAAATATGATGATTTGCTAACAGTTTTCCTACAATTCTAAATTTGACCCAAATTCCCCAACAGCAGGTTAAAAAAAAAACTAATCTGCCCTATCGCTGGTCAATTTTGGCTTTAGAGTTGAAAAAAAAGTATCTCCTCTGTTTAATTTAACATATTTCCGTCTTTTGTGAAAAATCAAAAGATGGCATGATCGCATGAAAGGGTTTTTTTTAGGTCTTCTGTGTGTCTTTGTGATCCATATTTGACAAGAAGTCCATTAAAATTAAGCATTAGCTACAACCGAGAAAGGAGTGACATATCATTATACACCTTAGTTTGCATTTAACACACAACATAGTCATGCATTCTTCTTTCGCAAATGAAGGAAGGCCCCTCATGCATAGTTGGTGTTTCTCATTGTGCATTTGACTGTTTGGACTGTTCTCCCTGCTGCCCTCTGGGAAGAGGCTTTGCAGCATTCATTGGAGGTCCAGCAGATTCCAAAACAGCTTCTTCCCCACTGCCATCAGACAGCTGAATGTAAAAAAAAAAAACTGAAAAAATTAAAAAGAAAGAATAAAACTGAAAAAAAGCTGAATGTTGAACAAAACTGTAAATCATATCACAGTCTCTGCATCATACTGACCATATTAATGCATTTTTTGCACCATGTTTTTTCTCTCCCAATGTTTACATTTGATCACTGCTGCACTTTAAGAAATGTAAATGTCATGTGAGCTGTACAAACAATAACATTTTTTATACACTCTGTGTACACAAAATGACAATAAAGTTTGTCTAATTCTTATAAAAACAATGTATTTAAATAGAGACAAATTGTTTCAAAGTATTCTATCTACTGTAGCTTTGGGGCATTAAATATTGTTGCAGGTAAAAAAAATAAATAAATATGGAGAATTTTACCAGTCAATATAACAGTCTTGATGGCTCTCAGATTATGCTGAGATTTTACTATCAAGTTGTTTTCAGTGGTCAGGATCCAGATCTAGGTCTCCTCCTAGTGTGAGCCTGTGGGTTGGTGTGACTGAATCAGTTACACCTCTCATCTGAGAATCACTTCAGCTTCAGTTTCGAGCCCTGCTGGCGGGAGGCAGAGCACGCGCTGCAGTGATGCTCCTCATGTACCTGCTGTGCTGTGATGACGAGCAGGTGCAACAATCCCTGACACTGTTTCACAAGGGAAGCTGGCTGTACATTGTACCTGGAGGTTAGCTGGTGGCCTCTGGGTGTTACTCATCAATCCTGAATTACAGAGTTGACTGGAATTCCAGTAGGTCAGTACAGAACTGAAAAGCTCTTTCTATATCCTGAAATGGATTGAAGAATAATTCTAAACAGTTTATTCAGGTAAGAGCATCCATTTGAGCCTGTCACCACAATTACAGAGAGTACATCTTCACCGATGCTACTTTATTACCAGCATAAAGCCAGTTTTAATGAGTTGGATTCATTAAAACTGCCTTTATGCTCAGTGAGACATTCAGTCCACTTAACTTTATGTAATCTGTTGATTGGAAACAAGATTTTCATAATTTTGGTTTTCCTGTAAAGCTTATGAGATAATCACAAACGGGACATATTCAACTACAGTATGCAAAGAGATAAAGCTCACAGACAGACTGAATAGGTACACATCCTTACTGTTATGTGAGGCACTGCATTATGCTCTCTAAATTTATCAAAGGTTCATTTTCTCACACCGCTGCTTTAATTTATGTTTAAAAATTTGTTTGTTTAATAATAAAAATGGATTTAATTTCAGGAATTTTGAATAATGATGCACCAATCAGTCAGCCATTGATCAAAGTCTTTTTTCTCTCTGTTTATGCATTTTTAAATTGCATTTTCTTTTAAGAACTTTAATGATCTTTTGTGAAAAGAGATGAAAGGATACTACAGTGAGTACTAAAATCTTGTCACCACTTATTTTTCTGCAAAACTCAGAATTACTATTTCTTTCAATGAACCTACAGCTCATGTTTTTTTTTCATGACCAATGTTTGTTACTTTTATATTTTGAAATGAAAAAGGCACAATAACGTAATGAAATATCACACCGTCATCTTCATGCCTTCATTTCACACAGCATTTATACAAACACCAATATAACATAACAAATGTAAACAGTTTAATGTTAATACTTAGACTGATTTTTAAAAAAAAATCTTGGACATCTGCTTAAATTAGGCACAGTATTTAAGTAAGCTTGGTAATTGCAGAGATTTTGATTTGGTTTAAGATAGCCAGTTTATTTTATTTTCTTTCTAACTAATATTATATTGGCTTTCCTTTGTGGCTGCTATTTTTTTTTTATGACATTACCATTTTAATATTAAAATGATTTTCCTTCAGTACTCAAACAATGAGCATAATTTTGGCATCTTTACATTTTTATGTTGTAACCAAGTATGCAGCAACAGGTGGGGGGAGGGTAATAGTGCGTTTTACTCTACATTGAAAAAAAAAAATGGAAAAGACTCAAGCCACTATCTCTCTCTGTCTTCCATTTCACATAGATGACTTTAATCTTGAGCAGCTGTAATGAAGATTTGTGAAGAGACTGACTTAATTCAAGCATAAATATTTAATAATGATGTAAAGAAATTGGTTTTGTACGTGCAAGACAGGACATGGATCATTAGCAGATTAACTGGAAGAAAGTGTGTAAATTAAAGAAGGATAAAATGGAGAGTGGCTTGGAAAAATTCCAGTGATGAACAATGTCAACAAGTGAGCTTAAATGCTCACTTGCAGGGGTGGAAAAATGATCTAGGAAAGCAGAAGAGCAATCAATCCTAACCCCTTAATCCCACAATCACTTTGTAGAGCTGCACTATATAGTGGACTTTACAGTGACTCAGTTAACTGACCGTGACTGACAGATGATCACTTCTTTTCACTCCCCGTTGGTCACGTAACTCCGCCTCCCTGCGCTCTGCCTGGGCCATTTCTGTTAGTTGTCGCCCCTGTCGGGTGGCAACAACGAGCCGCTGTAACAACAAATCCCATAACTATTCTGAAATACATCTGCTTATCAAATAGGGGTGGGTATTGGCAAAGAAGTCATGATTCGATTTGAATCACGATTCACATGCCACGATGCGATTCTATCACGATGTATCACGATACTTGAAATATTGCGATGCATCGCGATGCATTGCGATATTTTCACTGAACACTGTAAGAAAAAGATACAGCCATTACCAGTGGCTGACTGGCTGGGTACGATCTGGATAGTGTCTTCAATTGATACATAACTGAAAGCAACTTAATTCATACATAGCTGTATTTATTGAAACGACTTTTGGAGGTGTTGCCATGAAAACAAATACTGGACACAAATATTACTATTACTGGCGTGGACACACTGACAAAAAGATCTTAGGATTCATCAAACTTAAAATAACAAAATAAGGATAATCAGTGCTGTTTACATGTCCTCAGTGGTCCTTTTGCAAATTACATGCATTATATCAATTTCGTTTTTACCTTCTTTGTTTATAAAGCCAGAATGCATCCAAGCATCTGACTTGAAATGTGATGGAGCCGGGGGGGGGGCAAATTTTTTCAGTCTCCTCCATGTTTTGTTTACAAATGACTCGTCACAGTATCCCGGAAATGCTTGTGACACAAAGCAGCGGGCGTCAACACATCCGCAGCGACATCTGCTGGACTGGAAGTTGTATTCCACTTGGTTTGTCTGATGTGCGCCAACCATTAATGCATTTTATTTTTTCATTTTTTTTTTTTTATAATCGATTTTTGCCTTCAAGAATCGATGCAGTACATCACAAAAATTAGAATTGCGATGCATCGTCATGACGATTATTTTGCACACCCTTATTATCAAATGACCATGGATGATTACTACTTTTCAAGGTGCATTGTGGGAAATTTTGAGTCCACTACTTTTTCATCCACTAAACCTTTAGACCCTCATCTAAAATGGCATAACCACTATGCATTGCCCTATATAGTGTTTAGGGCAGATGTTCGGACAAAGCCACGGTAACGAAAAAACTAAGTGCAAAACATAAACACAGATCTAGAGACATGAATCCACCATCACAAAAGCCTAACCCTAACCCTATTAATATTACTATTAATATGGCTCAACAAAACAAAAATAAGCAACAAGAAAATGCTTGAAATAGATCAGAAAAAAGGACCCTAAACATTTGGACAATGTCACAAAAACAGAAGGAGGAATAAAAAAGACACAAGAGTTAAAACTATATATTTTATAAACATGTTACAGTTTGAACTAAAGGTTTAGTTTGTGTTAAAGTCAGAAGAAATAAGATCAAAATAACACTTTGAAATGCACAAATAAAAGTACATGTAATAGAAAATAACAATCAGAAAAGAGAAATCTGTACTGGTTGGTAAAAACCTAAAAGGCTCTTTTCTCATTTTAAGTCCATGTATGTTTTAATAGTAAGTCAGAATAAAAATAAAAATAAAATATATAGCTTTTGTTAATGATGTTAATATGCTGCGCTTTCAGCACTTGCTATAAATAGTCATAATCTCACTTCAGTGTGTACAGCGAACAGCTGGTCATATCCGCACCCATCTTTGGGTTATTTTTGGTTATGATTTTCATATAAAAAATACTTGTAATTTAGCAACAAGTTCACTTATCCCCTAATGTTTGATTAATTTAATTATTTTTTTGCCTTTCTCAGAACTGGACACCCTTAAAATAGTGTGTATGCCGGAGGGGGTGATAACAACAAAAAAACACACTGAGCATTGCAAGGGCAGCCAGTGATTGAGTAATAATAAAGCATGAATAAAACATTAATTTATGACTGGAATCAGCAAATGTGCTCATTATCTGTCAGGAACTGGAAATCACCCAAAGCACAAAACTGAAAGAAGATAGGCCTTCACTTTGTATCATGTTATGAATCCCCAGACATATCCACAAAGAGGATTAAAATATTGATTAGAGAATGTTTCTTGTAATACTTGTCCTGCTGGAACGACATCCAATTCAGGTAAAGCACGACAGTTGATGGCATGGCTTTAATCCTACAAAGAAAATGTTTTGTGTCTGTGTGACTGTTACCAATTTACTCTAATGCAACCATGTTGATTCCTTAAAAATCAGTGTAAAAACTTCCCAAATGCACTGCAGTGGAATCCTTCACCATATGATGACTATAATTCCCTCAACTTTCAAGTTTCAATTCTATGCCATTTCCTGCTAGAGAATGTTTTATATTTTAGATTATATTTCTTGGTATAATCAACTCTCTCTCTGACAAATCATCTTTTGATCTCTTAAAGCAGTGTCATTTTTTTAGGATTAAAGAAAATATCGACACCCGTTTTATTAAGCATGTAAAGATGTCTGTTAGGCAGCCACATGAATCGAGTTAAAGTTTAAAGATCTGCTATTTATGCTTTGCCTGTTTTCCCTCGCTCCTTCTTCTGCTTCTTCTTGTCCTTCTTCATTAATGTAGTGACAACTAGAGGTTAGGAAGCTTCGACTCGAGTCAGACTCAAGGCATTATTTTATGACTAGACTTCACTTGAAAAATGCTCCAAACCTGTTGGCTTGACTTGGACTTGGACACCAAATGAATCTGGACTTGAATTTTACTTAAACCTTTTTTACTTTAGAACACTTGACATTTTAAAAAATTGTGCACCATCATTTCACTCATCCCCCTATCATGAAACGCACATCATCTACTGTATTTTCAGACCCTGTATATATGCGTTTATGAGCTACAGCTCCTCAGATTTGTACAAAAAAAACCAACAACGTACAAATATGTCCCCAGGAATTATTTTTTTTCAGGTGCATTAACTTATAAAATACTCAATATGCGACAATGTCATGATTGGTTTAAGCGATCTGACCCACATGCAGAGAACGACTCAGAGATCAAGGGGAAAAGTTTTACTAGGTTTATTAAATGTAGATGAATAACAGAAGTTGCATAAAGAATTAAAGAATGAATCAATATAACTATTGATTTTGAGTTGAAAAACATAATTTCCTTGCAGTAGGCAGCTTCTGCTTAGTTTGTAAGTATGGGCACTTCTCCCTTACAGGTCAGTTTGATTCCACCAGGAACTCAACAAGAATCCATTTCTTTTTGCAAGGGCTCTGCTTTGGGGTCTGTGTTGTGATTGAAGATTATTGGTTTTAACAAGATCCTTTTTGTCGCAGCCAGATCAGCAAAACACCAAGAGCCTAAAATAGCCAAAGAGTTAAGAAATTCTCAAACATATTTTTTTAATATTTAGTCAACCTTAAGGCCACTACTCTGGGAGCTAAGAATTTTCTCTCACAGAAGAAAAAAAAAATTATATCTTTTTATTCTGCCAGCCATGTCTTAGGGTCTATTGCTGCTAGTTCTTTGGATTTGGACAGGCGTTATTAGGCAGAGAAAGAAGAGATGATTTTCAAAAATGTTTCCCTTCCAACAATATATTTGATTTTGTTTGAGCAGGCTGAGGCAGTGAGAATATATGTACATTTATATTTATATAATCAGGTTAAATAAAGCCTTTTGCTTCCCTCCTTCTTCCTCCATCAGTCTGAAAAATGCTTCCTCTGCCATATTTTTCAGCTAAATACTGAGTGAAAACAAACCTTTATCTCATTCTTGCTGCAACTAGAAAAAGAACAAATGTATCAGTTTTTGTGGAGTATATAAGAAGCTTAAGTTCAGTTTGAAGGGGGACAATTTAGAAGTAATACTATGGTAAAAGCATATTGTATTATTTATTCTTAAGCAAAAGTTTGCGGGACATGACCTTTGTAATATTCTCTTAATTTAAAAATGCAGTGCTTTGAAACAACACCATATGTGTTGACCTCATAAATTAAGCTGAAGCTTCAGCTTAATTTGAGATTTTTTTCAGGTCAGTATAGCATGGCGCCTATCAATGCTGTAGGCCGCCCTTCTCAAAAACTTGCCAATGCACCTTGAAAGAGCCAGTAAAGCAGGGAAACCCTCTAATTGATTAATAATAATAATAATAATACATTTTATTTAACAGCGCCTTTCTTGACACTCAAGGTCACTTTACAAATAATACAAAAAATAAATAAAAAGAGATGAAAATACAAAATACAGATACAGGAACATAAAAAACAAAAAAAACAATCATGGATAGGGAAAAGAGCAGTATATCACAAATAAGCGAGCTGGAACAGATGGGTTTTGAGTCTGGCTTTGAATAAGGGTAGAGAGTCAATACTGCGGAGGTCGGGAGGAAGTGAGTTCCAGAGCTGAGGAGCAGAGCGGCTGAAGGCTCTGCTCCCCATGGTGACAAGTCGAGCTGGGGGTACAGTGAGGTGGATGGAGGAGGAGGATCTAAGGGAGCGGGAGGAGGTGGCAATGTGAAGGAGGTCTGACAGATATGGAGGAGCAAGGTTATGGATGGCTTTGAAAGTATAGAGAAGGATTTTAAATTGAATTCTGAATTGAACTGGGAGCCAATGGAGTTGGTGAAGAACAGGGGAAATATGATGGAAGGAGGGGGTTCTGGTGATGACACGAGCAGCAGAGTTCTGAAGAAGTTGAAGTTTATGGAGAGATTTATGAGGGAGGCCAAAAAGAAGAGAATTGCAATAATCAATACGGGAGGTGATGAGGCTGTGGATAAGGACAGGCAGTATGAGTGGTGAGGGAGGAACGGAGACGGTTAATGTTGCGAAGGTGGAAGTATGCAGACCTGGTAATTTTTCTTTATGTGAGACTGAAAGGAGAGGGAGGAGTCGAGGATGACACCCAGACTCTTGACCTGAGGGGAGGGGGAGACTAAGGAGTTGTCAATGGGTAGTGAGAAACTTTTGATTTTAGATAGGGTGGTTTTAGTGGCAACGAGGAGGAGTTCTGTTTTATCACTGTTTAGTTTAAGGAAGTTTGAGGTGAACCAGTCTTTAATTTCAAGTAGGCAGTTAGTAACGGACAAGGGGGGGAGTGAGGAAGTGGCTTTACTGGATAAATAAAGCTGGGTGTCATCCGCATAACAGTGAAAGTGAATGTTGAATTTCCGGAAAATACTGCCAAGGGGAAGAAGGTAGGTGATGAACAGGAGGGGGCCAAGAACTGAGCCTTGAGGAACACCCGAAGTGACAGGGGAAGGGTGCGAATTGAAAGATTTGAGCTGAATAAACTGAGTGCGGTCGGAGAGATATGAGCGGAACCAGTCAAGAGGGATGTGAGAGATGCCAAGAGAGGATAATCTATTGAGGAGAATGGGATGAGAAATGGTATCAAAGGCTGCACTGAGATCGAGAAGGATGAGGATGGAATAATTAAAATAATATATTTGTTCAACTGATTTCAACTGCCCCCTCTGTGTTTTGCACAAGCGCAGCACACATGGCATGTTAATAAGAATTGTCACAGTAGAAAAACGACCCTTAAGAATGATTTTTAAACACTTTTTCCTTGACTTGCTCAGAAGTTAAGTTTAGCACATATTCACATTCCTATGAGTGCAAAGTTAGCTATTTAAAGTGATATAATGTATTAATGAAAGCGCCATGATTCTTACAAATCAGGCAAAACATTTTTTTTATCATCCATTTTTTTGGAAAACTCAGTTTCCTGGTATTAACTTGTTGTTTTTGAAGCTTCATGCATTATGTTTCGCATAATGCATGAAACTCACTGGACTCTCTGCTCCGGAGCAAATCGAGATGAATAACAATTAGCAGAATATATTAATGCCTGTATTCAACTTCAGGGCGTTTGTATGCAATGCGCTCCTCTGCAGAATGCTGCATATCAATGTCTTTGCAACGCTCCTGGCTTCTATCTCAATGCACCTCCACTCTCAGTTCTCAACATTTTACAATGAGACAGGGTCTGTTCTCCTTGTTTGTTTCTTATGTCCCACCTGATGGAAGAGTTTTTGTTTTCATTTGTCAAGCATATTTTTGTTTTTATTGTGCATGCACATGCTGTTTCAGATCTCTATATGTACATTGATGGCTTTAACAAGTTAAATCTATACTGTGGTTGTAATCAGTTCAATATAAGCAAAAAAACTCATAGACTTCAATGGCTTTTTGATTTGGATCTTTTATTGATGCAAACACTTGTTCCTCTGAAAACAGTTGGTAAAACAGAGGCAGCAGGAAAACAATGGGAATCCCTCTGCCCCTCCACTTCCTTCAGTCTTTGTGCCTTTCGGCCTGTTTGTTCAGAACAGCAGCCGAGGAACTCGGGCATTTCTGTCTGTTTCAAAATGGATCAAAGCAGCCGCTCATACCAGAGCTGCCAATGGGGAAGATATCAAAGCACCAAGCGGGCACACACACACATTCACACAAACACCCACACAGATCAAGCTGGCACACAAGCAAAAAGTGAGGCACCCTGTACACATTTGGCTTGAGAGCTCACGCAAGCTCAGAGATATACAAACAGACTAAAGCATGGCTGTCCTGCCTTGGCCCTGTCTGCCCTTTCAGTTATTTTTATGACAACATCAGAGCCTGAAAAGCCATGGTGACATAAACATAGGTCAGATCGGGACAGAATGTTGTTTTCTATGGACCAAGACATTGTCCATCAAACTTTCTCGTTTCGCTTTTCTGCTGTTTCTTCCAATCTTGCAGATTTATACAGGGTCTGTCACTGGGGTAATAAACCGTGTTATCAGAGCCTTTCAGAGCAGTTGCTGAGATGCTAAAAGGGATTTCCTCTTTAGTATTTCAACAAGCTGCAGCCAGAGGATTTAATGTTTCTTTTCTTTGATATATTTTCTCTTTAAGTTACTCTTAACGTCTTCTCTTAATCTTTATGTTCTGTAGTAAAAAGGGATTTCCAAATTTCCTGCAGATTTGTGTGAAGAAAACTGGATAAACTATTTCAAACAAACATATTTGAAAGGAAATTCTGGGCAACTATACTTCTTTTTAATTTTTTTTATAAAGAGTCAAGTGTAGACAAGTTTTTCATACCATACAATGATAAAGTTAAGCCACATTTATCACAATAGGGGTTAAGCATATTATGACCTCGATCCTTGTACTATTTTTCAGTATAATCCGAACAATTCCTTTCAAAAGTCGCACAATTTGTAGCACCCACTTGTTTCTAATTATATAAAATTATAATCATAATAATAGCAATAATAAGTAAAATAGAAAAATAGAAAAAAAAATTGCATTTAAAATAATTACAGTAAGTCCTCAGCACTGGTGATGGAGTCATCCTACTGACTCCTGCTGTGATGGCTTCAAACTGCAGTTGCTACATTTTCCGTAGTTGTGAATCTAGAAGCCTGAATGCAAAGACACAAAAATAATTTTAGATTTCTGTAGTTTAAAACAAAAAGAAAACTATAGGTCTTTTTTCTACTACTTTACAATTATGCTCTAAACTTTATGTCAGCCTGTCAGATTAATTTCCCAGGTTATTGGTTGTAATATGACAAATTTTGGCAATATTTAAAGGCTGAACACTTTTTCAAAGCAGGCTAAGTTATACTAAACTAGATATTGTTTTGTAAAATATATTTTTTATATGTTAGATAGTTTTTCATAACATTTACAAATCATTCAGCCCTCTTACATGTGTGGTTGTTGATATAAATCATTGATTTGTGTCTCATTAATATGCTTTGTTTGATCTTTCTTTTTGTGACAGTCTGATGTATAAATTCATACATTTTAAATGCGGCCTCCTTTTTCTCATTGTTACTCTCTCTCGCTCTCTGTTCCTGGGTCTTGGCTCTTCATTCGGAGGGATTGTATCCGTTCAGTCTTCCTCAGCTGAGATCATTTTTCACACCACCAAACAGCCTCAGGATTCCAGTCTCAGACTCTGTTTACTTCGACACTTTCTAGAACATGCATTTCTTGGGGAAAATTGGTTTCGGCAAACACTTTTTTCCTCCAGCAGGCTTGATATCATCTGACTTTGGCCTCCTCTTTTTTTAAATCCCTTCTGTAGAGGAGGAAACTGAGAAAACAGCTGATGGGCTTAGCTGCTCTGTCCATCTCAGGACTTTAGATTAGTCATCAAACTCTGCTTTTTTTTACTTATCCATTGCCAACTTTTACTTCTCATTACATAGAAAGATTGAAACATATTTACCTTGGTTGCTAGTTATACGTATGTATCCACAGCCCTTGAATAAAAGGATAGAAAGAGTGAGGAAATTCAGAAAAAGCTATGGACGCCCAAATCAATAAACGGGAAAGTAAAAAAGCTAAATTACAGATCTAGGCTTAGCTACATCACATTACATTTTATCTTTAAACAGGGATTTATTTCCTTAATTTCTTTAAAGTGTGTTCATAAGATAAGTCCAGCCTAAACCTATATACTGCTCTATTTCACCAACAGGAGGTATTAATGTGAACATTAGGGTACTTAACATAGTTGACTTAAACTCAGCCTACACCACCTTCAACTCTATACCTGTCAATGGATCAGCAGCTCTCTAAATTATTATACAGGGTTATTGCATATGGTGTTTGCATAGGTAATTATATAGAGAGTATATATGGGAGACAGGACAAAGGCTGGGCTAATGAGCTGACAAGGAGCAGGTGTGGATGGAAACATCTAGAAGGGAGCTAGGGGAAGGAGACTGGCACAAGAGGGCAACAGAGAGTAAACAAGAAACACATAAGAACTCAACAAATATAACCAAAAACAGCTAGACTAACAAAAAAATGGAAATTAAACCAATTCAAACTAAAAAAGAAAGCATAAACAGCTCCAAAGCCATGACAAGGCTAAATATTTTCTCAGTAAAAGCTCTTATTTTTTTTATTTCCGTGACTATATTGGTTTCAGTTAACATCTTCAACCGACACTTGAAGTTTATCAGTTCATTTCAATTGTTCTTTGTAACACAGATAGTCAACTAGGGCAACTTTTATAGAATTATTAGATCAAATTAAACAGAAAACACACGTTTAGGATGAACAGGGTATTTATTAACCTAGTCCCTCAGTCCAATGATGCAGTGTAGGAAATTTCTTTGGAACTGGAGAGTGTGGTCAATATTACCCTTCAATTTCCAAAGGAACTGCAGTGACCTGAAGAAATGGACATGGATCAGCATTCATCTGCCTCAGTGATTCTACTCCTTAGAGAAAGAGGGGGGTTAAAAACTTTGTTTAATCTGACACTGTTTTCTTTAAAGCTTTAAGAGCGTTAATGATTGTCTTTCTTTTCATTTTTGTGTTTATTTCACTTATTTAGTTTTTTTTGTTTGTTTTTCCTTATATCTATTACAGTCATTAAAGATATAGATTTTAAACTTTGCAAAGCATTAAGAGAGGGTTATGGACTAAGAGAGGTTCTAACAGATTCAATACTTTTTAATTGTTAAATGAGTTCCATTGAGCAACTGTTTCCCAAACTATATACAAACAAACTCTGATATAAAGATATATTGTGATACATAATGTTTAGAGTAGAAAAAGCTCACCGCACAGCAAAAAAAATTAAAATAAATTATGAATCCTTTATCAAAGTAATAGAACATTAGAATAAGGGCCAACATTGACAAAGAGCCTCTCAGTATGTAACAGTCCTGCAGATGTTCACCTGTTGTCCTCTCTAATCACGCTTTAAGAGGTCACAAATAACTAGAAAAGCACTATGAGAGCGCAGACCTCTGCTAAGCAGCACATTTTGTCCCATATTGTGACCTACACCTATAGCTGAATGAATTATTAATTGGACTGAGATGCACCTTTGCTATAATTTCATTTAAAAAAAACCTTCATAACTTTTTAAGTTATCCTGTACACAAACAAACACAAACTTACCTAAAAACAAATCCTTGGTGGAGGTAACAGTTTCTGTTGAGAGGCAAGAGGAGAAGGTGTCTACCTCTTTAATGGCCTTTCACTGACTAATTCTGATAAATGAATGAAGCTTTCTCCAACAATGGCCTGAGGTACAAATATGGTGAAGTGCTTGTAGCTTTTTTGTTTTGCCATAAAGGGGCTTCAGCTCCCAGCTTTCAACATTTTCATGCAGCAATTTTTTCTCTTAATGGCACTTGCAAGCTAAAAAAAAAAGTCCAGATTAACTTGTCAAACGTTCATAGATTTTGATCTCTCCCTTGTAAGATATATTGCGTTGCCTCTGATATGGGAGCGTTTTTGATCAAGCACTCACATGACACGATGATGAATGACTACTATTTTCATACTTTTTGCTTCCAAACCCACAAGCAGCCTGTTTGCCTTTCACTTAATTGAGACTAATATTTTTTCGAAATACATCACTTTTTAACACAAGCCTTTTATACAGCAGCAAACCTACGGTTGCAATATAGTCCTGAATAATACACATTAAGGATTAATGCCTAATCAATACACCAATACCATCCTATAGAAAAGCAATTGGTCATTATCAGTTACACGCTCATATGACCTTTAGAGTTGTCACAGTCGGGAATACAAAAACAAGTATCTGCCACTAGCAGAGAGAATGAACATGGATATTTCTTCTCTAGTGGGTGAACCATTCCTTCCTCAGTCCTCTCATTTGTCTCCGTCTCAGAAAACGCAGTTATGGCACAGTATAGAAAAAAAAATTCTCATGTAAATGCGATGAATGAGTAACAGAGTGAAAAGAAGGAATGTATGTGTGAATGCATCTGTCATGTTCTGCTTTATTTTGATGGCGTGTGCATGTCAAGGCTCAAAGCTCCGTTGTCACTGACCCTGTCTGACAGGGCTGAGTTGCACATAGAGCTGTTACAGATGTTTTTGTGTCAAATATGGGTAATTTTGTATTCCCACTAACAAACTATAATGATATGGAGAATAATGTAATGAATAGAAAAATTAATCTGTAATCTTAAAAACATTTTATAAGAATATCTCTGATATTCTCTTTTTTATTTCCTGCCAAATGTAACAAAGAATAAAAAAATGGTGTAAAAAAGTTTTTGCTCCATTAACAGTTTATTCTATTACAATCAAATGGTGCTGGCCTGCTGCTTTAGGGTCTGGACTCCTTGTCGTAATTGATTAAGCATGATTCCTACTCTTTTTTTTTTTTTTTATCTATATAAGTGTATCTAAACCCGATGACCAAGCAACCAGGTAGATTTTGAGAACTTGTATGAAAGTGGAGGTGAAATCAGGACATGGGAAAGTGACAATAAATTAAACTTGACAAAGTACCTAAAATAAAATGCCATGCTGACTCTATTTGTGTCTTTGGAAAATGTAATACCATAAACAGCACTTTTCTGTCATTGTTTTGGCTGTAATACTGGCTGTAGTGGCCATATACAAACAATGGACAACAATAGATCATCCAGAAACAGGAAACTGGAACACAAACAACTTAGAGATTAAGTCACTTCTTCTCCAAGTTCAGACTTAAATAGAACCCACTATTATACCTTATCATCAGAGATGGCAAAAGTATTCACTTTCCGTACTTGAGTAAAAGTACAGATACTTGTGTTAAAAAATACTCTGGTAAAAGTGTAAGTACTGATTAAACTTCTTTACTCAAGTAAAAGTAACAAAGTACAGGCTTGTAAATTTACTTAAAGTGTAAAAGTAGAAACCACTTTTTTCATGCCGTTGCCTACATTTTAAATGGATGTCTGCCAATAGGACTAGATCTCCGTTGTGTTCATTTTCAATCATCTCGTCGTCCATGCTACTATGCTAACACCACCGCCTCCAAGCTGCAATGATTTGCCGCAAATTAATACCGCCGAATCTGTCGATTCATCTTGTAGTGGTGCGTCAAATGCAACGTAGATTCCCATCCAATTAGATTCAATTTGGTATTGATGACGTGAAAAATAATAACGGTAACTCCATTGAAATGATTCAAATGTTTTTATAATTATAATTTTTATTTTTTCTGACACTTTTTATGTTTTGTACGGTGACCTTGAGTGTCCAGAAAGGCGCCTTTTTAAATAAAATGTATTATTATTATTATTAAAACTAAAGTAACTAGCCAATTTTTTTAAATGTAAAGAGTAGAAAGTACAGATATTTGTGTAAAAATGTAAGGAGTAGAAGTAAAAAGTCGCCATAAAAATAAGTAGTAAAGTAAAGTAAAAATATCAGAAAAATCTACTTGAGTACAGTAACAAAGTATTTGTATTCCGTTACTTCCCATCTCTGCTTATCATATCCTATTATACTATTGTACCAAACTACACGGCAAAGTTTTTAGTTGTCAATTTACAATCAGCGCCCACATTGAAGTGGCAGCCACATTGATCTGTCTACTGCTACATTCTCTCCTCAATGGTGAACAGGACCCCAAGAAACTTGAAATCCTTTACTTGAGGCATTAACCGCCCTCCGACCTGAAGAGGGTAAGCCCCCTTCTTTTGGTCTTGAACCAAGGCCTAAGACTCCTGGTGCCAATTGCACTGATGGACATCCTTAAGGAAGTGGTGTCAATCCATGACTTGCTCAGAAGTCCCCTCCAGGTCTCAAGACGGCTGAGCTGGGGAAAAAAACTAAATCTACCCCAGCCCTCCACCCCTTCCTTGCCGGCCACTCCAGCGTAGTAGAGAATTCAGGATTTCTTAAGTGCCTGGGTTCGTCCACACATGACCTCCATGCAGGTTATGCATGGAGATGAGCCTGTCTATTTCTAGCTGGTATCACACCCCCTCCCGCAGAAGCTCACACTCTTTAAACTCCAGTGATATGACATTCCACATCCCTAGAGCCAGTTTTAGTATCACTAAATCAAGTCACCTTCATCACTGCTGCCAAATCCTCTGCGTACCAGCGCCTTATGGTTCCCCCTGGAGGTGGTGGCTCCCCTGGGGGATGACTTTGCATTTTACTCTAGGTCTTGGTCTGCCATTTTCTAAAATGAGTTATTTGACCACCAGGGGCTCACAGATTAACCCCTACCCTGGGCCTGGCTTAAAGGAGGGGGATCGGCTCTGCTACACCAGGCAACGTCAAGCGCATTGTCTGTGTTGTCACCATAGGGGCTTCTTGAACTGCTCTATTTTTCGTTAAAGCCTCACCCAATATCTGTTTGACCTTGGAGACCCTACCAGGGGCATTTAATCCTGCAACATTATGGCCTCTAGGATCATCTGAGCTCTAAAACCCTTTCACCATGTTAAGGTGGCAATTCGCCACCTCAAGGCGGTGGAAGTTGATGACACTGTAGACTTTCTGGTGGTATCTTCTGACAATTAGCCACATGTCTTGGACTCTTGGGTGAAGAGAGGGATGGAGCTGTCCACCGATTACAACCTTGTGGCATCTTCAATATGCTGAAAGTGCAGGAAGCCATACAGACTTGGCAAGTCCAGGTGAATAGTGATGGTGTGCTGGGACTTTACTCACAGCCCCAGAAGAGCTTTTCTCAGTTTCTAGGGGAGGCTGGGGACATGGTGTCTTAGTGGAGTTATGTCTCATGTCCATTTCATTTTATTTCTTAATTATTTCTTGTCTCTTTGTTTTGCTCGGGTCTTTAGAACCTTGCTAACCTATAGAATTTTTTGTTATAACACCTACTCAAGTATATGATGGCATACTTGTTTGTCAGCTTTTAATTAAAAATAATAGAACAAATAACGTTGAGTGATTGTGCAAGTCTTTGAATTTAGTTTTGTGTTCATTGTGTACACATATAGTTTGTCCGGTTTCAAATTTTAAATTTCAAAGGTATAGGTGCTAATAACACAAATTCACAAATTCAAAGTCAATTGGAGATGTGATTTTTACACAAAAAGAAGTAGGTGTAGTTAAACTTGGATCCAGTTTTACAAACAACTGAGTGTAAGTATTGCAATTGAAAAAAAAGATGTTTTCCATCTTTATGGGCCTCCATAAAGCAGGGGGACATCCCAGAGAAATCAATATAAATCCTTAGTTTTTAAATACCTGTCCACTAGCCTGTGTTTGGTATCCATGGTAACCATTTTCTGCAGTAGCTGATGGGTGATGTTAGTCCCCATTATTTTTTATTTGTGTTTCAGATCAGATATGCACAAGAGAACCCATAATAGACTGATTATATCCCTAAATTAGGGTTAACATTACCAAAAACCTTACATTGGTTTGAAATAACTGAATTAGTTGACTGTGATTTCTTGATGCCATCTAACTTTAGTTTAACAGGGTCAGATATGTTCTTACCCATTTTTTCAGTGCCCCATTTATCACAAAAATCACCATCATCTTGCAGTAAATGCTGGTTGTGTGTTTGGGAAAGTAATTCCCTCAGCATACCCACATTTATCTCATTCTTTGATTAGATATCTGTGACATCTAGAATGTAAATGTCACAGTGTCAAATGTAAAAATCCCCATATAATAGTGAGATTTTTCTCTGAGATCATTGCTCCCTGAAAGCCAGAGTCTTTCTAGGCGCTTTTCTTTAAAAAAAAAAAAAATAAATTCAAAGCCTGCATAAGGCTGCAGCAACTTTGGAATATTTAAAATCTTCTTGCAATATCTGTTAATATGCAAATTCGGAAGAGAGACAGAAAAATAAAGGGAAATAAAACAATAGCTCAATCAGAAAAGAGCCTAAGAGTTAAACAACCAAGAACTCAGACAAGACCTGTGTGGGAAGATGTTCATTCATCTGCTTTCTAAATGCTCTAAGCCAGAGATAATAGCTCTCTTTGCTGGTATTTTTCTGCTGCTAGTTTTCTTGAAAGAATCATGCTCAGAAAACAGAGGAAACTGTCCATAGGCTTACCCACACAGTGGAATCTTTTCAAATTAAAATTTCTAAACTGGACACACTCAGACACATACCTACATACCCACGGCAGACAAAACATTGATATAAATGTCATTTGTGTAGCTCGATTGCAGGATATGAATAATTCCTTTTTTAGCGTTGGAAAGAAATCAGTCTCTACTTAACAATGAGGTTCTATTATTATTTAAAAAAAAAACACATTCTGGATTTGTGCCATTAATGCATCCTTAAAGCTTTTGATTGTTAAGAGGCTGTTATGAAGAGCAACCAGACAAAGTTTTCCCCTTATATCAAAGGCTGCTGCCTTTAACTGGCTGCCAGCAAACCTGAAACCTGCCCATGTGGAGCTGCTTTGTGACCTTTGATGAAACGCTGTGCTCCTTTTCTGTTTAAAGCATTCTGGGTTTGCAGCTTGCAGGCTTATCAGGGAGACACAGACATGCTCATAAACATCCGAAAAGAGTAACAGTAGGGAACTGTCTTTCAACTGTCTTTTCTTCTTAAAGCATAGAAAGCATTAGTTTTATAGAGGATCGGCTTCGAAAAGCCTTTTAATTTGGACAACAATGTGTTTTGGATCCATGATCATAATCATTTCTCGTTGTCTTTATCTATCTACCTTTGCCTCTATAGTAGTAGCCATTCAAAATTTCCCCACTTTCCTTGATGGGCCCTTTGCTGGTCCTTGGCAGGTCATCAATCTTTGTACTAAAATATTCTTTCTGTTATGATTTGAGGACACTGTCGTGTTCTAGTCAGAACCGGTAAGGGGGGAGTCAGAGGAAAAAAATATGCATGCCCAGGAGAAGGAGGGGGTCACTCCAGTGGCAGGAAGTTGGAGGGGATTCTGCTGGGAGTTGCAGGGAAGTGGGCTGCCATTCGGCTGGCGTTTGACTGAGAACGGCCATTTTGAATGGCTGCTACTGTATACCCATGTGTTTCTATCCACATTTTTTGTTTCTTCTGTCCCTCTCCTACACATTTTGGTCAGTTGACTGTTGTTCCTTTTAATCTTCAGCAGTCTGTTTGGGTTGACAGAGTGCATTGGACTCTGGCATACTCAGTTGGCTGTTTTCTGTTAGTCCTTTTCGCAAACGTGTCCGTCTGTGATGTCTGGAGTTATAATCAAGCTAATGACCTTTCATCCTCTGCTCACTCCCCTGATAATGTAGCACAGAGCTGAAATTACGTAACATAAGGAGATCAATATTTACTGTGGGACTTATACATTTATAAATGGTGCGAGAACTCCTTCATAATATCGATGTGAATTTTGCATTTACGAATATCTTGGAGCCATCAATTGCAAGATCTTAAAAATAAATGTCTATGTAAAACCACAATTGAACATAAAATAGCATCTAAGATTCTGATCAGAATCAGAAACTGCTTTATTGCCCAGTAGTGTAAAGAGAGCGCAATTTAAATAAATTCAAATTGAACATTTGCACAACCTCTAATCTGCCACGTTCTTTGGAATAACATATTTACAATGGTTACCTTGAAGATTGATTATGCCCGTCTTCCCCTGACATGATATAGAACGCCATTTCTTTTAGACGCTCTACAAAATGGGAAAGACAAAAGACCACGCCATCCAAGTAAGGCTGTGTGTAAATCTTTATAAATCTGGAACTGTCATCAGGAACAAATTCTCCTTAATATCCCCATATTTATGATTAGCGCAATAAATTAAAGGTTAAAACGGATTGGATGTTGACAACAACTCAAAATAAATGGTCTTCTTGTGAGGACTACCCAATGCATTTTGTATCATTACTGCCTGGTGTTTCTAAATTGCCCTTAGGTGTTTGTGTATATGGCTGTATGTCTCTGTGTTGCCCTACGATGGACTGTAGATCAGTCCAGGGTGTACCCCCACCTTATGCTGGAGAAAGGCACCGGCCCCCCTTTTGACCCTGAAAAATAGTCAGAAGAGGATGGATGGATGGATGGATGGATGGATGGATGGATGGATGGATGGATGGATGGATGGATGGATGGATGGATGGATGGATGGATGGATGGATTTCTTACAATTAAAGTTTTTGCACTCTCAAAAAACAAAACTTGCACATTTAAAGTAAGTAATTTTAAACACCAATAGCTTAATATTCACTTCTGTTAAAAATCCCTTTCTCTGCTAATGAATGTTATTTCCTCAACAGTAATAACCATAATAGCTAAACTTCCAAGGCAGCCAATATAATTCCAGCTTTTTTTTTTTATAATTGTCATTACACTGTCAATCCTTGGGGAGCAGTGGGCTGTCATTGTGTGGCGCCCGGGGAGCGGTATGGGGTTAAACCTCTTTGCTCAGAAAGCCAGAGTGGCAGTCTGTGGGAGTGTGGCTCGAACTCAGAACCTCAGGATTTCAAGCTCTATGCCCTAACCACTAGGCCGCCACTCCCATTATAATGTGATTTTTCCCCCCCAGATTTATAATAAACAACATAATCAATCTGAACTGCCATAGTGGAAGTGATGCGCTGCAGGAGGTATTAGATTACACTAAAATAAGCATAATTTGACATGCAAGTATCAGGAGGGTTTATCCTTTGCCAGGATCCATTATGACATTGTAGAAGTAGCCTTGATTCACAGCGCCAATGAGTTTTTCTTTTCTGTCTCAGTTTGTTCAGAATACAGTTACTTTGGTGTTTTCTTTCTAATAGCAAACGTTGTATGAAGGATTTCTGTCAAGGTGAGACAGTTTAAGTAAGACATCTGACCAGAAAATAGTTAATCCAAACCAGTGTCAGTAGATGTAGAGGTCGCTGTAACCATTTGATAAATGTTTATGAACATGGATATCCGGTGATTAAATGTTCCATCTGCATGGAGGTGTAAGTATACAACCATTGTATTTGAATTGTAAAATGTGTATGAGTTGGACAATAGAGGCACAATAGTATAATAACCAAAGTTACATAATGCAGAGTTGCATTTTCTTCAAGGAATAGAAAAGTTCCTTTGTTCACTTCAGTGATGTTCACAATAGTCCTTCTTTCCAGTGTTCTGTCTGTAAGTGCTCTGTCCCAGTATAACTCATTTTCAATCTTCCTTGCTGCACCATTCATCTGCTCTGCAGTGGATGATGAAGACCTGCTGAGAGCTGGGTGATAAAGAATGGGACAGACCTCAACAATACAGATCAAGTGAAAAAGAGAACGAAGGGAAAAAATAAAAGGACATTTTTGGCTCTTTAAAGAATGAGCTATTGCAGGAGGAGAAGGAATAAATGGCTTATTCGATTCTGGTCTGTCCCTTTATCTGGGCTTCTTTAGCAGGATAGCTGCATAAACAATGAAAAAAAACAAAGTTTCTGTAAACTTACAGTTTCCATCCATGGGAATAGTTAAAGGTATTGTTAAAGTTTCGCCTGTGTGGAAAGAGATGGTTGTCTGTTGCTCAACAGTGACCAGATGCTCTTCAAGGAACAGTCTTCCACCAATATACGCAGATGCTTTGTGGTTTTTAAAGACCCTTCACATATGGTCACACACTGCAAATACATAATAACTGTGGTGTTTGGGATTACTGATCCTCTTAAAGAGGAGTAAAAACTTTGTAGCGTTTCTGCAGAGGATCCATCCATCTTTCATCCATTGAAGCTGAATTAAATGTTTAAAAAGGATTCAGTTAAGTAAAAAAATGCTGTATTTATACCAAGGAGAAATAAATACTGTTCTTACTGATTGTCATGATGGGTTCACTGAAGGCGAGCCAGTTATGCAGAACACCACTGACGGACACAAGGATGAAAAGTTCAACAGTTTATTAAAGCACAAACACACAGAATGTACTGATTCTGGTTCGGGGCCTGGATACTGGTTCACCGGAGTCTGCGTGAGAGACAGCACAGTTAGTGGTTTGTTGGCAGGGTTTTACTTCCAGAAGTTCACTGATTGTACCTTGAGGGTTCTTGAGGTTAACTTTGGGAGAGTCACTGTTGGTTCTGGAGAAGGGTTCATCAGCAGAGTTCGTTAGCTGCTTCAGCGTCTCACGTCTTATTAGAACAGACCTTGGCTTGGAAGTCCCAGCTCAGTCCTGAGCTGCTTGAGGTTTCTCAGAGGGATCTTCAGGGTTTGGCTCAGAGGGTCGGCTCGGCAGGTTAGCTCTTCCAGAGCTTTCTCAGAGGAGGCACAGGTTTTCCTGGAAGACAGAGATAATAGTTAGAATCAAGACTGGATTCAAAGTCATGGAGATACTCAGAGGATCTAGGCTTTAGCGCTGACCAACTGGAACAACACTGCGGCGTTGAGGCAAGGTCTGAAGACAGCTTAAGTAGTGGATCCTCTGATGATCTTGACGAGCTGCAGCTGTGCAGGGGGCTCCCTCAGAGGATCCACGGCGGACTCTGCTGGAGAAAGATGGGATTTCTCCAGCTCCCAACAGTACCCCCCCTCAACGACAGCCCCTTGGCGGTCCGGAAGAGGTAGATGGGCGGGAACGCTCGTACTCCTCGATGAGTGCAGGATCGAGGATGTACGAGCCTGGGACCCACTGGCGATCCTCCGGTCCGTAGCCCTCCCAGTCGACGAGGTACTGCCATCCGCGACCTCATCGACAGGAGTCCACGATGCGGCGCACTGTGAAGGCCGGATGGCCATCGACCTCCAGGGCGGGTGGTGGGGAGTCGGACGGTGGGCACAAAGGGCTCGAAGAAACAGGCTTGATCTGGGACACGTGGAATGTAGGGTGGATTCGGAGGGACTGAGGTAGTTGGAGACGAACAGCTGAGGGGTTGATGACTCGAGTGATCCTATAGGGTCCGATGAATCTTGGGGAGAGTTTTCGAGACATCCCCTTGAGGGGGATGTCTCGAGTGGAGAGCCATACCTCCTGGCCCTCAGAGTACTCGGGGGTGGGACGTCTCCTGGCGTCAGCGAAGCGTTTAACAGACACTGATGACTGGTTGAGTGTAGCGATGGTCTCCCTCCAAATCCTCTGGCAACGGCGGATGTGTTGATTGACGGACAGCACCGATATCTCTCTCTCATCTGCGGGAAAAAGAGGTGGTTGATACCCGAGACTGACCTGGAATGGGGATTGTCCAGTGGATGCAGATCTGAGGGAGTTATGGGCATATTCAATCCATGGGAGAAATTGGCTCCAATCCACGGGGTTGTTCGATGTGAGGCAGCGAAGGGTGGATTCCAACTGTTGGTTCATGCGCTCGGTCTGACCATTCGATTGGGGATGGTAACCTGAGGTGAGAGAGGGTTTGCAGCCGAGCGCAGAGCAGAATGCCTTCCATACCTGGGAGATGAATTGAGGACCTCTGTCCGAGAGGATCTCTTGGGGGATGCCGTGAAGCCGGAAAACATGTTTAATGAGAAGCTGAGCTGTCTGGAAGGCCGTGGGAAGCTTTCTGAGGGGAACAAGGTGGCAGAACTTCGAGAAGCGGTCAACAATGGTGAGTATAGTGGACATACCTCGAGAGACAGGGAGACCGGTGACAAAATCAATGGCGATATGGGACCAGGGACGCGAGGGAACAGGAAGTGGTTGAAGCAGGCCAGAAGGAGGTTGGTGTGAGGCTTTGTTACGGGCACATGTGGGGCAAGCCAACACATACTCCTTTACGTCCTTGTGGAGAGAGGGCCACCAGAAGCGTCTGGAGATGAGAGCAACTGTTCTACTGACTCCAGGATGAGCAGAAAATTTGGCGGCATGCATCCACTGGATAAGACGGGACCTGACAGAAGATGGAACATATGTACGGTTAGATGGACCGTTACCTGGATCGGGTTCAGTGGTAAGGGCTGAGTTGATGAGGTCAGTTATCTCCCAGTTGACCACTCCCACAGTACATGAAGCTGGAAGGACAGGTTCAGGTGTCTCGGGATGATCGACGGAGTAGAGACGAGAGAGAGAATCGGGCTTCACGTTCTTGGATCCGGGTCTGTAGGAGATAATTAGGTTGAACCGAGAAAAGAAGATTGACCACCTGGATTGGCGAGGATTAGCCTGTTTGGTGGACTGGATGTAAGCCAGGTTCTTGTGGTCTGTCCATACAAGAACCGGGTGCTCAGCTCCCTCCAGCCAGTGCCTCCATTCTTCCAACGCCAGTTTGATAGCCAGGAGCTCTCGGTCACCCACATCATAATTTTGTTCAGCGGAAGAAAGTCTACGGGAGAAGAAAGCACAAGGGTGTATCTTTTGGTCTGAATCGAGCCTCTGGGACAGGACAGCTCTAGGATAAACTGTTTAGCAGGATCAGGTTGCATGAAGACAGGAGCTCTGGAAAACAAGGATTTTAGTTTCTCAAATGCTGCTTGAGCCTCGGGAGTCCACTGAAAAGTGCGTTTAACAGAAGTCAGGGAGGTTAATGGAAGGGCGGTCTGGCTGTAGTTTCTAATAAACCGACGATAGAAGTTAGTGAACCCTAGAAACCTCTGTAATTGTTTGCGGTTCTCTGGAACTGGCCAGTCTAAGACTGCTTTGATCTTGTCCTCTGAAGGTTTTACCTGGCCGCCCTCGAGCACAAACCCCAAAAAGGTGACTGAAGATTGATGAAATTCGCACTTCTCGGCTTTCACGAACAGCTTATCCTCCAGTAGTCTCTGTAAGACAAGACGGACGTGTTTCTTGTGTTCATCGAGGTCCTTGGAGTAAATGAGAATGTCATCAATGTACACGAAAACAAACACGTTGAGAAAGTCTCTGAGAACATCATTTACTAGGGCCTGGAAGCAGGCTGGGGCGTTAGTTAGACCAAAGGGCATTACAAGGTATTCGAATTGGCCCAAGGGTGTTTTGAAGGCAGTTTTCCATTCATCGCCCTCACGGATCCTAAGGAGATGATAAGCGTTTCTTAAATCCAACTTAGAAAACACTGTTGCTCCCTGTACAGGTTCAAAAGCAGAGGCGAGAAGAGGCAGTGGGTATTTGTTTTTAATTGTAATCTGGTTCAAACCTCGATAGTCAATACAAGGTCTCAGGGAACCATCCTTCTTACCCACGAAGAAGAACCCGGCGCCCAATGGAGAGGATGATGGGCGAATTATTCCAGCAGCTAATGATTCATTGATGTATTTTTCCATCGTTTCTCTTTCGGGCTTGGAAATGTTATACAACCTGCTGCTAGGAAGAGGAGCACCAGGTAAAAGTTCAATGGCGCAATTGTATGGTCTGTGTGGAGGTAGGGACGTCGCACTGACCTTACTGAAGACAGGGGCTAAGTCATGGTACTCAGGGGGAACTGAAGAAAGGTCAGGAGAGTCCATCTCCCCCCCACCTCTAGGAGACCCCACCACGGGGGCAGCAGAACGAAGGCATGTTTCGTGGCATGAAGTGGACCATGATTCCAGATGACGTTCAGTCCAGTTTATGTGAGGATTATGCTTCTCCAACCATTCGAACCCGAGCACCAGCGGGGAACATGCAGAGGGAAAAACAAAAAATGTTATTGTCTCTCGGTGGTTACCTGACAGAAGTAGCTCGAGGGGCTGAGTTTGGTGGGTAACTCGATGGAGTCTTTTTCCGTCAATGGCGGATACACTGAGAGGCTGAGAAAGGGGAAAGGTTTTAATCTGGAGTTGCTGGACGAGGTTAGAGTCGATTAGATTACGTTCACAGCCTGAGTCGATGAAAGCGGAAAAAGAGAGGCTTTGATTAGCACAGAAAAGCGTGGCAGGCAGTAACAGTCGAGGAGATATCTTTGTGTTTATTTGGCCCGCCAGACTCCTCAGATCCTCTGGCGGGCCCCGGCTTTTGATTTTGCCGGGCAGGAAGCGATGAAGTGTCCACTCTCACCACAGTAGATACATAGTTTGCTTAGAAAACGCCTTTGTCTCTCCTCTGGAGTGAGCCTGGTGTGTCCCACCTGCATGGGTTCGACATCCCTTTCGCCCGAATGTGAGGTCTGAACAGGCAACGGTAGAGACTGGGGCTTAGACCTCTGAATGGGCAACTGCTCTGTAGAGGGAGAACAAACAGTCACGTTATGAGAGGCAGAAGAAATTGTACCCTGTTTCTTAGAACTGTTTCTGGCTCGAATTCTATTATCTAATCTGATGGAGAGGCGAATTAAATCTTCGAGGGTAGCAGGTTCGTCGAGGGTTACGAGTTCATCTTTAATGTGCTCGTTTGATGCCATGAAAAAGGCTCCTTTCAAGGCGCTTTGGTTCCATCCGGAAGCTGCCGCTTTAACCCGGAAGTTAATAGAAAATTCAGCCACCGAAGAGTTCCCCTGTTTAAGGTTGAAAAGGGCTCTAGAATCAATAGTTTGGTCAGTTTCCTGGTTGAAGACCTGGGTAAATTCAGAAATGAAATCAGAGTAGTAGCAATTCAAACTATCGTCAGCGGCAAATCTTGCCTGAGCCCATTCCAAGGCTCTTCCTGTTAACTGAGAGAGAATGAAAGTTATCTTCTTGTGATCCGAGGAAAAACAGCCAGGGGAGTTCTGGAAAATCAACCGACATCGAAATAAAAATCCTTTGCAATCCTTCATGTTACCAGAGAATCTTTCTGGGAGACTAGGACGGAACTCTGATGACGTCACCGCCGGTGACCTCGGAGGAGGAACTGGACCCGGAAATGGTTGTGGTAGAGCATTAGCGCTGTTCAGGAAATTAGCACAGCTCTGTAGCATTTGGTTATGAGTGCCAACTAGACGATATAACTCACGGAGCGTTTGGGTTTGTCCCTGAATTTGGGCATCCTGCTCCTCCAGTCGACGGGTGAGGTGATCTGCTGGGCCTTGAGTTTGGCCGCAGTGTTCTGTCATGATGGGTTCACTGAAGGCGACCCAGTTATGCAGAACACCACTGACGGACACAAGGATGAAAAGTTCAACAGTTTATTAAAGCACAAACACACAGAATGTACTGATTCTGGTTCGGGGCCTGGATACTGGTTCACCGGAGTCTGCATGAGAGACAGCACAGTTAGCGGTTTGTTGGCAGGGTTTTACTTCCAGAAGTTCACTGATTGTACCTTGAGGGTTCTTGAGGTTAACTTTGGGAGAGTCACTGTTGGTTCTGGAGAAGGGTTCATCAGCAGAGTCCGTTAGCTGCTTCAGCGTCTCACGTCTTATTAGAACAGACCTTGGCTTGGAAGTCCCAGCTCAGTCCTGAGCTGCTTGAGGTTTCTCAAAGGGATCTTCAGGGTTTGGCTCAGAGGGTCGGCTCGGCAGGTTAGCTCTTCCAGAGCTTTCTCAGAGGAGGCACAGGTTTTCCTGGAAGACAGAGATAATAGTTAGAATCCAGACTGGATTCAAAGTCATGGAGATACTCAGAGGATCTAGGCTTTAGCGCTGACCAACTGGAACAACACTGCGGCGTTGAGGCAAGGTCTGAAGACAGCTTAAGTAGTGGATCCTCTGATGATCTTGACGAGCTGCAGCTGTGCAGGGGGCTCCCTCAGAGGATCCACGGCGGACTCTGCTGGAGAAAGATGGGATTTCTCCAGCTCCCAACACTGATACTGTAAAGGGGGTTCTTTAGTGGGTAGTAATAGAAACTGATGACTGTGGAAATTTGCAAAAGCTTCTGACTGAAGACAGTCCGGTGTTGTTTAACAGTCTGATGAAGTGGATCCTCAGGATTGTCAATAATGCTCTTCACTTAATGAATAATTATTCTTTGTGAGGTTCTAGAGAAATTCCTACAACATAGCCAGTCTTTTTATTAGCTCAGAAAGCTTCTTAAAGTCATTTGATCTGATGCTGTTACCCTCACGGATGATAAAAAAAGAGGTTTTGACTCTTTGCTACAAACACTGAAAGACTTTATCTTCCTTAAGAAGTATGGTCTGTTCTTGTCTTTCTTGCAGACAGCCTTACAGCTGTGTCCAATGCTAGTAATAGTGTTTGACTTGTTCATGATTCTCCTAAAATCTACAATCATCTCCCATGTTTTGTTCGCTTCCACTAAGTTTATTCTCCATTTCTGATACACTCTATGACTGCAGATATGATTACACTAAAAGTTAATGTTTTTCTATGTTTTGGATATTTGTCAGAAGTGTAAACAAAGCACTGGTTTGGCTGTAAATGACCAGAATTTGATAGATGAGTTTTATTCAGCTTATTAGTTGGTTGAAGCACTCATTTTCTTACCATCTTTCCAAAAAGCGGTTTATTAAGGGATCTTAGCTATTTGCTTCATTGAATGTTGATCAGGGAGGCAATGAGAGTTCATCAATATTTCAACAGCTCACTGGAAAGGTCATGTTCAGGGTTGGTACTTTATGAGCGCTGTTTTCCTGCCTTGTTTAATTTTGAATCAGTCCGACAGGTCTGTCAGCCTCAGCTCACATTTGCAGGTCTCATGGGTTCTGGCCCACATCTTTGTCCTCTGGAAGTCAACTCAATCTATGGGCAATTTTTTTTTTTTTTTTTTTGCATTTTGCATTGCATTTTTATGTCATTTTATGCATTTCATTCTCTTGTGTTTTCATCATTAACTTTTCAGTACTTGGGGTTCTCTTATTGCCAAAATGAGCTATACAAACAAACTTGCCTTGCTTTAATCTGATAGTGGTGATATGCTGGTTGATATATTGTGTTCAGATTGTGTGGAAGCGGGACACCAGGAGAATAGCTGCTTTTAATTTGCAGAACACTTCTTAGAACATGTGCTATGCTCAGAATAAAATTACGATCCTATTTTAAAGCATATGTAGGACAATGTTATACTATTTAATGTGATTTATTTAGGTTATTTTACAGATCCCAAAGTTCCCATCATATTTCCTGAGGACATTTTAGGTTGTGTTTAATGGAGGCTTTCTTCTCTGAGACTAATTTTGCTTTTCAAACAAGAAGCAAATCTAAGACTGAGAATTTACAACAAATGCTAGTTTAGTACTTTTACTTGGGGATGTATAAAATGCGATTTCAGTTTTTTTTCACTACTATTTCCTTCTTAGTTTAAAAATAATAGGGCTGACATTGAGCAAAATGAAATATTTCAGTCAACTTCAGTATAATCATTGACAAACCATACATTTTTTTTTAGTTTGAATGCATCTCTATGTCTATATAGTTACCAGTCCTCTTTGCACAGTCTCAATGGACCATCTGCAGTCCTACGAGCCCTTTCCACAGGTACTTTATACTATTTAAGTCTTAGGATTTAATAATCCAGGAACAAATTCGACTTTGACAGTTATTAAAAACTTGTTTTCTTCTTCAGGGTCATGCTTCCAGCTCTATGACAAGGTCCCAAGGATCATTGCAAGAGAAACAGGCCAAAAGCAACACAGATCCCCCTGCAGACTCAACAGGGCTAGCATTTAAAGCAGCATCAATCACTCTGCTTGAAGCAGATGCTCAGATACAGACAATTATTGCAGTGCAGTCAGGAAGCATATATCTCTCCATTTTTGCTGTCACTTTATTCTTTTTATCTTTGGTGATATGAAGACAGCTAAAATGTGCAGACGGTAATAGCCACTCAAACATTTCATTCATTAGGACCACCCAGCATAAAAGCTTTAACCCTCCGAACAGCCACTTTAATCTACGAATGCAGCTCGGAGCAATCTTTCCTTATTTTCTCCTATTATCACTTAGTGACTCACAGAGGGGAAAATCTTCAGTGCTGAAGAAGTTTTTCTTCAAATGTTCTCTATTACCCCATCAGATCCACCATCCTTTATTTTATTTATTAATTTTTACCACCCTTTCTCTCCAGTAACTTCCCCCAAAGCTGAACCAATTTATTAGAAGGCGCAGAAAGTCGATTATGCAAATATTTTCCGTTGCTACAGGGCTTAGAGCGTCAGCTGCTCTTCATATACTTTCATATATTTTATTTAGAACTCATTGAGATTGGCAAATTGGCTCTCCGAAGTACAGATAAGGCATAAGGGTTTTAGATAAGAGGGGAAGGGTGAGGAGGGAGGCAGTGGCTCCGTGCAGAGCTTAGTGAGGCGATGATGGAGGAAGGGTAAGCCTGGTGTCAAGGGACCATCCAAAGGAATCCCTCTTGCTTATTCATGCAGCAGCCGAGCATCAGGGATTCTCCCAGCCTCATTATGAAACAAGTATTTGCACAAGCTTAGTGAACAGGAGAGCTCTTGCTTGAAAGCCTCTGCTTATCATCCTCTCTCTCCTCCCCTCGTCATCACTTTTTTAGATCAGATTACTCAAGGGGAGCAATGTCATGCTTCATTCACTGAGATGCTTCTCCAGCTGTCCTAAATCGCTCGCTTTTTTTCTGAAAGGCAAGTTGTGCCTTTACAAAACTTATATTTCTACATGGAATCAAGCAGATGATGGTGCAGAAACTTTAATAAAAATGTATAATTCCTGCCTTAGATGACATCTCTAATAAGAGAGGGGTTCTTAATATTTTGTATTGGCATGTACCTGTAAATACCAAATTTGATTGTAGAGGTGATCACCTTTTCAAACAGGTTGTTACTGGTTCTTAGTCACCTAGTTCCTACTGGGATATTTAGCAATATTTTTTAAAATAACAATACACTCCAGATTGTGGCATAAAAAGGCTGTCATATTATTTAACATTTAGAGATAAATGTCTAGTGTTGTAGTCAAGACTAACCAAGACCAGGGAGTACCGAGACCGAGATAAGGCAAAGACATTTAGAGGTCGAGACTAAGGCAAAACCATATATGCATCAAAGGAAAATTATATAGTTGATGATTTTGTTGATATTTATCTACACAGATCTATATTGTAAATGAGATGTTTGGTCTTATTGAGGCAACATGTATAATTTGGAGAATCTTTGCTCTAATTTCCTTACAGCAAAAAACTTGGAATCATAGCAAATTTGTTGTGTTTAGTTCCTTGAAAAAGTTCATGTAAACACAACTGAACTGATACAGTAAGTCACAGTAACCCTTTCATTTCAGGGAGAGAGAATAGATAGAGGAAAGGGTCAGTATGAACTAATTTAAATGAGCTGTGTGAAAAACCAGACATTTGAGTAAGGCATTTTTGAATATTGGTTTTTGCTTTTACTTTTTCCATGCAACTGCAAAGTTTTTCAACAGTTTTTTTTTTTTGCGTTTTTTTTTTTTTTTTTTTTTTTAGAGAAAAGTATGGAGAAAGCCTATTAGAAATGTTATCAGCCAGTTTTGTTCAAAAAACCCAAGACCCCCCTGTCCGAGACCAAAACAAAGAGGAGTAAAAATGCCATCAATGTAAAGACAAGACTAAAAAAATAAAAATGTGGTCTCACAACCATGACGGATCTCAAGCACTTCAACACTACAAGTATCATTAGTATTTAACCTTTAAACTCACGCAATGCACCTTTAAGATAAATCAATCCTACATTTTCAAAACTTGTTGCTGTGATGTTTGAATATTTTCCCTTCCTTACTTTACCCCCTTCCTCCATCAAAAAACAAAACAAACAGAAACTGGGTCCTTACCGAGCATTATTTATTAGAGAAAGCTTTTCTTATTTTTTTTATTCTTTACTTTGTTTTGTTTATTTTTAATCACGCCTCTAGCTTTGTGTATGGAGAACTAGTAGCTATTTAGCTGTCATTGTTTTATGGCTTTTCAAAATCAGCACAGATCTGCCATGTTTGAACGGCATTCTCTCTTGTCTCTCTTGTTGCCTCTGAGTTGTGTTTTATTTATAGTTATTTGCCACAGAAGATCATGGATTCATAGTTACTTAGCCCTGAAGGATATATGCATATTTATTTTTTTTGAGTATATGAATTTACTCAAAAGGTCTTTGGAAGAAACATACTCAAAATATGTTTTATATCTATAAGATATGTATTTTTTAGTATCACAAAAAAAATGTTACAACTGTAAATTTACAGTCATTTTTGCTATTTTTCAAGGCTGCAGTTCCAAACAAAATTTATTTTTGTTTTACACTTGTGTAAACAAAATGACAAATAAAATCTGTCTAAGTCTCTAAGTCTAAAGCACTAGAATACTACTGCAATATAATTTGAATATCTTTTAGGGTGCTAATAAATTAGATTGGTATTTATGTTTTCTTTGGACTGCCTCCATTCATGTTTGTCTGTTGGTTTTTGGCAGCCTGTTTGTTTCATTCACAGCCTGTAAATATAGCTAATTTATATTGCAAAAATAAAAAAAAGCTCTTAGCTATGATGCATGAGTCTCCTTTTCCTCGTTGCCTCTCAGTCCAAAGGGTACCTTATGATGCATCAGCTCATTTCAGATTGGAGGTGAAACCTATTTGTATTTGTCCCTCCTGATGCCTGTGCCTTCTATCTCATGTCCAGACACAGATCAGAAACAGCTAGACTTTTTTTTTTTTTTTTTTTGCTTGAGCTTGCCTGCAACTATTAAAATGACAAGGCTGACCCCTGGCATGAAATTAAGGAGCCGAGGCCCATTGGGCAGCCCAGTTGATAGAGGCAGCAAATAATAAATCCAGGGGAGGAAGAGGTGGCGGGAAAATGGATGAACATGGCAGCTCAGTGAGCCTCAGGGGCACTCAGGATGCCTTTATTAGCATGGTTGCTTTCCTCCAAGGCTCTTTGTCTCACCAAACAGAAGCGTCAAGATGTACACTTAATTTGAAGTCAAGGGTGGGCTGTTTATTTATGCTATCTTCCCTTTCTGTTCTAATTTTAATGCAGACAGCAGAAAAGGTTGGTGTTGTTGGTATGTTGGTAAAAGCATACTTTTGATTTAGGCACCAAATATTCACCCAAACCAAAATGTATACAAATTCTAGACCACTTCCCATGACATACCTAGCCTGACGTAGTCCTACTCAATTCTAGTCAGAATATGAGTCTGATACTGCTCCCTAGAGCTGTGATTATGGGGCGTGTTTTGAACGAACCAGGAAAAAAAATGCCTCTGCACTCAATTTGATAGACCTACAACCAATAAGAGCAACGGAGTGCGTGACGTATGTTAAGCGATGCATTGTTGTTGTCAACAAAAATCAAAGCGTGCAGTTGCACGCCTAGAATAAGAAGATGAGCCTTGATCGCGTTTCTCTGTTCCTCTTTTAAAATTTATTTGCTGTCGATATCTTCTAGAACAGACCTAATAGCAGAATCTACACACCTCAACTCTCCAGCGGCAGCCATTGTTGTTGTCACCCAAGCGCGCTTTGGTCACGTGGTTGATTACGTTACTGTTGATCAACTGTCCATCATCGTATAAAGCCCGCCCTGACAATTTGATTGGATCGCCAGAGAGTGGGCGATCATACTCGCGCTACTATGGAGCAATGCCAGACCGAACTTCCCGACCTCAAACCTTGTGGGCGAGACTAAGTTCAGAATGGCACCCAGGCTATGACATACCAGCCAATCAAGGTGCATTGATTGGAGCCACATTCATCAATACTCTAATTTGTTGGCAGAACTGAAAAAAAGTGGTTTATGTAAGGGCTCATTGTTTTGTAGCAGGAGGAACCCAGAAATTAGTCAATAGTTTTCCAATTGCAGGACAGTTACTCTACCCACCGAGCCAAAGCAGCCCACTTACATTAGTTTTGGAATAATGTCAGGCGTAGCCGCTTCTAAAGGAGATAACCGAAGGCTCAAGCCCAGGGGCCTGTTCTGCTTTTAGTGCATTCTGATGGTCAAACCTGGTGAGCATGTAATGATTCACTGCAATCCCAGCATCTACTGTGCTGAAATCCCACAGCTGACTGGGCACACAGACTGTCTCTCATCACCATATTGCACCCTTAAGCTGCAAAGCTGGTTAGCATTTATAAATGAACCTTTTTACTGGACAGTCACCTGTTCGCTTGATAACTCAGAGGCTCC
The DNA here is from genome assembly GCF_016077235.1 of Cyprinodon tularosa. NCBI lineage: Eukaryota > Metazoa > Chordata > Actinopteri > Cyprinodontiformes > Cyprinodontidae > Cyprinodon > Cyprinodon tularosa. The sequence goes on from NW_024039694.1 coordinate 325,750, forward strand.
CAGTAACAATCTTTGTTTGTTATTCTACCTCGGCCCTCTCAGATCACTCTGGTTCTTTGGAACAGTTTTTCTGACTGGGCTTGCTGGTTAAAATCTTCAATTCGGAAGAATTTTTTTGTTTCTCTCAGTATGATAACCTAAGGCAAACATCCAATTGCTTCATTGTTTAATTGTATTTATACCACAATTTCAAATTACATTGGCTAAAACATTACAACATCAAGAACTGGTCATTATTGTCAGGTTGGTTGGAGGTTGGTTGAGGACCTAAATTCAGAGATGAGGAGGCAGAGATGAGTTTTTGCCGATTTAATCAAAGAAAGGGCAACAGAAATAAAATCCAAAGCCAAAATACAGGAAACCATAAAAACCATGTGACGTCAGAGGAAAACAGACAAATGAGGAGCCAAGTAACAATGAAAAACCAGCAATGAGGTACTGCACAGGGAGAGCATAAATGGGAGACAAAACAAAGACTGGGGTAATTAGCTGATATGGAGCAGGTGTGGATGGAAGTGACCTGAAGGGAGCTACAGGAAAGGAGACAAGCACAAGAGGGCGACAGAGAGTAACAAAAAACACAGCTTAAATATGCTCAAAATGGAAAATAAACTAAAGATCAACAATCATAATAACATAGATACTGAAAACTCAAAGTCCAAAATGGAAGAACCATAACAATTGTAGTGTTATCTGTATATTTTATTTTAACTTAAGAAACAAACTTTAATAAAACCTGCAGAACTTAGTTGGCGTTTTCAATGCAAACTGGCTTATAGACAAATTTTAAACCTTTTTGCTGTTCTGTTCTTTATATAATAATACTGAGACTATATTAAGTCGATATTAATCGGTGAAATACTTGGTTTACCTTTATTAGAGGGATTCTTGGCACTCCCTCTAGTCTAAACACCCTGACTGCCCTAAAATAATTTAAACAAACTATCATAATTTCTCTGAATAAAAAAGAATAAAGATGCAGCAACCTTCATTTCGCCAGCTGATCAGCACTAAGAAGAAAAATGTTGATGAGGATCTTACGCTTAAAACAACCTGAAAGGATGGTGACTTTGTTACTTTCCGTAGCTTGTCTTGAACAGTAAGGGAGTTCCTCCAGGCAACCAACCATTTTCCATCAGTGAGAGTTACTTTGCTGGAAAAAAAAAAGTCCTCTGCAAATGTCTGGCTTTGAAAAAAACTTTTGAACTTTATATGATTGAAATTAACAGGTTAACCCGAATAATATATGCCCAGAATCTGGGCATCTATGCCCAAGTCTGGCTTCCCAGAAACAGGATGGGAAGAAGTGATGTTTGATTCTAGACCTTCTGCAAAGAATCGAGATTTGCATGTTATTCTGAAGTTGAGCAGCAGAATGTGCATACTGGGTATTTGTTTTGTTTCCTCCAGCAGGGATTCTGCCTTGATTTGGACTCATTATTGGTGCAGCAGCAGCTAAAAAAAAATCCAAACAAGAGCAGAAGGGGCTGCGAGATTAAACACAGAGTTGGCAGAGTTTCATGCAATCCAGTGCAGCACTGCTGGAGAAAAGGGAGCTCCTTTCTCTGAGCTTTTTTGCTAAACCCTTTCTGCTATGGATCTATTATTTCTTATGTAATGATGTCTGTGCCAGGGTCTGTCGGGCTGCCATTGAATCACCCACTGTTTTTTTCTTCCAATAATGAAAGAAAATGCCAGACATAAAAGTATGCAGAACACTCAACTTGTATAACTGTCTATTTTTTTTTAAAGACAAGCAAATAAAAGTTAACAATAAAAACTTCCTTTTGACTTCATATTCTGTCTTCTTCTCTCATATCTGCAGGATTTTTAGGACGCAGTCCCTTGAATGGTATTACAACAATGTAAAGAGCCGCTTCAAGAGGTTTGGTAGTGCAAAGGTTCTGAAGACTCTGTACAGGAAGCACATCATTGAGAGAGGAACGTTCTCTGATCTCCCAGGTAACTGCTGCGATGTTTGCAATGGTTCAATAAAGGTGATCTCTGGTTTGACAGGAATTGTATCAGACTTCATTTACAATTAAACATCATTTTAGTTTGATCCAAAGGTTGACTTATTATTAAACTTTAGTAAACAATTTCTCATTGTCAGTCCACAGATTTTTCCTAGTCTTTTATTTTCTGTTATTAGTTTATTGGCCTCCTATATTAGATTCAATTCAATTCAGTTTATTTATATAGCGCCAAATTCACAACACATGTCATCTCAAGGCACTTTACAGTTCAACCAGATCATACAGTCAAATTGATACAAAGTTTTCTATCTAAGGAAAACCAGTTGATTGCATTGACTCATTGACTCAAATACAATCCCCCACACTAAGCATGCTTGTAGCGACAGTGGAGAGGAAAAACTCCCTTTTAACAGGAAGAAACCTCCAGCAGAACCAGGCTCAGTGTGAGCGGCCATCTGCCGAGGCCGACTGGGGTTCAAGGAGACAGAAGCAGAGATACAAAAAGCAGCTGTAAAAGGCGGCCCCGTCCAGGAAACACACAGCCAGGCAGACAAGCTCCAAGGCAGCTCCCATGCCAGAGGACGAAGAGAGCACATCCACTCAGTCACGGTCAGAGAAACAGGACCACACTGGAAAACAGGCCGATCTCCAACATCTATTAACAAGGGTGTTGATAGAAGCAGCACAGCTGATGTTTTTTTCCAGGATGACGTCACAGCCAAACAGGAACAGACGAGGCAAAGCTACTCTGAGGAAAAGCAGAGAGAGCAGAAGGTTAGAGATTGAACTAACAGATTCTGCAGAATAGGAGAACAGAGAGAGAATGAAGCAGAATGATGAAATGGGGGTCCCTATGTCCTCCAAAAGTCTAAGCCTATAGCAGCATAACTATAGAGATAGCTCAGGATAACCTGAGCCACCCTAACTATAAGCTTTATCAAAAATGAAAGTTTTAAGCCTAGCCTTAAAAGTAGACAGGGTGTCTGCCTCACGGACTAAAACTGGTAGTTGGTTCCACAGGAGAGGAGCCTGATAACTAAAAGATCTGCCTCCCATTCTACTTTTAGAAATTCTAGGAACCACTAGTAAACCTGCAGATTGAGAGCGAAGTGCTCTGTTAGGAACATGAGGAACAATCAGATCTCTGATATAAGATGGAGCTTGGCCATTTAAGGCTTTATATGTGAGAAGGAGGATTTTAAATTCTATTCTTGATTTAACAGGAAGCCAATGAAGAGAAGCCAGGATAGGAGAGATATGATCTCTCTTTTTCATTTTCATTAGAACTCTGGCTGCAGCATTTTGGATCAGCTGAAGGCTTTTAACTACAGTTTGTGGACTTCCTGATAGTAAAGAATTACAATAGTCCAGCCTTGAAGTAACAAATGCATGGACTAGTTTCTCAGCATCACCCCTGGACAGGATATTTCTAATTTTTGCAATGTTCCTCAGATGAAAGAAGGAAATTCTAGAAACCTCTTTGATATGGAATTTAAATGACAGGTCCTGATCAAAAATAACACCAAGATTTTTTACTTTATTATCTGAAATCAGTTTAATCCCATCCAAATGAAGTGACTGGCTAATCAGTTTCTTTTTCAGAGACTCTGGTCCAAAGACTATAACTTCTGTTTTGTCTGCATTCAGAAGCAGAAAATTAAGAGTCATCCAGGTTTTTATGTCTTCAAGACATGCCTGTAATCTATGTAATGGGTTAGCTTCATCTGGATTTATAGACAGATATAGCTGGGTATCATCAGCATAACAGTGGAAATTAATCCCATGCTGTCTAATAATTCTACCAATTGGGAGCATGTATAAAGTAAAGAGAATTGGTCCTAGCACTGATCCCTGTGGTACTCCACAGGTAACCTTTGAGCGTGTTGAAGATCTATCATTAACATGAACAAACTGAATTCGATCAGATAGATAAGATTTAAACCAGTCTAGTGCTGTTCCTTTAATTCCAACAAAATATTCAAGTCTTTCTAAAAGAATATTATGGTCAACTGTATCAAATGCAGCACTAAGATCCAACAGGACGAGCACAGATACAAGTCCATTATCTGAGGCCATGAGAATATCATTAGTGACTTTCACCAGAGCTGTTTCAGTGCTATGATGAGCTCTAAAGCCAGACTGAAACTCTTCAAAAAGTTCATTATGGTGGAAGTGATCGCAAACTTGTTTGGCAACTACTTTCTCAAGAATTTTGGATAAGAAAGGAAGATTGGATATACACTATATTGCCAAAAGTATTTGCTCACCTGCCTTGACTCACATATGAGCTTAAGTGACATCCCGTTCCTAATCCATAGGGTTCAATATGACGTCGGTCCACCCTTTGCAGCTAGAACAGCTTCAACTCTTCTGGGAAGGCTGTCCACAAGGTTTAGGAGTGTGTTTATGGGAATTTTTGACCATTCTTCCAGAAGCGCATTTGTGAGGTCGCACACTGATGTTGGACGAGAAGGCCTGGCTCTCAGTCTCCGCTCTAATTCATCCCAAAGGTGTTCTATCGGGTTGAGGTCAGGACTCTGTGCAGGCCAGTCAAGTTCATCCACACCAGACTCTGTCATCCATGTCTTTATGGACCTTGCTTTGTGCACTGGTGCACAGTCATGTTGGAAGAGGAAGGGGCCAGCTCCAAACTGTTCCCACAAAGTTGGGAGCATGGAATTGTCCAAAATGTCTTGGTATGCTGAAGCATTCAGAGTTCCTTTCACTGGAACTAAGGGGCCAAGCCCAGCTCCTGAAAAACAACCCCACAGCATAATCCCCCCTCCACCAAACTTTACACTTGGCACAATGCAGTCAGACAAGTACCGTTCTCCTGGCAACCGCCAAACCCAGACCCGTCCATCAGATTGCCAGATGGAGAAGCGCGATTCGTCACTCCAGAGAACGCGTCTCCACTGCTCTAGAGTCCAGTGGCGGCGTGCTTTACACCACCGCATCCGACGCTTTGCATTGCACTTGGTGATGTATGGCTTGGATGCAGCTGCTCGACCATGGAAACCCATTCCATGAAGCTCTCTGCGCACTGTTCTTGAGCTAATCTGAAGGCCACATGAAGTTTGGAGGTCTGTAGTGATTGACTCTGCAGAAAGTTGGCGACCTCTTCGCACTATGCGCGTCAGCATCCGCTGACCCCGCTCCGTCAGTTTACGTGGCCTACCACTTCGTGGCTGAGTTGCTGTCGTTCCCAAACACTTCCATTTTCTTATAATACAGCTGACAGTTGACTGTGGAATATTTAGGAGCGAGGAAATTTCACGACTGGATTTGTTGCACAGGTGGCATCCTATCACAGTTCCACGCTGGAATTCACTGAGCTCCTGAGAGCGACCCATTCTTTCACAAATGTTTGTAAAAACAGTCTGCATGCCTAGGTGCTTGAATTTATACACCTGTGGCCATGGAAGTGATTGGAACACCTGATTCCAATAATTTGGATGGGTGAGCAAATACTTTTGGCAATATAGTGTAGGTCTATAATTGACCAAGTCATCTGGGTCAAGAGACGGTTTCTTAAGCAGAGGTTTAATTACAGCAATCTTAAAAGCTTTAGGTACATATCCCTGTAACAGAGATAGATTAATCACATCTAAAATGGAGGAGGAGATCAAAGGGAATACCTCCTTAAATAACCTGGTTGGAACTGGATCTAACATACAAGTTGAAGGCTTAGATGAAGACAATAATTTTGCTAATTCAGAGAGTTCAACTGGATCAAAGCAGTCTAAACCCGGTTCAGATTCCATGACTACCTCAGGTACAATCGCGGATAGAGGAGTGCTTATGATCTTATTTTTAATAAGATCAATCTTATTTATAAAGAATCCCATAAAATCATTGCTGCTAAGAGCAGGTGGAATGGACGGTTCAACAGAGCTATGGCTCTGGGTGAGTTTGGCAACTGTATTAAAAAGAAATCTAGGATTATTCTTATTCTCCTCTATTAATGAGGAGAAGTATGCTGCTCTTGCTTTACAAAGGGTCCTCTTATACAGCAGTAAACCATTTTTCCAGACTAGGAAGGACTCTCGCAGGCCTGTGGAGCGATATTTTCTCTCCAGTTTCCTAGCATTTTGCTTCAAAGTACGCAGCTCTGCATTAAACCAAGGAGCAAGCTTTCTATTTTTAACAGTTTTCATTTTCAAAGGAGCTGCGTTGTCTAAGGCAATACGCAGAGAACTAGCAACCCCCTCAACAAAATCATCAACCTGTGAAGGGGAATAAGCTAAGCTTTTGCACTCTGCAGCACTGCTCAGTGACACAGAGCAGAGAGAAAGTGAAGCAGATTCTTTAAAATTTATAACTGCACTATCTGATAAAGATCTACTAAAATTGAACCTTCTTTTGGGGGAGGAGAACTCTGTTAAAGTAATCCTGAAGGTTATTAGAAAGTGGTCAGAGAGGACAGGGTTGTGAGGAAATACTGTTATTTCTTCACATTCTATGCCGTATGTCAGCACAAGATCCAAAGTATGAAGATGAGAATGCGTGGGACTATTCACATTTTGAACAAAGCCAATAGTGTCTAAGATAGCATTAAAGGCTGCTCTTAAGCTATCGCCTTCAATGTCAGCATGGATGTTAAAATCTCCCACTATGATGACCCTGTCAGTATTTAATACCAAATCAGAAAGGAACTCTGAAAACTCATCTAAAAATTCAGAGTAAGGACCTGGTGGACGATACAAAGTTACAAAAAGAAGAGGTTTTCTTGCCTTGAAATTTGGATCAGGGAAATTAAGGGTTAAATGTTCAAAAGAGTTGTAGGAATTAATTGTTTTGGGAGTAATCAGTAAGTCAGACTCGAAGATTGTTGCTACTCCTCCTCCTCGCCCAGAACTTCTGGGGATGTGAAAATTTAAATAGCTTGAAGGAGTTGCCTCATTTATGCTCACATAATCCTCTTGCTGCAGCCAGGTTTCTGTAAGGCAAAACAAGTCAATGTGATTATCACAAATCAAGTCATTAACTAGTAGACTTTTAGATGCAAAGTAAACATGTTTTTCTTCATGTTCTCAGATCTATAAGATAAATTGACACTAATTTGTTTTCTTGAGAGTGGGACATGATGCAATGCTGTTTCTGACATATTAGTTTATCGTACTTTCTGGGCTATAAGCCACTACTTTTTTCCTGTACTTTGAATCGATGTGAAGCACAGCAAGGCATGAAAATCGTGCAGCTCCTGTTGTTAAGCGTAGCCAGTTGCGATTCCTTCTCATTGCAGAGAAACGCCTCTCGGAAGTGGCAGATACAACAGGTAGAGTCAGTGCCAACTGCAGCAGCTTGTATAGATTTGGGTAAACAGCCCTTGCCACAGTTTTTTGAAGATTTTCATGTGACACAGACAGTAGAGGATTTAATCCACCTCTGCCCCAACAAGGTGGTGGTAGATTTTGCAGAGGCTGAACATACTTTTGTATGAGAGGTTCAATTCCACTTTTGTCACATCTTAACACTGCTGCACAGGCCTGTGTGAGTTCAACAGCCTCTCCCGTGAGTCGTCTGTCCAGTTTGCAAAGGATGGTTTCCAGCACTGGGAAATAAAGGTGCTTTTGGTATCCAGGGGTCTCACTCTGGGACATTTGTACAGTATTTAAATTATGTTCTTCTCTGTGGCCCAAAGTCGTTGTTATCAGGAAATTGTTGAGGGAGGTGGGGGGTTGTGCAGCCCATTATCTTTTCCATACAAGTGGTCCAGGACCAGCAGGTGTCTGACTTTGAATGTTCACATCCTCGGGGATGGAGACGTTGTTGTCTCGGCAGAACTGCTTTACTGATCCCCATACATCGTTCCATTTGTCAGTCTGTCTCTGTGACACAAAGTGCATTTTTTTTGTCGGTGAGCACAGCCGCTTGGAGGACTGAAGGACTTTGTGTGTGACGTGAATCACACGCAGTATGTCTCAGGTACAATGAGATATGTAATGAATGACAACCTGCCCATATGCTCACACAGACCAGTGGCCTCCACTGACCATTTGTCTTCCTTATCACTCATTTCTCCTAGGCACTGTGTAACTGCAGAGTAGTGTGTTTTAAAGCTACAGTGTGTAATTTTCAGCGACATCTAACGTTCAGACTGCAGACTGCAGCAACATGAACGTCTCCCCCCCACCGCTTCTCCCCCCCAACAGTACGGCGAGCGTTACGGGACAAAATGTCTTCCACGACGTGGGCATCACCTACCTTCTCAAGTGATGAGGTTTGTTTACATAGATAATTTTACAGATAGTATTTCATTAGTCTGTGTAGGGTATAGATTTCATGTAGACTTAAGATAATAAATATACCCGTTATTTTTTCTACGTCGTCGTGACGTTTTGGTGAGCTGCTTTGCATGGTGATATAAACAGACGAAGTAATTGTAATTTAACAGCGAGATTGTGTTCGCTGGAAGAATATATATTCCCCGTTTACAGAGTCCAAGTCTTGTTTGTGGCACGGGGGTTACAACGCGAGGAAGAGGGAAAGGAAGAGGGCAGAGAGGCCGGGGTGAGCGTGCAGCTAGGGCCAGGCGAGAGAGGGGAGCCAGCGGGGTGAGAGCAGAGGAGGAAAGGCTTGAAGATCTCCAAAGGAGCCGGAGAGAAGTAACCGAGGTATATATCCAGAAAATCATTTTACAGAAAATTACTGAATCATTACCTGTGAAACGTCAGGGACGTTGCTGAATAAGTATACTGGAGAGTAACAGCATCATCACGCAGCATGTTATTGTTTTAGACAGGTCTGAGCATCCTGTACTCCAAAAACTGCAGTGATATTAGACAATTGTGTGTGTAGGATTAATTACCTGTCCAACAGAAAACTGGCAACTTGAGCGTCACTTTGAAAACCTTTTTCCTCCATCAGTGACTTCCATCGTGTAAATGCCGTGCCAATGTTGATCCGTGTTTTTTGTCGTTTCTTGTCACGCTTGCGTTTATTCTCGTCGTGTTTCCACTTCTTATATGACGGGGGTTCGGTGTCCGCCGCTTTTCGTTGTGATACAGAGTAGGCATGATCCTCCATTCGTCTGATGTTTGGCCACACAGTGCCAAACAGTTTGCAAAGTCACTCACGCCTGCCGCCTTGTTCACCTTTCTTGTTACTGAGGCGCAGTATACCTGCTTCTTCTTCTTCTTTGGTTTCAGGCAGACTAAACGCTTCTCAGGCCTAATACTGCCATCTACTGTTCAGTACCGTCTCAGTTAATCTCTCTCAACTTGCCGTAGTTATTTTCGAGCGTAACGGGAGATCTCGCAATCGCTAGTTTGTTGCCTCTGCGCTTGCCGTAGCGCAAAGATGTCAGCCTCCATGGCTGCGAGACCCGCTCCTATGTAATTATAAATAACGAATTCTAAGGCAACGCAAATATTAAGGTTAAGAGGCTGAGCTCATAGGTGATGATAAATAACATAGTTATGTATAATATATTAAATTTCTGACTTTATATGCCTGTAATTATTACACACTGTAGCTTTAACGGCATGCATAGTGCGCCACTTGCATGCCCAGCGTGTCTTACTGGGCTGTGCAATTTCGGTTGGCTTCATAACCAGCGATTTCTGGACTTCAATAAAGCGATGATTGTTTGCCGGCTCTGCAAATACTGAGTACAGTTTCAGGAAGTCAGGAATGTTTTGACACTATGGTTCACCGTGCAGCAGTCCACAAGCACGAGATTCAGTTTGTGAGCCAAGCAGTGTATGTATGCTGTGTATGGATGCATCCCTTTAATGCGCTGCTGCACTCCAGACACTTGGCCAGACATTACAGAGGCACCATCATAGCTCCGGGCAACAATTGGGATGTTTTTCAGTCCACACAGTCTCCAATCCACTGTTTATGGTGTCCACGATCCCAGCTGCATTTTGAGATGCATAACAATCAATAAAACACAAAAAACACTCCTTGATTTTAAGCTGCATATCTGAGCAGTGTGACAGCTGCTCAGTTTTGGATGACCTGGCCTCATCTGCGATTACAGCAAAAAACCCAGTGTCCTGCACGTTCTCTGCAATTTCCGCATGAGCCAAATGTGCGCATATTTCAATTATTTTGTTCTGAAAATCTGGACTTGCAGCATTGAAATAATTAGACTGCATACTTTGAAAGTCGGAATCATATTTCGAAAAAATGTGTAAAGATAATTCCCACGAGATTCTGAATCAGTAGCCTCCCTGTGTCCATAGAAAGGCATTCCAAGTGCAGACATCAATATCACGATATTCACTACTTTACAAAGATAAGATCTGTTCTTCTCAACCGTGGCGTTGTGGCTTTCCAACAATATGGCAGCTATCGATCCTCCAGATGTGCTCTGTTTGAAGTTGTCCAATTTAACCATATAGTTCTTATGGGCCAGAGAATTTGCATGTTTTCACAGTTTGATGCTTAGTTTTTTCCAGTCACTTACGCCCTTTCGGACCGATTCCTCCAAGCTGCTGTCAGTCTGCAAGTCGCGGCAGGCGAAACAGAAGACAGCATCTTTTAAAACTGGGTATTCAAGCCAACAGTACTTGTAGTATTACATGGAAAACGCTGATTTAGTCTTTCCAAACAATCTTGAAGGAAAATCTGGAAGAATAGGCTGCTTAGGACAGCAGTGCTTGTCGCCAAGATCATTTGTAGTTGCTATGCTGTATTACTACCATTACTATCAATATACCTTTTTACAGGGCCAGGTTGGTTAAAAAAAGCTTGTTTGAAAAAGGGCAGTTTGCACAGCTCTGGCAGTATTTAGCTTATATGTAAGAATGTGTCACAGTAATACATTTAGGTGTGACAAAGAATAAAATGTCCCTAATGATGCCAAGCTGTGGATGAGTTTCCTCTGCAGCCGAGTTGGCTTCTGTTTTTTACCAATTCCAACTAAACTCTGTTCTGACCTGCTAGGATCACGGTTGACCTGCATCCGCGGCTGACAAAGAGGCATTATTTCATATCCTGATACATGGGATTACAGGGATGCAGAGAGGACAGATGGGTGATTCAGTCAGGCATAAAACGCAAGTGGATATGCTTGACATGAAGGGATGTTAGGGAATACATCGTCACTGCCACAAATGAAGTTCAATCTGTCTGGGATTTATCAAGAGATTTTGGACCCTGAATAATGTGTGATGAAATGAAAACCTTTCCACGAGAAATGAATGTTTCTTTTATTAAATGTTTTTTATGTTAATACACATCTATGACATTAAAAGGCTACAATTTAAAAGTCTGCTTCCTAAAATCAGCCCCTAGAATATAAGACATACTAACAGTTGTTTCACACTTCTTTGTTAAGTATATAATTCCAAATGTGTCAATTCATAGTTTTGATGCCTTCAGTTTGAATCTACAATTTTCATAGTCATGAAAATAAAGAACACTCTTTGAATGAGAAGGTGTGTCCAAAACTTTTTTTTATTTATATTTTTTAAAAACAAAGCGGAGTGTGTATGACGTCATCCGCGCACCGGACTGGCGTTGTGACAGGCAGCCCGGGCCACAGGCGGCTACGCTCTACCCCTTATATTAATTCGGCTAGCTAATCTGAATCGTTCTATTCCATTTCGAGAGCGAGATCATCTGTGGTAGAAGCAGTAGACATCTTCCAGGCATGTGAGTAAAACTAGCAGCAGTTCAGCGGACAGGATGAATGAACGGTAGCCAACGCGCGCGGATGACGTCATGCACACTCCGCTTTTTAAAAAAATATATCAATATAAAAACTATAACCGCGGATGTCTGGGGGACAGTGATTCGCCTACATGTTCTGAATGCTGGCGTACCATAAAGAACAAATTATGAATTGTTTAGTTTGTGCCTTCAAGTCGTTGTCCAAAGGAAGACGTTATTTGGATATAACCTAACCGAATATCTTCAGAACAGCTCCGAATGACACAAAACTAATATGGATGAGTAGAACATGATGTAATAACGTAAAATCAAGGGCCCAATGTAAAAAAAAAAAAAAAACGGTGTTCCCCTTTAATGCCTTCTCTCCTCCTCTTCGCCGTTCTGTCTGCCCGGCAGGCTAAGCTAATCATCCGGTGTACTCCTTCCATCTCCCGCCAGTTAACCTCTAGAGACCTGCTTCGGCCAACTGTAGCCTCTCCTAGCTCGGTCTCCCCGCTGTCTTTCCCCTCCCTCTCCGATCTACCGCTGTGCTTCTCTGCTCTCCTGAGCTAGCACCAGCAAGCTGCTTTCTTCTCTCACCACACTGGTGCGCTGTTTCCCCGGTGGGCTTTTCTGATCTCCCGCTGCAGTTCCTTAGTTCCAGAGGGGGGGCGTGGATGGCAGCATATTTCTTCTGGTGCTCTCTCTGTTGGTGTTCTTGTATTGATATCCTGATGCTCCTCTGGGTTATTTTTTTTGTGTGTGTGTGGGCAAGTCCTATGTTTGTTTTACCCTGGATTTTTTGATTTGCTATAAAGTTACGTATTTGCATGACATTTGCACCCTCGGCTCTGCGTACAATCAAATATTAAACTATGTTTTGTAAAAATCACATACCTAGAATTTATATAGGTCTTCTCATTTCATTATGCGACTCCAAGAAACATTTTTAATGGAGCACTAAAGTGTACGTGTTGCTTTGGCCAAAACAGCAGCACAGCAGCATAATTTTAAAGCAAACACACAGACAGGTTTACTTTCAGCAGATCTATAATCAGTCTTTTTAGTGCACTTTTGAAAATGAACCTGCTGAACTGTGGCTCTAGTCTTTCAGAGACTTGGCGGGCTTTCGGCAGTGCTGGAGCCATTTGTCTTGTCGGCGCTTTTTCCAGCTGAAGGCTTGCAGACTCTGAGCTTTGCCTAGAAGGAGTGGAGGGCAAATGTTAAATAGGAGCCCAGAGCTACCGCTGGTAAAAGGCAAACTCCAGAACTAGGGGGCTGAATCCAAATGCTTTCATGCAGATTTGTTCTCCTCTTTGTGTATTCATTTATAAATTCATTTTTGAAGTGATTTATGCTGGGCTGTTGGGGCTTATTCTTTCTTCTATTACCGGCTGAGCATTTCCGATCCCTATAAGCTTTTATTTTTTGCAGCACCGTTCTCCTCCTTGTTCCTGCTTTAAGAAGATTAATCCAATCAAAGACAGATTACTTAGGCTGCTTTCTGAAAATCTGAGAAAATTAATTATGCGCAACCTTTTGCTCCCTCATTTTGTATTTCATCTCCCTGATTTCAATCTTGAGAGCTTTGTTGTGGCCAATTAACTTCTTCGGATACTCAAAAACAGACAGTAGTCAAAGCTCATCCTGATTGTCATTAATATTTGCTGATATATGTTCCACAGATCAGCTACTAAGCTCCTATTTGTGGTATAATTTACAATTATTACACAGTTAAATGTCATCTCCATCATGTTATACTAAACTCTCAACTTGATCCCAAATTAAAGAGACAATAGACCATATGTGTGTTTGTTCGTCTCCTCCTCCAGCCTGGATGATAATAAACAGTCATCTTGTCAGTTCAGTCATTGTTCTGAGGACTGTTTACAGGGCTTGTGTATGCTGCCAGATGCGTTGCTGTAATTGAATGCGAACCGTCTGGTCTGTCCTCCTCCTGCTGCTGCTGCTGGCACTTCAGGAATGCCTTTAGAGCTTCATTTATATATATATCCTCAAACCTTTTTTCTCTTCCTTTCATTTTCTTCAAAATACGTCACAAAGTAGGAATTGAAAAATATAAAACAGTATACGTATAAGCATTGTTTTTACGAAGGAGCAAAATTAAGTTGAAAAAGTGTGTGCTATATTGATCTGGGTACTGTTTGGGGTTTGGCTTCAACATTCTTGCAAGATAAAGCATTTACTCCATGAAGTCACATGATCTTGCTGAATATCTCCTTTTTGTTATTTGGGATTTTTCATTCGGTTGTATGGAGCACTGTGGGAGCCTGGAAGAGCAGTGCTGCTTTGGGCCTATCACTATTGCTGCAGAATATTTTTTTTCTTAGCCACGGCAGAATGCAAAGTTACTTTAGTCGAGCAAGTTATGTCACTGTTGCAGTTGTACCAAGAGGCAACATGAAAATAACAAAACTTACATCCCCTGTGTGGGTTTTTACCATTAATATTCTTTCACCACTGCCGCAAATCGGGCTACACCCTAAAAACTGTATTTTCCTCCAATACTTCCTGTTTTGATGTGGTCTCATTTGCAGTCTGTCCAGTTTAAGGGATGCTTCCAGTTCACAAAGACACAAATGTCAAACTGCTGCCTCTGAATGCAGATTTATAAGCTTGTGTTTTTGTTTGGTTAGGAAGCGATGCTCCAATGGTTTACCTACACCACTAGACAGAAACTATTGATCGGATTAATTGTGATTACTACTAATTTAGTTGTCAATAAATTGTTCCCTGGAGTGTAGAGACTAAAACATGCCTTTAGCTGAGAGAGCAACTCACTTAGACTGGCAATTATACCAAAGTTGTAAAAAAAATATATACATATTTTGCATTTCAGATTAAAAGAAACAAACGTTTTCATCTCTCAATATGTTATATCCAGAACTGCACAATTAAAAATTGAACTTTATTGAGAAATTCACCTCTGCATTTAACCCATCTCCTTAGGGAGCATTGTGCTGCCATCGTGGGGAGCCCGGGGAGCAGTGTGGGGTTAAGGGTCTTGCTCAGAGAGACAGATTGGCACTGCTCAGGATTCCAAGCTCTATGCCATAACCACTAGGCAGCCTCTCCCCTTTGAAACAAGTAGAAAAGTTTCAGTTTCACCTGGTTTAATTCTGTAAGAAATTTTCTTTAAGGAAACTTTGGCTATCAAATTATTAACTGAAAAAATATTTAGCAGATTAACCGATTAACAAAATGGCTAGTTGCAGACCTAAATATTATTATGTTATTTTGTTGTGTGTATCTTGTGTTGATACTTCGCACTACCTCTTGACCATGAAATAAACAGCCATTCAATTCAGTTTAGTTTATTTATATAGCACCAATTCACAACACGTCATATCATAGAGACAATTCGACCAGATCATACAGTCAGACTGGTTCAAAGTTTTCTATCTAAGGAGCAACAGCTCATTTACTCGAAGGAAATTCCTCACACTACACATGCAACAGTAGAGAGGAAAAACTCCCTTTTAACAGGAAGAAACCTCCAGTAGAATCAGGCTCAGTGTAAGCGGCCATCTGCCAAGGCTGACTGGGGTTCAGAAGCAGAGGTACAAAAAGGTAACTGTCAACCAACTCCATAAGCAGCCCCGTCCAGGAAACACACAGTCAGGCATATGAGCCCTGAGCCAGCACCCATGTCAGAGGATGAAAAATGAAAAGCAGAAATAGAACCTTATTGATCTCACAAAGTAGAGATTAACTCTCTGCATTTAACCCATCCCTTGGGGGGATCAACCTGTTTATTTGCAACCTTCTCAGAGCGCAAGCGCACTGCTCTAACCACTAGGCCATCACTCCCCCCAAATAACAGAACATACAGTTAGTCACAGTCGGAGAAACAGGACTACACTGAAAAACAGGCCAAGCTCCAACATCTGTAAACAAAGTTGTTGATCGCAGTAACACAGCTGATACAAGAAAAGACCAGATGAAGCTACTATGATGAGAAAAAGCAAGAAAAGTATAATGTTAGAAATTGAACTAACAAATTCTGCAGAATAGAATAGAGAAAGAATACCCTGTTTGCTAAAAAGCAAGAATCTTATTCTCAGAAAAAAATTAATTTCACTGTGCCCTTAAGCAAACACCACACATTTACATTTGTTATTGTAAGATAGAACTAGCTTTCTCTTTACTCCCCAAAGCAACTAGTTGGCACGTAGATAGCACAAAATCTTTTTATATGTGTACTAAATTATTTCTCTGCAAGTAATGAGTAGCTTAATGTAAGTTTGCTGTTGAAATATTTTCATTTTTGGTTTTCTTAGAAGCTTGTAAGTCATACATTATTTTGAGTAATGTGATGTATTGATATATCTTCTATCAATCCCTGTAAGCAACTGCTGATACAGCTTTTATCTGTAGTTGTGGCCCATAACAATCCAATAGAGCATCCAGATTCATGTTGATCATCTGTTATGGAAGTGTTTCCTCACTTTTGACCAATTGGGTGTTTGCCCGGTTGAGTTGGTTCCGGGCAGACATTGTCCAGCATACACTTAAAAAAGTGTAACATGTATCTATTCACTCAAACTAATCCCTCTCACTGTAAACTAAATAAAATTATTGATTTGATTGTATAACTCATTCTTTTTGGATTTTGAGAGATCAAGTTTTATCTAACCTGAACTAAATACACGTACAAAAGACCCAAAACAAATTTTTTTGATTTCTCTCAATATTTATATATTTATTCATGGCCTGCAGGTAATTTTTTTTGTTTGAGTCACATGTGAACTGAGCTTTGCATGCAGTCACAGCACGTGATCAAGTCCAAGTCCCAGACCATGAGAGAGTGCCATTTTAGTCGTCTCTGCATCCTGGGTGAATTCCGGCCATAAATAAACACAAGTAGCAAATCAGTTGCATATAATCAAAGTTCAACCGTTCGTTCAACCCGCCTACATCCAGAGCTAAACAAACTTTGCTTTAAGGTACAGTGTGGTGTTTAGTTAGAGTTAAATGCTGGATACCCGCCATCACTGGCAGCCGCAACCTCCTGTGTTATAAAGAGCAGGAGCGCTGCTGTGGTTAGCATGTTTGAGAAAGATGCTAACTGCTACCACTTGCTAAGTTTAGTTAATGTCAATTTACACCACCTGGATTTTTTACTTGAGCAATGTTATACTTTTTCCAGTGTAGTTGTTTTGAAATAGAAAGACAAAGGTGTGATTGGAGCCGAAACTTGCTTATTAAAAGCACAGTTATACATAAAACCAGGAGGGGACTGCTGTTGCATGCATAGCAATTTGTTTACAAACTTTTCTATATTTTATTGGGAGTTTGGAAACAAATTTCAAAATTGAAACTGTTAGAATTATGTCTTTACTAAAATATGGATGTTAAAGGATGTTATTAAAGACATCGACAAATCACAGCAACCCTACTTTATAGCATCAAAAACCAAAACGAACAGCCCTAAAATTCCTTTCCAGTCTTTTCAAACCTGCTGTAACAAATACAGCTGCATAAATAGTGTGCTGTGTAATTGAAATGTATTCCTGAAAGATCAAAGTGAATTGAACTGACTCTTCTATTTTAAAATCAGCACACAGTTACTTTAAACATTGGCATGCACTTAAAAAAAGATTAGATTTAGTCTATAGACAATATTATGGTGGATCTTCCATCTTCCAAATAGATGCAAAACTGTAAAAGAAATGGATACTGTTTGCTACAACATTAATGGATGTTGCAAGAGCAAAACAATAAAGACAGCTTCTGTATGACTGACAAGTTTTTCTCAGTGTGCGCAAGCAGCAAATCTTTGGAGGCATCCCCGTTCTCTCTGAAAGCTTTGCTTTTGTGTCTACATCGTCTTCAGCTGTTGAGGGTTTTAACACAGATCTGTTGTCGTCTTTAGAAACTATAATCCAGCTCTATCAGGGCAGAAAGTGCAATTCTGTTCTGTGTGGCTTCATCCAACTATTAAAATGACAAGGGAAGGGTCGGAGGAGTGGGTGATGCTCTGAGGTGCTTCCTGCAATCGGCTGTGCACAGGCTGATGGGGAAAATGTGCCTCTTGGAGCTAAATGTGCAGAGAAACATCAAACTTTTAGCTTCTTTATGTGTCACTATGCATCAAGGTGACAGGTGAAATTGCTGGTTTTTACGCTCAGCTTTAAGGAATGTTGCAGCACACACTGACAAACAGTAGCTCTTCTTGTTGTAGAGCTAAAAATGGCAAATCCCACTTTGCAGCTGTACAATCTGCTCCTGCCAAATAATAAGTAGAGGGGGGAAATGCTACTTGCTTTTATTCGGATTCATATCAGGTTTTTACTTTCTAAATGGTTTTATAAAATAAGTTTCAGCACTTTGTAAGAATGTCACACATTTAAAACTTAAGGGACTTGTCAAGCTTAGCTCCGGAAGCAGAGTGGAGGAGTGATGACTTTGTGGGCTGTTTTTCTTGGCATTTTGACAGCTATGGCAGGGAAATGTAAGCCTGCCTGGACTGCTTAACAACAGATTCACAACAAACCACCAGGAGCATTTATCTGTCTCTGCTGCGACTGCAGCATGGCCAACGGGAGGAGCAACAGGGCTGAATTAACTACAAAACCTTGGAATCTGACAAAGGATAGGAGAGAATTTAGTCAAAGTGATCACACGAAGGAAATAGAACACAAGTAAATGACTTGGAATTGACGCGGATCCAAGTTTGTTAAATTTTGTCTAATTCCACAAAGGATATAAAGATCAGCACAGAGGTTTATTTAGTCATGGAAATTTCTCTGCCATTCCACGGTAGCCCCCCTTTGTTCTCCTAGTTTCTAGTTTTTAAAAGCTGCAAGTCCGAGTACAACCACTTCAGTTTTACTGCTGGTCTAATGAGGAGCCCCTCGGGAGACTTATCTTACTGCACTTAATGGGCCTCTAAGGGAATGTGGGCTTTAGAAAAGGAAAACCTTTTAACCAGTAACCTTATCAGAGGGTTTCTGTCCTTTAAATTAAACCTGTTGAAATATATTGTTACTCAAATCCCTTTTATTCCACATTTGCATTGCTCTATATGCAGATTTTCTTTGACTGAAGCCACACAAATATACACTATATTGCCAAAAGTATTTGCTCACCTGCCTTGACTCACATATGAGCTTAAGTGACATCCCGTTCCTAATCCATAGGGTTCAATATGACGTCGGTCCACCCTTTGCAGCTAGAACAGCTTCAACTCTTCTGGGAAGGCTGTCCACAAGGTTTAGGAGTGTGTTTATGGGAATTTTTGACCATTCTTCCAGAAGCGCATTTGTGAGGTCGCACACTGATGTTGGACGAGAAGGCCTGGCTCTCAGTCTCCGCTCTAATTCATCCCAAAGGTG
Organism: Cyprinodon tularosa; assembly: GCF_016077235.1. Taxonomy (NCBI): domain Eukaryota; kingdom Metazoa; phylum Chordata; class Actinopteri; order Cyprinodontiformes; family Cyprinodontidae; genus Cyprinodon; species Cyprinodon tularosa. The sequence goes on from NW_024039694.1 coordinate 344,687, forward strand.
TTCTATCGGGTTGAGGTCAGGACTCTGTGCAGGCCAGTCAAGTTCATCCACACCAGACTCTGTCATCCATGTCTTTATGGACCTTGCTTTGTGCACTGGTGCACAGTCATGTTGGAAGAGGAAGGGGCCAGCTCCAAACTGTTCCCACAAAGTTGGGAGCATGGAATTGTCCAAAATGTCTTGGTATGCTGAAGCATTCAGAGTTCCTTTCACTGGAACTAAGGGGCCAAGCCCAGCTCCTGAAAAACAACCCCACACCATAATCCCCCCTCCACCAAACTTTACACTTGGCACAATGCAGTCAGACAAGTACCGTTCTCCTGGCAACCGCCAAACCCAGACCCGTCCATCAGATTGCCAGATGGAGAAGCGCGATTCGTCACTCCAGAGAACGCGTCTCCACTGCTCTAGAGTCCAGTGGCGGCGTGCTTTACACCACCGCATCCGACGCTTTGCATTGCACTTGGTGATGTATGGCTTGGATGCAGCTGCTCGACCATGGAAACCCATTCCATGAAGCTCTCTGCGCACTGTTCTTGAGCTAATCTGAAGGCCACATGAAGTTTGGAGGTCTGTAGTGATTGACTCTGCAGAAAGTTGGCGACCTCTTCGCACTATGCGCGTCAGCATCCGCTGACCCCGCTCCGTCAGTTTACGTGGCCTACCTCTTCGTGGCTGAGTTGCTGTCGTTCCCAAACACTTCCATTTTCTTATAATACAGCTGACAGTTGACTGTGGAATATTTAGGAGCGAGGAAATTTCACGACTGGATTTGTTGCACAGGTGGCATCCTATCACAGTTCCACGCTGGAATTCACTGAGCTCCTGAGAGCGACCCATTCTTTCACAAATGTTTGTAAAAACAGTCTGCATGCCTAGGTGCTTGAATTTATACACCTGTGGCCATGGAAGTGATTGGAACACCTGATTCCAATAATTTGGATGGGTGAGCAAATACTTTTGGCAATATAGTGTAGCAGAAATAGCACTAAAAATAAGGCTACAGGCTTTGAGAATATTTTGGTGGATGCAGTATGTTTAAAAGTCAAATCAACCTATAAAATAAGCTGCAAGTTTCTTTAAGCTGTCATTTTGTATTTTGCGCTAACAACCACACAAGAGAAAAAAATGGAAAAATGAAACAGCACAAGCGGCAAGCTAATAGAAGCAGGTGGGAAATCCAGTCCACAAAATGTTTGATGACATGTTGTTCAGTGTAACCTACTTTTAGCATAGCTGCTTTACAAAAAAACTGCATAATTTGTGCCGGATGTTTGAGTTTCAGTGGAAGATGTCAGGAGAAAGACTTTCCTGGTTTCCCTTTGTATTTTAGAAAGCAGCGTTAACGACGGCAGCAATGACAACGATGGAAGCCTCTGCGGCAGCGACTCCGTCTTCTACAGGCAGAGCGAAGGTGAGAGATGTGTTGATGAGCGCTCACATTCTGCAACAGAGATGGAAAGATCATACTGTATTTGCAATTTTAGGGCTTTTATCCTTTGTATTGTTTGTTGATTTTCACTGCCACCACCAGTATTTTCTTCCTTCTCTGTTCTTCTAAATGGTTTATCTTTTTGGCGCTTCACTTGCTAATAACAGCTTTAACTTTTGGGCGTTATTTCAGTGATGGCATGAGTGTGGGAGGAACATGTTTTGTGCTACACAACAAACACTAGAAATAACAACAAATACATAGAGATATCTATTATCAGACACATACAAGCACATTCAAACCCTATGAGTTGAGTAGAAACCCTCACAGTGAGTTAAAACTAGAATTTTTCATTTAGAATACTTTATCTTAAGTTTTAAGCATGTCAGCCAAGTGTAAAAAAAAAAAAAAAGCAACAAAAAGCAGACTCATAACCTTCTTTCTCACTAACCTGTACCAAACTTGTTTTAGGTCAGAACGGATTTCCAATAAATTATATCTTTTTGCTTAATGTTTTTAAAACAAGCAAGATGTTTTTTTGTAGATGTTTTTGTTACTGTTTTGAATATGTAAATTACCTAAATGAATCTGCATTTTCAATTTCTCTGGCTATCAGAAGCCAGTATAAAAAAGGAACAACACAATAAAACTTCAATTAAATCAAGCTTCTGTGAAATCAAATTGTCCACTTAGGAAGGAACACTGAATTACAATCAATTTCACATGCTGTTGTCCAAATTAAACAGACAAAGGGGTTAGAATTATTGGCAATTAGCAAAAAACTCACTAAATAAGTGGTTCTGCAGGTGGGGACCACAGTTTTCTGGCTGATGTTTGGTAAATTTTCAATGCTGGTGGAGCTTTCACACTAGTGGTAGCACACGCAAGCTCCACAACCCACACAAGTAGCTCAGGTAGTGCAGCTCATCCAGGATGGCACATCAATTCAAGCTATGGCAAGATTTTGTGTGTTTGTCATCGTAGTGTCCCAAGGCTATAGGCACTACCAGGAGACAGGCCACTAGACCAGGTGGGCAACAACCCAGCAGCAGTACCGCTACCTCTGCCTTAGTGAAAGGAGGAGCAAGAGAAGCACAGCCCTAAAAAACTGACCTCCAGCAGGCCACCACTGTGCATGTATCTGCACAAATGGTTAGAAAGGGACTTCATTAGGATGTTATGACCTCCACAGATCGGGGTTGTGCTCAAACCCGAACATCGTGCAGGATGCCTGGCATTTGTTAGAGAACAACAGGATTGGTAAATTCACCCCTGGCACCCTGTGCTATTATCAAATTAAAGCAGGTTCACACTGAGCACGTGTCTGGAGACACTGTGGAGAGCTATCTCTTCCCTGCAACATCCCTCAGCATGACCAGATTGGCAGTAACAGTGTGGGGTGGTATTTCTTTTGAGGGCCTCACAGCCCTCCATGTGCTCGGCAGAGATAACATTACTGGCATTACAGTAGGTACCGAGATGAGATCCTTTAATCCCTTGAGAGACCATGTGCTGGTATGGTTGACCCTGGGTTCTTCCTATTGCAGGAAAATGCTAGAACTCATGTGTCTGTAGTGTGTCAGAAGTTTCTATAAGATGAAGGCATTGGAGCTATGGACTGGCCCGTCCTTTTTCCAAGACCTGAATCCCATTGAGCACATCTGGGACATCATGTCTCGATCCGTCCACCACCATCATGTCCTGGACTCGCTATGAATACTCAAAATTGAAAAAATACATAGAAATTTCAGCATACGCCAGCGTTTTAGGAGATTCTGTGACATCAGGCATACGCTGAATTAATCGTCAAGGTGTGACAGGGGCTTTAGGGGCGAAAGTTTCCCATAATCCTTTGCATGGCATATTAGCACAGCCAACCTCAAGGAGTTTAACAAAAATACATTATTGAGTGTTTATGTGTACTCTGTGTGACATCAAAAATATACACACCTTCACAAATCCTCATTTGTGTAATGGGGAACTTCATGTGTTCCCTACTTTCGTGTTACGTGGTAAGTTTTAAACCGCAGAATGTTATTACAATTCAATTTCGAAAAAAATTTAAGTAATAAGTTATTTTGACTTGATCAAATGTGGAGCAATATAGACAGTAAAAAAGTGTTCAAATAATGCTTCCAGATTTGTATATGACACCGTATGTCACCTCTGTCATGTCAGCAGTAAGATATGTCCCAAAAATTTTACAATATCCCTTTATATTTATGAATGGTTTCTGCACCTACACCATCTATTTCACCTTGCTCTGGAGGCGGATACACCCTTAATCAGCAGTTTATCATTGCTTTTAATTTAATGAACCCATCTTTGTATTAAATTACTCAAAAAGTTAGAATTTTCTGCAGTTCCACATTAACCAGGCTATGCACAATTTAGAAGTGTTACAGCTTCCTTCCTGCTGGAGCAATACTTAACGGAAACACCAGTACCTGTTATAAAGAGCCTGATCTTGTTACCTTATTTGTTGTAGTGAAGCTGCAGGTTGATTATTTTAGCTGCTTAATCAAATTTTTTCTGTTAAAGAATGTATGCAGGAGTAGCGGCAGCATTAAAATCTCAGATACATACACCAGTATATAATTTGAGACCTGAGGCTACTATGGCCAGTCCTGATTTTAGTGTCTCTGATTTGTTCACGCTCAGAAGTGCTAATATTCTCACACAAAATCATATGCTATAGGGAGTAGATTGCATTTTTGATGCTATAAGATGATGTGTCGATAAAAACTTATCTACAAAGATTCCTATTGAATTTTCCTGCCCATATGCTCTGTTAGTCTAGTTTAAATGGGAACTTCAGTTTGGGAATCACAAAAGTCAAGCTGAGTAAAAATATGAATATGTATTCTTGTCAGGCATATGGCAGGTAAGATGGATTTTAGAGGCTTTCACTCAAGTTTATGTGATTAACTTATCTATCTGTGGTCTTTTGTCGTGATAACAGGACACAGTATGGCAGAGACCCTCACAGTCGCCCTGCGTGTTGCTGAGGAAGCTATAGAGGAGGCCATTGCTAAGGCTGAGGAGTTCCGGGATAGTTTGGTAGGACACTGTTTAACTTTTCTTTACTATTCTCCTCCAAACTTTTCAAGTAATTTTCTGCTCTTTTGAATCAAATGCGTGTGTAGGAGAAACAGAATGAGGCTCGATATCTACGGGACCACAAAGAGGAGCTCATAGAGGAACTCGCAACAACAATTGTACAAAAAGTAAGCTGTACAAATGTGTGTTGTCTTTTTACGACTTTATTTTTCCACTAAACCAAAAATAAATATTTCAAACAAACATCATTCGAACTAGAATGCATAAATGATAGGCAATCATCTTGTCTTGTTGTCAGAATTGGAACAGTTATATTAAAGCATAAAACGCTGAGCTACACTAAAATAAGTTGGTTAATTAAAGTACATTTAATTTAGAGTTCTATTTTAAAAAGGAATGTTTAAAACTATGAACATTTTACATAAATGTGTTGAAATCCTTATATTTTTAGATGTTATATTTATCTTTCTTTTGTTCTGATCAGATCATTCAGAGGAGGAAGCGATCAGAGATGCAGACAGAGTATGACTTTGTCTGGCCACAACCCCAATCTCTAATCCAGACCAGCGAGCTGCCATCTCCTTCTCAACCTCACACTTCATCACAAGACCCTCTAAAGACCCCCTACCCTCTCTGGGTGAGTCACTTTCATCCTTTCATATGCCTGTCAGGAATGCAATAACAACATGTCCTAATGATGGATGTATACTGTTTCTAGCTTGTTTTCCCTCCCAACCATATAGTTTATTAATATTTTCTGCATATATCTTGTTCTTCTTCGGTTAACCCTTTAATTCCCTGGGGTGTGGGTGTGATGCTACAGTATGTTAAAAAATCTAAGATTAAGCTTTAGGAGGTAAAAATCAATACTTTTTTAAAATAATTGTCTAAATAGCGGAGACTTGAATTGAATCTAGACCACAACTTTGCTGTAAGATCCTCCCTTGTATACCTCATAGTGTGTCAAACACAGGTCCAATAGGTTTGATATTAATTAAAAATCTTAGTATATTACAAAAAAGCATATCATTTCTGTGTCAGATCATTTGTCATTCATTTTGATATAATTATCAATATCTCACTGACTGAGTTAGTCAAGTATGTGGTTATCAAATTTAGTTTTTTGGTTTTGTATTTTTTTTCTTTGTTCAAATTTACAGCTCTATGGTGGGGTTTGTATAGCTTCTAAGTCAGGTTTACATTCAAAATTCCTTCAAATCCTAGGAAAGTGTGAAGTTTGATGTATTTTATTTATGAAATTAAGATTTGAAAAAAAGTTTAAAAATATGACAAAACAAAGAATGAAATGAGAAGTGTTTGTGATTTCTGGATTTCTGGTTTTAGACTATGCTACTATAACAAACATACATGCATGGTGAACATATGTATATATGCATGCTCATTTAGCTTTAAAATAAGCAAAAGCAAACAGACAAAATACATAAAAATATTTCAGAACCCACTTCGAAAACACTTCATATGCATCTTAAAGATGGTTTAGTTAACAAAAAAGACTGACTTTCATCAATCAATCAATCAAACAATTAAAATTATAATATTACTAAAATAATTCAAAAAGGAATCGAAAATAAAAAAGCATTATATGCATAAAATTAAAAGTTAATAAAATAATTCAATTTAAACAATTAAATTACAGTTTTCATAATTCCCGAGACCTTACCAGTGGCGAGGACTCTGAAATAACCTTATACTGTATGTCCAAGGAACCTCTAGTGTTTTTAAGGGGTAAAATAGTCACGCCTCACCTGTTTTTTACTTTAAAATGTTCATGTGAATTAATTTAATAGTCTTTATTAAAGGAATAGTACACCCAAAACATGATTAGCCTTCATTTTCTACTCACCCCCATGCTGAACAACACTCTGGAGTACTTTTTGATATCTCAAATGCATCTGGAGATCTGGGAGGCTTCTTGCTGTCTGCTGACATTTAAATAATGGAGGTCTACGGTGCCTGAGGCAGAAAGGTCCATAAAAGTCCACAAAAAACGTGTCAATATTCCTCCATACTGCTCGTCCAATGTATTCCAAGTGTCCTGAGTGGGTAGCATCCAGAATTTACTCGAAACGAAGTCATTTAGAATGTTTTTAGAGCATAAACAGTAGTGTATAGGATTTCCTAAAAGCGCGTTCACGAATCTACGGAAACCGCGGCAGACCAAACCAGATGAAAGTGCGCATTCAGCTCGGCAAAGAACTCATGCTCTTTTTCAACACTGAATTCCTCAGACATTTTTCTTTTGTTGTTTCTTTCTTTGCACAGGTAAACAGCACATTTCTTCTTCTACGCTTGCATTATCGGCAGAGCAGACGCTGAATGCGCACTTTCGTCTGGTTTGGTCTGCCGCGCTTTCCGTAGACTCGTGAACGCGCTTTTAGGAAATCCTATACACTACTGTTTATGCTCTAAAAACATTCTAAATGACTTCGTTTCGAGTAAATTATGGATGCTACCCACTCAGGACACTTGGAATACATTGGACAAGCAGTATGGAGGAATATTGACACGTTTTTTGTGGACTTTTATGGACCTTTCTGTCTCGGGCACCATAGACCTCCATTATTTGAATGTCAGCAGACAGCAAGAAGCCTCCCAGATCTCCAGATGCATTTGAGATATCAAAAAAGTACTCCAGAGTGTTGTTCAGCATGGGGGTGAGTAGAAAATGAAGGCTAATCATGTTTTGGGTGTACTATTCCTTTAAAGCATCTCAAGGCATTTCTTTTTCTTAGACTTTGATCTGGTGATGCAAACAAGTAGCAAAAAAAAAGCAAAATTTTTATAGACATATTTAAATAAGACTCTGGGCACACCTGGCACTAATGTGTGCTAATACAGTATTCATACAGTATGAATGCATTTAAGCTCTATTCACTAGACCCATTTAAAGTTGGTCTGAGACACTAACTGGATTAGTTTAGCCTTTGGGACTCACTTTCTTTTCAGCAACATTTAAGGATCAAACACTGACCTGACCTGAAGGTGGCAGGAAGAAAAAGAAACTATATTCATCATTTCCAACAAATTCATCCGCCGAACTTATAAAGTAGTTAACGTCAGCCACAAGAGACTCTAAAACAGTAAGAAAATGGCAGAGAGGATATTTTTCGGGTTGATAAACAAGGAGGAGAGCATTTTAACATTTTCTCAGCTCTTTAGCTGGTTCCATGTGATCCAATAATGTTAGTTACATTATTTATCCACTTTACCTGCTTAAAAACACTCCTCCAAATCCAGAACAATCACACATATTGTTTTGCCCAGACGATGTGCTGAGAACAAGCAGTGAGAACTCCCAAGACAAGTCTGCAAAATTTAAAAATAAATGATTTGTTCCCACAGCTGTCGGCGAGGACACATCTCTTGTTTGTCATGGAGTATGGATCCCTTTGAGAAAATGTTCCTTTTGCTTTGTTTTGTTTGTTTTTTTAAATCTAAGCTCTTTTAAATTATGCATAAAACCGTGCCAACAGTAGCCCCTTCGAGTACCTGTACTGGAAAATATTTTCAATCACAAATATTCTCATTTCTCTCAAACAGTCTCATTTTTACTCAGTCATGCAGCCCTATGTGCATAATATCTTTAAGTGAAGCAGAGCGTGATCTGATTGAAGAGGACATGTGTTAAAGCTAGGTGTAAACAGCACCCTGCACATATTCAGCTAATCTAACCATTTTGGGATTTGGAAAATGTATGTTCTTTAGGTTTTTCTGTTTGTTTTTTGTTTGTTTGTTTTATTGTTTCTATATATATATTTTTTAATAATATCCCTACATTATATGTTGGAGCAAACAACCACTATGTGGTAGCAGGGCTGCAAAACAGCAGGAAAAAATGTAACTGCATTAATGATGCTGAATATGGTGATGACCATATTAATTATAATCAACCTTAATTTTCTTGGCCCTTTTCTGTCCTTTCCTTCATCTTAGTGCTTCTGCCAATTTCTGTACAAATTAGCTTGTTAGCCACTAAAACTATACATCCAGGATAAGTATCAATCCTCCAAAAATCAAACATTACTGTCATACAGCATATGCATGCATGGCAGTTGAAATATGTCTAATCGAGCATTGTTTAATATATCTCGCAGCTCTTTGTCTACAATTTAGATCTTTATTCTGTTATAGAAATCTATATAAGTTTGTTCAAAATGCCATTTAATCAAATTAGAAGGCAGATGAATCAGTGGGAGCTAACAAAAAAAAACATGAGTTAAGTTTGCATAATTTCAGGTAATGTTTAAACCTGGGGAGAAGCAGGCGACACTGGATGCACAAATTTACAACATTAACCATCCATCAGTGGATCTGCTTTTCACTGAATCACACTAATAGCCATCAGGGATTCCTATAGATTTGTCATTGAGCGGAGCATCAAAGCTGAACCACCCCCCCAGGCCTCTCCACTTCCTGCTGTTTTACTCAGAGAACATCAAAGTCCTGTGAAATATGCAGGGATCCTCCTAAACTTCTTCTTTTTATCAGCTTTCCACAATAACACTCACAGTGGGTGCGAATGGACTCTCACAGCTGCCTCCCTGCACTGAAACTCTACAGATTAAGATCATATCCCTCTCATTATGAGGGTTCATGCCTTTTATCTTAGGAGTGTTACTCTTTTTTAGGCTTTCCCTGAAGCTAAACACAGAAAACTCTTGTAAACCATTAAGAAACAACCTTATTGAACTCTGAAACCATGAGCCCGCTTTGAAGATTTATTGTCAAATCAGAAGTTGAGTACTGAAATAAATACCCTTTTAATTAATTTGTGTCCAGAGGTAATTTAGTAAATGAAAATGGGTGCATGTTTTTCCTTTTCCTTGTTTTGTAGCACCCCCTGCTGTTGGAATAGTTAAATCACTGCCAGTATAACTGCATCCTCCTGTAACTGTATCACTCATATTTGTGCATTTCCATGCAGCGGTCCCGCTCAGCATTCTCCCTCACCAGTGACGACTCCCCTGTAAAAGGTCCAGAGGAGGAGGAGGAGGCTGCTGCTGCAGGTGGTGGCAGCAGTTTGCACGAGTACGCTTCTCTAAAGAGGGAGAGCAAGGCTGCATCCTTACCTAACTGGAAAAGCATGGATCGCTTAGACAACTCAAGTAAAAGATCAAAGTCTCAGACACATTAATATTCTTATTAATACGGTTTCTCTGAAAAGTATTCACACCTATTGAACTTTTTCTGTGTTTTTACATATCAGCTGCAAACTTTATTGTGTTTTTTTGGAGTCATGTGTGTTAGATCAATACAAAGTTCTGAAAAGTGTCATGTGCATATATATTCAACTCAACGGATACCTGTAGGAAAAATCAAGTGCAACCAACTGCTCTAATCCAGCATGATGAGCAGGGATCACAACAGACACAACAGGGACAAATTTGAGAAGACATTCAAAATAGGAGTATGTTAAGAAATAATGTATTCTTGATGCATTTAACCAATCTGGTAAAGTAAAAATAGCTTTTACATGGTAAGTAAAAACTTCTCTTTTTTTTAAAAAACAACACAAAAAGAGCAATTTAATGTTTATTACAAGCCATATTGGGGGAACATATGGGACAACCTCTGCTGGTCAGATGAAACTAAATGTTGTTGGCTGAAAAAATGGCCTGTATGGCATAAAAATGACGAAGCAAATAGAATAGAATAGAAAATCCCATTATTGTCCAACAAAGGGGAATTGTGGTGTTACAGCAGCAACAAAAGTTTAGCAGAAGTGGTCACACAATGTGGACCTTAGAAAAGTTTATAAATTAACAGAATAAGTGACAAATTAAGAAAATAAACAAAATACTGTACTGCACAGTGTTTATGTAATATAAATACTCTCTAGCTGGAGAATATATAAGCAATAAACCACTCTGGACATTTTTACAGTAATGGATGTTTCTGGTGTTGCTGGAAAATAGCAGCAACACCAGAAATGCCCAAAAAAGACAGCAGCTTGTTACTTAACTAAGACAGAAACCATGTAAAAATCAGCATTAATGTGACAACTTAATTAGGTTGTTTGGAACAGTGATGGTTATAGAGTCTTGCAGCTACGTGGGGAGGAAGGATCTGTGATAACACTCCCTGGTGCATTTAGGGTGCAGCAGTCTGCCATTAAAGGAGCTTTCCAGTTCAGCAACAGCTTCATGCATGGGGTGGGAAACATTGTCCAACCGAGATGTTACATGAGTTAGGATCTTTTTGTTTCTCACCTCCTGCACTGAATCCAGAGGGCCTCCAATCAAAGAGCTGGCTTTTCTGATCAGCTGATCCAAATTGCCTCACTGCAAAAAATCTAAATCTACATAAGTCATTTTTTTCTTAAAATAAGTGCATTTGTTCTTGAATTAAGGAGGTAAAAGAGACATTCTGCCAATAGAACCAGACAATTTACACTTAAAATAAGAAAACACTATTGCATTGTCTTATTTCAAGTGTATATTATCTAATTATCTTGTTTTAAGAGTAAAATTACTCATTCCATTGGCAAACTTTCTCATTTACCTACTCGAATTAAGGGTGAATACATTTAATTAAGGAATTTTTTACTTATTTCTAGATCGTTTTTGCAGTGCTTGAACATATGCACAATAAGAAATGATGGCGGTTTGATCATCAGGTGGCGGTAGAGCTAAGTATCAGGTAGTCTGCCAGAACATCGGAGCTACATATAGTTAGAGCTACAATGTAATAGTTAACACTGTACCATATAGATGTATTAGAAGGCTTCATTCAAAGTACTGAATTAATTTCAATTGAATTTGGAATTTTAAATTACCGAATGTATTGTTTACTGTATGTTTGCTTGTTGTGTAGAACCAGATCACCTAATTCCTTTAACATTTCACATTAATATTTTTTTTTGATTTTCTAAATTCCACTGGAAGCATCTGCCTCCTGCAAAAAGAGGTTCTAAAAAGCACTCAGGGTGTTAACTACGAAGCATGCCACACTTTTCAGACGTTTATTCCATGAGCGTTTGAAAATAATGTAACACTTTAAATATTTGAAATCTGTGCTTCCAGGTACATCGTCGGTGTTGCAGAGCCCAGATGGGAACTGGATTGCTCTCCACAGTTCTCAGCTTTCCCGACCGAGCCTGCTCACCAAGAGGAAGAGCTTAGTGTTCAGCGTGCTGGAGAAAGAGTCCAGCGTGGTCTCTGCTTATGACGAGATGGGATCTAACTCAGAAGAGGTGGATGAAGGTGGCTGGGGCGCGGCCCTCAAACAGTTTCAGCGCAAATTGTCAGATGAGACTTACTACACGGACTCGCAGCACGACCCTGAGTGGACTTACACCCAGCACCCTCCCGTTACCTCGCCATCCTCTGGCTTGTACACTAACACAGAGACCCTCAACTCAGACTCAGAGGCTTCATCAGTGCTGTCTGCATGTCCTCGCAAACCAACTCACAACTTGTCGAGGAAGAAAGGAGCACCCGACTCTCACCTGCACCCTCATCAACAGCTGCTGTACCAACAGCACTTTCAGCAGAGCTTATCTCCATACTTACCCCACACAGAGGCACTGGACGTTAACTTTAACCCCAAGGTGATTTTTCATTTTTACTCTATAGACTCTAAAAACTGGTGGTAAATTTGAAAAACAAGAATGGTTTGCTGTTCGCTTGTAACCTTTCAGCAAACTATGACAATGAGCTAATGGCTAAAAAGATTCAGCTAAGGTAGAGTTGTTATTTTTCCAAATTGAATGATAAAAGGCTGATGCCATCACAGTAGAGAGTAGGGGTCACCAACACTGTGCCCGCGGGCACCAACGGCCCCTCCAGGACCAAATCAGGAGAATTCAGCATCTTCTGAAACAGAACAATTAATCACTGGACAAAGTTTGTAATGTTATTTCATTCTGTTAGTTCTCTTTTTTTAATCATTTATAGAGCATTTCATCGTATTAATCTCATACAGCATTTGAGGATTTATAGAGATTTCAAAATTACAGTATCTAAAAGAAAATTAGAAATGAAAAGAAACACAAATCTGTTTATTATGTATGAAGTTTAGGTGAACCCTGGCCCCTTTCAGTTCATTGGTCAGTATTGGTAGCCCTTTCTATGACTCAGTACCCATGAAGTAGCCCTCTGTCTTATAACAGTTGGTGACCCCTGGTACAGATAATCTTTTCCACTAAAAGGCCCTGAGCCCTAAAAGGCATCAGGCTAACGAACCCCAGAGAATCCCTCAGCCTGCTGTAGTTGTCATTACACTGAAAGGCTTCTGGGCATTTAGTTAAATCACTATAAGGGGAAACAGCACTACACTTTGAGTCCAGCAGGTGGTGGCAATAAGAGCCCATAACTGGTTTTACTCCTCCCTCCCAGTCTGTATAGATTAAATATTACTCTCTTTTTGCCCCCTTTACAGTATTTTCGTTCCTGCTTTATTTGATGAATAGTAGTGGATGACCAGCCTCAGAGTCATGTTACTGCTTAAACTCCTCTATGAATAAACTGCACTCTATCTATAAGCAGGGAAGGGTCAATAATTATTTGACATTTTAATTTTTTTAGCACCAGAATTGTTGCTTCATAATGGCTTGAACTAATTAATACATTTACTTTTTTTTTTAAATAAAAACAGTTAAATATCATATAAAAAAAACTGCAACACAAAAAAAGCTTTAAGTCCATATATATTCCATCTCTGCACTAGAATCACATTAATAAACAATTTCTATTAAAATGAGCTTGAATCAATAACTTAATTTCTCTTTCTTATGCTAACTAAAGCAGTGTAAAATATTTTAGTAATCTATGCTATCTGCTACAGTTTTGATCAAAATATTGTACTAGATAAATATAGTCAATACAAACTCCATGGTTAATTAAACAGAAAATAGATCAATTCATAGAGTGAAAAATCCATGTACATTCAAACTTTTAATGTGATCATGCTAGCATGCATCGCTTTCATTTTTCGCTTTTTTTTTTTTTACTTTAGTCCATTTTTGCATATTGGTCCAGAAAAATCCTGTGCTCTTGCATAATTTTCCATGTATATGATCTTGAAACAGTCGTAGAGGTGATCTGCCCCTGGCTGGTCAGCTTTTCAATAACTCAATTTAATGAAGTAACAAATGACAAAGGCTGACACAAGCCTGGTGCTCCATCCTTTCTGCCTTGTTAGTACCTTGACTTTGACCCTTGGGTGAAAGTAAGCATAACTTAATTTGGAGCAGAGGGACGACTCTTTGACAAGGATCAGCCCTGTGTGCCTTATGTTCCTTAATTTCATTGTACACTGCAAAAAATATAAATCTCAATAAGTTATTTTTTCTTAAAATAAGTGTGTTTTTCCTTGATTTGAGGAGATAAGTAAGACACTTTGCCAATGGAACAAGACAATTTCCTTTTAAAATAAGAAAAAACTATTTTATCGTCTTATTTCAAGTAAATATTATCTAACTATCTTATTTTAAGAGTGAAAATACTCATTCCATTGGCAAATCATCTTATTTACCTGCTCAAATTAAGGCTAAATATACTTAATTTAAGCCATTTTTTACTTATTTCTGGATTGTTTTTGCAGTGTAATATATAAAGTGACACAGCACTTTGCAAAACGTTTATACCTATATTATATTCTTTAACACAAGCACAATTATTATGTGGATTAATTAGATTTCATTATTAGAAAAACACAAAGGAGTGCATCATTGTGGGGTAGAAGGAAAATAAAATTTCTTTATACATTAAACTATTTTTAGTCATCCACAAAACAAAATCTAAAAAGCTTATTTATTTGCATCCATCATAAAGTATATCTGAACTTATAAGTTGACAGTATATGCTGTCATGGTCTTGGTTCTGTTTAATTTTTATTTTGAGTTTTCAGTTTCACTTTGAACCATGTTTTTCTGTTTTCTAGTTTTATTGGTTTGGTTCCAGGCTGCTCAGTAGCGCAGTGGGTAGCACTGCTGCCTTGCAGCAAGAAGGTTCTGGGTTCAATTTCTGGCCTGGGGTCTTTCTGCATGGAGTTTGCATCTTCTTAATTGGCTTCTCTAAAGTGTCCTTATGTGTGGTTTTCCTCTTTGTTGCCCTGCGATGGACTGGCGACCTGTCCAGAGTGTACCCTACCTCTTGCCCATAAACAGTTGGGAGATAGGCACCAGCATCCCTCGCGACCCCACTTGGGATTAAGCGTGTAAAGAAAATGGATGGATGGAAGTTAAGGCAGCTATAACTGTGGATTATTAGTGCTGCTGTCCAATTAGCGTACTGTCCTGGCAGCCAGTCTGCTGAGCCTTGCAGCTCTGAAGGCACAATTGAAAAAAGGCTCATGAACTCAATGAACTAACGGCACATAGAAAGTGCAGTTAGTTTAAGCAAGCACTTTCTTGCTTAAAACTTCCTAAAACTGCTTTTTGTGACAAAGCAATTTATGTAAAATGAAGGACTGACTGGCAGACATCATGACTGTGTTTAGAGGAGAAATCTAACTCCAGCTGAGTCAGCAGCCAGAGCACCTGACAGCATGGAGCTCTGCCTCTATGCAAGCTAAAAAACTGATTTTAAAAAGGGCTAGTTACTAGTTACTGACATAAAAATTTGTCTTTTTATGACTTAAACTTGTTTTATTTCTTTTTTTTGTGACAAATTAAAGGTATAAAAAAAAAAAACATTAGTACAGTCACACGCACTGCAGGATACCACAATTCCGCCTTTCAGCAATCTGAGAAATGTTTACCTTATTAGGAAGGACTAAAGCCTATAATAATTAAAATTGTCTGGATAAATGAAGCTGCAGGCTTCTCAAAAACCTGCAACAATAGAAAAGTGTGTAACGTTTAAAAATGGTTGAAATAGTTAATGAAAGTCTCATTTTGATAAAATAAAACAATGTTCCACTGGGATGCTAACCATTTTTGACATCTCCTGTAGTTATTTAAAAGAATACTTTATTCAAATGTGTCCTGATGTGATTCCGAAGAGAAATTAAAATGGCAACTTTATTTTTTTTTTGCAGATAATGGGTGACAGCAGCGAGGCAGAAGACAGGCAGTGTGTCCGAAGATCACGGAGACGAAGGAAAAGCAAAAAGGAGTCATCAACGGAGCAGAACAAGCCTGGAGGCCAGGACCATGCACAGTCCATTTACCCTTTAGCACAGGTAAAATATCTTATATTTTTATCTTGTCTAATATCAATGCTGTGTCAAAAAGAAATAGTTTAGTTTACAAATATGTGAAGCCAAAAAAGTTTCTATAATTCTTTTTAGTAGACCAAATCATTTTAAATAATGGATAACTTAGTTACATCTTGCTTTGCCTGTCTGCTTTGTTTAGGAGAACAGTGGTTTTCTACTCAACGCCCTGCTGAAAAGAGGCTTAAGTGAAGAGCAGCCAGGGCATGACAGTAACTCAGCACCACTAATTGCTCCAGATCCCCTCAAACTAGATGCAATGACTGTGGAAGCAGGGGTCTTGGATGTTGTAGCTCCAAATTCTCCATCCCCGAACGCTGCTCAGTCCAGCTCAGTGGCCCCGGAGTCAGAAATAGTATATAGGGGCTCCAGGCCTGGATCAGGTTCTGGAGATCACCTGGAAGAAGAGATTCGGTCCCGGATCAGTGAGCTGGTCAGCCGAGGGAACAGCAAAGACAGCTCCTCATCTGATGAAGAGGACAAGCTGATGGAAAAAGACAATGAGAATCACAGAGATAAGCCAAGACCAAAGCAAACAGAGAAGCAAAGACTGCGTACGAGTGTCAAGAGAGAGAAAGAAAGTGAAGTGATGGAACAAGTAAATGGGCAAAGGGCTACCAGGTTAACGAAGAGTGCCTCAGTAAGAGAGGAAAGGAGAGTTCAGGAGAGAGTGTTGGAGAAAAGAGCAGAGAGTTTTGTAGAGAAAGTAGTTGAGAAAGAGCAGAAAAGAGGAGAGGTTAACAGAGTGAGTAAGAAACAGCGTAAAAAAGATGGAGAGAAGGAAGCAGCACAGAAAGGTGGTGCAAAGAGGAGTGGATCCAGCGCAAGTTCACCTGCTGTTACACCTTCTTCCCAGGAGGGGGGGCTGTCAAACAACCAGGTGAGAGTAGAGATGATGCACACTTTGGGTTTAATTTTCCTCAATTTTTAAGCCATTCTCTGTCTCTGGCATGCTCTGTCTGTTTTGTCCTAAACGTCTTCCGTTAATGCAGCCTTTTAGTGGTAACCACACTGTTTACGTCACGCTGTGAGCTTGCTGCTTTGATATGTTTCGCTTGGCTGGTTTTATTTGCGCTCTGTGTTTCTCTATGTGTGTCTGTGTTTGAAGCAGGTGGGACAGAATGACTTTGAACAACAGCAGAAGCTTCAGTTGCTCTCTTCTGTCATACAGCAGGTGAGGTCACTGAGAAGCAGGAGAGGGAAAAACCTCCTCTGGTTTTTGTAAGAAGATACGGCTAAAGACTCAAATATCTGGTCTACTGGGACAAAATGTTTCATTCGCATTGTAAACGAGCATGGCGAAAAGCAATTGTGGGTTTGAGTCAGCAGCCCTTTTCTGTGGGAGACCTTTTTATTAATGAAAGCCTCGAAAGGTCAAAATGAATCACAGTCATGTGTCCATTCATTCTTGTTATGTGTGAATTACTCCCCAACCAAAGTATTCAACCTTTTATTTTATGCACACTGCGTTGCAGAAGTATTCATACCGACTAACCCTTTTCATATGTTTATACATAACTACCGAAAACCCTGCTCCTCCATCATAGTGGGTTTTATGTTTAAGATTTTTGCCCTGCTGGAACCTTAAGATAAACCCGTTTTTAAGATTCAGACAGGTTTACATTCAGATTTGCCCTCCTAGCTCCATGCAAATTTGTACAATGACAAATACAGGTCCTTCTCAAAATATTTGCATATTGTGATAAAGTTAATTATTTTCCATAATGTAATGATAAAACGTGAACATTCATATATTTTAGCTTGATTGCACACTAGCTGAAATATTTCAGGTCTTTTATTGTCTTAATACGGATGATTTTGGCATACAGCTCATGAAAACCCAAAATTCCTATCTCACAAAATTAGCATATCATGAAAAAGGTCTCTAAACTAGCTATGCACCTAATCATCTGAATCCATAAATTAACTCTATACACCTGCAAAAGATTTCACTCAAAACCCCAATCATGGGTAAGACTGCCAACCTGACTGCTGTCCAGAAGGCCATCATTGACACCCTAAAGCAAGAGGGTATGACACAGAAAGATATTTCTGAATGAATAGGCTGTTATGCGGCTACAGGTGCCGCAGGTTAAGCCACTTTCGAACCTGGAACAGCAGTAGAGGCGCCTGATCTGGGCTACAGAGAAGCAACACTGGACTGTTGCTCAGTGGTCTCATGTGCTTTTTTTGGATGAAATCAAGGTACCAGAGTCTAGAGGAAGACTGGGGAGAAGGAAATGCCAGAAGTCTAGTGTCAAGTACCCACAGTCAGTGACGGTCTGTGGTGCCATGTCAGCTGCTGGTGTTGGTCCACTGTTTTCTATCAAGGGCAGGGTCAATGCAGCTAGCTATCAGTAGATGTTGGAGCACTTCATGCTTCCATCTGTTGAAAAGCTTTATGGAGATGAAGATTTAATTTTTCAAAACCACGGGTAAATGGTTTACTGACCATGGTATCATTGTGCTCAATTTGCCTGCCAACTCTCCTTACCTGAACCCCATAGAGAATCTGTGTGATATTGTGAAGAAATGTTGAGAGAAGCAAGACCCAACACTGTGGATGAGGTAAAGGCTGCTATCGAAGCATCCTGGGCCTCCATAACACCTCAGCAGTGCCACAGGCCTCCATGCCACGCCGCATTGAAGCAGTAATTTCTGCAAAAGGATTCCCGACCAAGTATTGAATACATAACTGTACATAATTATTTGAATGTTGACTTTTTTATTGGTCAGATGAAATATGCTAATTTTGTGAGATAGGAATTTGAAAAAACCTGCAATATTTCATTTAGTGTGGAATAAATCTAAAATATATGAATGTTCAAGTTTGATCATTACATTATGAAAAATAATTTATCACAATATGCTTATATTTTGAGAAGGACCTGTAAAGATGTTCATTATGCTCCCAGTCTGATGCTTCCCCTTCAGAGAAATACTCACCGACGGTCATTCTCAGGTTTTTATTCAAGGCTGTCAGATTGAGGCATGCAGAAATGCAAAATATGCCATTCAGATTTGTATTTGTAAAAGCATTTTGAAACTGATGAATCATTTTTCTTCCACTAACAAGGCATCACTCTGTATGTGTGGCACATAAAAACACAATAAAATACATGGACCTTCAAGGTTGGGAAATGTCCGAATGGAAATGAAGAACAAGGAATGAGTCAGTTTACAAGGTGCTTTTCTTTGAGTTTTCCCTTCAGAGATGAAGAGAACAGCACAGCTGTCTGACAGCAACAAACTGAACTGCTGCAAACGGGAACATCTCCTGTTACACATCTGGAATGTAACACAAGAAGAAACTTCCCAAATAGAATAAAATACCTTTTGATCAAGGACACTGATTAAAAATGCTAGCTATGGCCGCTTGGATTAATAGCTGTAATCCAGCAAATCTGACTAAACCAGCACAAAGTCAGGTACAAACATCCTCACACACAGATAAATCAGAAAAATGAGGATCAGCGTTTGTCGTTTGGCAGATCCATTATGAATGCTCTTATGAGTCACGGTTACTTCTTACGTTGTGAATGGCACATTTACCAGTGAGATCTATTTATGTCGGTTTTCTTGTCCCCCATTAGGAAGTCACTGGGGCAGAAAACATTGTAGCGTCACTGATTTTTTCCAGAATTTGGTCTATTTAGTCTATATTTTTCATTTGTATTTTTTTCAAATGTGCACCATTTAAAAATCCAGCTTGGATTTTATTAGATTAAACTATAAGTAGTGACTCTTCTACAGTATATTGTGTGGCTGCACAGCTGATGTAATTATCCACTAAATTTCTAGTTTGCGTCATCCTCAGCATGTTCTCGAACAAACAAGAGGTTTGTATTTTTGTAAAAATATAAATACAAGTGAATCAAACAAGTGGGGCACATTGATACCAGTAGCATAAGGGGGCATAAGAATTAGGGAAAAAAGTAGAGAAATAAACTACTCGAAAAATGTGTTGTATCTGCACATTTAACGGTTGTTGGATTATTGTAGCTGCAGGTATTTTGTTTAACTTTGCAGTGGTGACTAAGTTTGAAAATATGTTCCTCAGATGGTTAGAAGGAATCGGTTGAAGAAGCTACGTGCAGAGCTGCAGGTCTGTGTTCCTTTTAGAAATTCATGAACACGACCAGTAGATGAGTCACAGAATAAAAGTACAAATAGAAACAACTGTGCATATGTCGGCTGTTTGATCCTGGCTCTTCTCAGTAGATGAGGACATTTTCATACGACTATTGACTGGTTCAGATCGATACCTATCTCAGATTGTCCTTTTCTGCTGTTCTTTATATCTAAGATCACTGAATACTGATGGAAGAAAAGATACCACCTCTTTTATTAGGTTTTCATCTGTGTACCTGTCTCTTGTAACATTACCTCAAAGCACCTTTTGGAGAATCGCACTTCCTTAAAACAGGATCGATATGCCTTAGATGCCATTAACCAAAGTGTCACCTGGTGATTTAATCATTATTGATCACATGTCTTTCTTTCCATTCAATGCAAGCTTCTTTAATTAACATCTTTGCTGATCATTTATGACCCTCTCACTTCCCCTTTACATGGATTGGCGCCACAGGTAAACCTATTCAGTGGAGAGAAAAAAAAATAAGGAAAAATATTTTTTACAAAATCCTTAGTGTCACAAATATTTGTAAGTTTTTGTTATATTTATACCACTTATTAGATTATTAGAATATCTGCAAACAAAAAAAAATATCCTGGACTTCTTGCTACCCGGTGATAAAACTATGACAGGCTAACAATTGTAATCACTCTTGATAATACAAAATACAAGAAAACATGACGTTCAACAGTTCCCTAAATATTAAGCAGCAGTTTAAGACAAGTTGTTAGGTGTATGCATATGTAGCTAAATTAATGACATATTTTTTGGATAATTGGGTGTATCTTCTAAACATATGAACCTGGACAGAGGAACTAAAGGGAACACATAAAAACCACAATATAACTTTGATTAAATCAACTTTCTTTGAAATCAAACTGTCCATTTAAGAAGCAACACTAATTGACAATCGATTTCACCTGCTGTGTATATGGAACAGACAACAGGTAGAAATTTTTGTCAATTAGCAATAGTGGTTCTGCAGGAGACCTCAGACCACTTCTCAGTACCAATGCTTTCTGGGTGATGTTTTATGTACTTTTGAATGTTGGTGGTACTTTCACACTCGTGCAACAACCCAGCAGCAACCCAGCAGCAACCCAGCAGCAACCCAGCAGCAGATACATCCACCTTGGTAGAAGGAGGAACAGGAGGAGCGCTGCCAGGTCTCTGTTAAATGACCTCCAGCAGGCCACAAATGTTCTTGTCTGCACAAACAGAAAGTGAATCCATGAGGATGGTATGAGGGCTAAAACTCCACAGGTTAGGGTTTTGTCCACAGCCCAAAACTGTGCAGGATACTTGGCATGTGCAGGAGAACACCAGGATTGTAAATTTTCCACTGGCGCCCTGTGCTCCTCACAAATGAAAGAAGGTTTACACTGAGCAAATGTGACAGACGTGACAGAGTCTGGAGACGCAGTGGAGAGCAATCTGCTGCCTGTAACATCCTTCAGTATGACCGGTTTGGCATTGGTACGGTAATGGTGTGGATTGGAGCTGAGTGGCCGAACCCATTCCCTAGATTGAACACATCTGGGACATCATGTCTCAATCCATCAAACATCATATTGCACCACAGACAGTCAAGAAGTTGGCAGATGCTTTAGTCCTGGTCTGGGATAAGATATCTCAGGAGACCATCTGCCACTTCATCAGGAGCAGGGAGGTCATACAGGCACACGGAGGCAACACATAATACTGAGCCTCATTTTGACCTGTTACAAGGACATTACTGTACATCAAAGTATGATCAGCCTTTAGTGTAGTGACTCCAAATCCAGGCATCCATAGTTTAATAAATTTGATTCCATTTTTGATTTTCATGTGATTTTGTTTTCAAAAATTTAACTTTGTACAGAACAAAGTATTGAATGAGAATATTTCTTTCATTCACATATAGGAGTGCTCCCTTTATTTTTTGAGCGATGCATATATAATAATCACATATTATAAAAGCTAGCAGAGTATGATTGCTTCTACAATAGTTATCCATCTATCCATCATCACCAACTTATTGTCATGTTTGAAGCAAGGCATTTGACCCAGATGCAGATAACAGACGGGGAGAAGTATGGATTTCAGATCAAAAGGTTTTATTTTCCCTTTGAAACTGATAGCAATAAACAGAGAAGAAATGTATAGTATTATGCAGGAGCAACTGGAGCTGGATCGTCCTTGCCATGAAGGCAGAGAAGGGGAGGTTAGCGGGTGGTTTAGACTCAAGCTGATTCAGACAGGAGCTTACTGAATAAGTGGGGTGTTTCCGCCAGGGAGGACTGGAGTTGGGAGCTGGGGGGTTTCTCAGTGAACGCAGGTGGGCTAGTCGTTGGAGGGCAGGCTGGTCTTTCTAGGTTGTTGGCAGAGAGAGAGAAGCAGTACCTTGCCGGATAGGGAGGGTTTTCCAGGAGTTTCTTCAGCTGAAGTTTTGTTTTGGTTCGGTTCAGAAAGTGAGTACCTCAGAGGAAGCTTTTCAAAAACGCACAAGAGGTAACCTGTAAAAAACACATAGAGGACAAGTTCAGGTTTAAAGAATCTGTAGAGACCACTCCTCTTATACTGGAGAAGATGAGGCTACTTCTCTTATATACTGGAGAAGATGAGGCTGATTACAGGCAGGTGCGCAGAAACTGCCCTCCAAGCCGACCACAGCCTAATGGCTCCACCTAGAGGGAGAAGCAGACTCCAGCACCCAACACTTATAGGTATTGAAGGCATTAATGTGGTGGGAGAGATATTTTACCTGTGCTTTGTGGTCAACGGATAGGCCCAACACAATGCAACACTAGGGACGCGCATAGCTAAAGCAAATGAACTGAACAACTACATTTCTGGGTCGATAGAGGAAGGTAGGTCTAAGTGTCAATAGCTGCATGCAATTGACACCCTTTGCATGCAACTGACACCCTGGGTCCCTGAGCAAGACCCTTAACCCCACACTGCTCCCTGGGTGCTGCACAATGTCAGCCCACTGCTCCCCACGGTCGATGGGTTAAATGCAGAGAGTGTATTTCTCCAATGTGAGATCAATAAAGTTCAAAAGTGCCAAGAAATCCATTAACCCTGACAGCTGTTATTCCAAAGCAGCACTTAACCACTGTAAATGCTAACGCCATAAATTTCATATCACATGTAACAGGAAATTTTATTTTGTTTTATGGTTAAGTTATTGGCAGCAGTTTTTCTTAACAAATCTATTGTTTATAAAAAATTAAGGACAAAAAGTCCTGATCCACACAGAGCCTTTAAAAAAAAAAAAAAAAAAAAGCTGCTTTATTAAAGACACTTTTGCGCATTGTTTGGATACTAAAAACACGAGAAAATAAATCAGCCATTTCTCTGGCTTTGTCTCAGTTTCCTTTCACCTTTCTCCTAATTATTCCAAGTTATTATTTCCTCTTTCTACACTCTCTGATGACAACTTCTGCTTGATGATTTATACAATTAATATATGTTTCGACATTCGATCCATCATGAGAGCTTTGAGGTTACGATTTCCTAAATACAAGAGCTTAACTTTGCTCCACAAAAAAAACTTTTCCCATAACTAAGTAAAAATGTACTGTTTCAAAACTGCTTTTTTTGTGTGATCATGTATATCTTCACGTTTATTCTCATAATTTTTGCTTCAATGCTATTTTACGTTCTTTTGATTTGATGCTGGAAATATTTTTGGAAAATTGTTTTTGTCCTTTTTTTATTTAAATTCTGTTTTGTTTTTGTACATGAATGTTTCCATATTATTTACTTGAATACATTTAAATTACTTTTTTATTATTTGTGTTATTTGTGCCAATGAATTGTTAAATATGCGTCTGTTTTCCACCTAAAGCAAAAGTATTCAGCGGCTTCGCTGTGCAGCATCACCACAGAAGTGCTGAAGGTTTTGAATGCAACAGAGGACCTGATTGGAGAGGCTGGTGGTGAGAGCTACACCCCGTCTGAGTCCATAAGTGCCTCTCCCATATCCAGCAGCTCTGACACACGCAGGCTGGACCAGAGGCTTACCCAGATGGAGGAGAATGTAGGCTACAGAAACAGCACTACCTACCTGTGTCCACCTGGCTTTAGATGGGGAATAACAGTGTTATCACTCCCTATACAGGTGTACCTGGCTGCTGGAGCTGTGTATGGCCTGGAGGGGGCGCTGGGGGAGTTAGAGCAATGTGCCAGGAGTATTAGCAGGGGGACTACAGACACCGAGCTGGCTTTCCTGGAGGACCAGGTGGCCACTGCAGCAGCTCAGGTCCAGCAGTCTGAACTAAAGGTACTGGGTAGAATTATGTAACTATTAAAAAAAGATAACAAACCTCTATGGATGTTGTTTTTAATGAACTACTCAGTAAAGGCTTTATCTGTGTTACTTTTGTGTCTGTTTTGAAGATATCAAACATCGAAGCCAGGATTTCAGCTCTGAAGACAGCTGGCTTAAATGTGACTGTCTGCAATCGTTTCTCAAAGGTCAAGCCAAACTCCAAGGTACTTCCAGATTCTCTTATTTTCATCATGTTCACCCCAACAGTGGTTTTAAACCTTTAGCTGCATGTATTGCTAACTAATGTGCCTAAAGTATCACTTCCATCAAAACCAGGAGGTTTAACTATTGATTTGCATGAATGTGTCCTTTAACTGGTTTGCAGTGGGAAGCACTGTTGACTTGCAGCAAGAAGGTTCCGGGTTAAATTCCCGGCCCAGGGTCTTTATGCTTTGAGTTTGCATGTTCTCTCCGTCAATGAGTGGGTTCTCTCTGGTTACTCCGCCTTCCTCCTACAGTCCAAAAACATGACTGTTAGGTCACTTGGCTTATCTAAATGGTCCTTAGGTGTGAATGTGCTCTCGCCCATAGATTGCTGGAGATAGACACTGGCCCCACCACAACGCTGAAAAGGACTAAGCGGGAGAAAATAGATGGGTGTTCTCTAACTGGGAACATAATAAATTATATAATTTACTTTATTTAAAATCTGATCTGAGGTTCTTGGAACCTTTGAATGAATATGCCAGGCCTTTGCTTTATGTCTTTTTTTTTTTTGTTCCCATTTTCATACCTATAGGGTGCTGCAGGCTTAGTGTCTTCTCTTCCCCTTTTTTCATCACTGTCACACTTTAACTTTAGACTTTCACCTCCAATCCTGAACTCACATCTACTTTGTAACATGCAGACTTGCACAAGCACTTAATAGCCTGAAACACTGACTGACAGATAAGAAATGTTAAATAACGACGGCAGAGGGAATTAAATCTTGATCATTATATACCACAGAAAAGGCCTAATGTTAAATCAGACTAAACATATACTGTTCTGAGTTGTTAGAATTACAAAATTGTGAACTTTTGTAGTTTTCAAAACCAAGTTTAAACATCATGGGAATGTGCATCCTTCAAATCATTCAAAAAGGAGACAGGTTCGACCTCCCGTATGTGTTTTTTGGTGAGACCTGTGTGTTAGTAGCCCTTGAAATAATACAGTAGATCCTATGAAGTTGCCAGAGAGTCTTTCCATTGATAAAAGTTCTGCAATGACACAAATTAAAATGCCAGACAGCAAGGATGAAGCATAAAACTTCAAATTACATTTTGCAAAAGAACAAAAAAAATGTAATGTAATATCCTTTTAAATAGATTTGTACATTTCTGTTGTACCTCATTCAATTAAGCCCCTTTCCCACAGAAAATACCGGGTTATCCCTTCCCATTGGCCAAAAAGGCCGTGTCTAAACCCGAGCTGGCAAGCTATGTGGCCTCTGTTCCCCCACCTGAGGTGTCTGGTGACACCATGATGCAGTTTTAACGTTGACGATGTCACCGTAGTGACAGAATCAGGAAAGTAAACAATGGATACCGCAACATGTTTATCGAATGTAAACATTTGTTACGCTCAATGGGAAAGAGGTAATAGTAAAGGCTGATTTATACTTCGAAACTAGGTCGTCTGCATAGGTGTCGCAGTGAATGCAGAGACGTCCCCGCCCCTTCCGCAGACACTCTGTTGCACCTTTTCCAAATTGTAGGTGACCGCAGACAGTGCTGCAGACAGGAGGCCTCTGATTGGTAAAATCTATATCCGCTCTACACTATGCGTCTCCTGTTTGGTACCTTACCAGCTTGTTTTATTTGTATGACCGCCATTGCAGAAAACGACTCATGAAGTTGGACCAGCTAGTAGAGCGAGGTGCGCAAGAACGCTTGGACCCTTTTTCCACTTGGATCCCCGCTCTTTTTTGCCCTCATGTCCCTCCATAATCGGACAAACTTGCCCCCACTTCCTCACCACCTCTGCCGTATCTAGACCCACAGATAGAGCGTGATTTTCCCCTTTTGCGTTGTGGCGTGAAATAACATAGCGCCAGAGATGGCAAAAGTACTCACTTTCCATACTTGAGTAAAAGTACAGATACTTGTGTTAAAAAATACTGGAAGTACTGTTTAAACTTCTTTACTCAAGTAAAAGTAACCAAGTACAGGCTTGTAAATTTACTTAAAGTATAAAATTAAAAGTAGAAACCACTTTTTTCATGCCGTTGCCTACATTTTAAATGGATGTCTGCCAATAGGACTAGATCTCTGTTGTGTTCATTTTCAATCATCTCGTCGTCCATACTACTATGCTAACGCCACCGCCACCAAGCTGCAATGATTTGCCACGAATGAATACCGCCGAATCTGTCGATTCATCTTGTAGTGGTGCGTCAAATGCAACGTAGATTCCCATCCAATTAGATTGAATTTGGTACTGATGACGTGAAAAATAATAACGGTAACTCCATTGAAATGATTCAAAACTAAAGTAACGAGCCAATTTTTTAAAATGTAAGGAGTAGAAAGTACAGATACACTATATTGCCAAAAGTATTTGCTCACCTGCCTTGACTCACATATGAGCTTAAGTGACATCCCGTTCCTAATCCATAGGGTTCAATATGACGTCGGTCCACCCTTTGCAGCTAGAACAGCTTCAACTCTTCTGGGAAGGCTGTCCACAAGGTTTAGGAGTGTGTTTATGGGAATTTTTGACCATTCTTCCAGAAGCGCATTTGTGAGGTTGCACACTGATGTTGGACGAGAAGGCCTGGCTCTCAGTCTCCGCTCTAATTCATCCCAAAGGTGTTCTATCGGGTTGAGGTCAGGACTCTGTGCAGGCCAGTCAAGTTCATCCACACCAGACTCTGTCATCCATGTCTTTATGGACCTTGCTTTGTGCACTGGTGCACAGTCATGTTGGAAGAGGAAGGGGCCAGCTCCAAACTGTTCCCACAAAGTTGGGAGCATGGAATTGTCCAAAATGTCTTGGGATGCTGAAGCATTCAGAGTTCCTTTCACTGGAACTAAGGGGCCAAGCCCAGCTCCTGAAAAACAACCCCACACCATAATCCCCCCTCCAACAAACTTTACACTTGGCACAATGCAGTCAGACAAGTACCGTTCTCCTGGCAACCGCCAAACCCAGACCCGTCCATCAGATTGCCAGATGGAGAAGCACGATTCGTCACTCCAGAGAACGCGTCTCCACTGCTCTAGAGTCCAGTGGCGGCGTGCTTTACACCACCGCATCCGACGCTTTGCATTGCACTTGGTGATGTATGGCTTGGATGCAGCTGCTCGACCATGGAAACCCATTCCATGAAGCTCTCTGCGCACTGTTCTTGAGCTAATCTGAAGGCCACATGAAGTTTGGAGGTCTGTAGTGATTGACTCTGCAGAAAGTTGGCGACCTCTTCGCACTATGCGCGTCAGCATCCGCTGACCCCGCTCCGTCAGTTTACGTGGCCTACCACTTCGTGGCTGAGTTGCTGTCGTTCCCAAACACTTCCATTTTCTTATAATACAGCTGACAGTTGACTGTGGAATATTTAGGAGCGAGGAAATTTCACGACTGGATTTGTTGCACAGGTGGCATCCTATCACAGTTCCACGCTGGAATTCACTGAGCTCCTGAGAGCGACCCATTCTTTCACAAATGTTTGTAAAAACAGTCTGCATGCCTAGGTGCTTGAATTTATACACCTGTGGCCATGGAAGTGATTGGAACACCTGATTCCAATAATTTGGATGGGTGAGCAAATACTTTTGGCAATATAGTGTATTTGTGTAAAAATGTAAGGAGTAGAAGTAAAAAGTCGCCATAAAAATAAGTAGTAAAGTAAAGTAAAAATATCAGAAAAATCTACTTGAGTACAGTAACGAAGTATTTGTACTTCGTTACTTCCCATCTCTGCATAGCGCAGACCACACTTCAATATTGAGTATAAATCAAAAATGTCATAACTGTGACAACCTCACTGCGACACACTGCTGCGGGAGTATAACCAGCCCTTAAGAAATTTTACTTAGAGGGTGCTATTGTTGCTGCAACCTGTTGACATCAGTAGCATTTAATCACCAAAAAGATGAATTTCTAATTTGTCTGTGCTTAGGACCAGTCAAACTAATCTCTATGTATTTTACATTTTAATATTCTTTTCAATGTGGAGGTAACATATGTAGAGGGTGCCATATCTTCATTGAGTTATTGAAGTATTCAAAAGTACCATAAATGAATATCTGCTGGAACTCTTTTAACATTGTAATTTATTTTAGTGGTGGGCCATTATTGGTGTTAACACACTGCGTTAATGCCAGACCCTTAGCAACAGGCTATCAGCGATTAAAAAAATATATCACCGTTAAGCTATTCTCACAGTTGTGTTGGAAGCTGGGTCTAAACTAACAATGACTTTAACCTTGATATTTTAGGGCGGATGTATATTTGGGGGCTTACAACCTGTGTAGGCGTACTGTGAAATTACCACATCGAACGTGATGTGTTGACATGGATGCAGCTATAAGCACAGCTCTATCAGCCAAGCTAACCTATCTCCTTTTAGTGGATAGCCACAAGCTGCCAGCCCATAAGGGTAGTTGAAGGACTCAAGCTCGTTCAAAGGTGACCCATCTAACAAACTACCTGCGAGGTGAACTATCATGAGGAGAATAAATGACCAGCACACAGCGGAAGATGAGAAGTTGATCGAGGCGATGCATGTGTCAGATTTTTGGAGACACTATATTGTTAAAATGGGACATCAATAACTGGAAGTGGGACACTATTTTTTGCAGCAAAAACACAGTAAGAAATGAGAAAAAAAAAGTATTTATGACTAAAAATCTTAAGTAAGAAGACGAAATTACGTGTGATTTTGCAAACTCAAAGAAAGTATAGCTTTTCTTTTAAATTCTAGAGGTAGTAAACGCATATCATGAATATCTTTGGCATTAATGAGTGATTAATCTAGATTAATTGCAAGATTACAGTGAGATTAATCTAGATTTAAAATAAAAGTCTGTGCCCACTACTAATTTATTTACAGTAGATGCTGGAGATCGGCCTGCTTTCCAGTGTAGTCCTGTTTCTCTTACCGTGACTGGCTGGATGTGCTCTATTCATCCTCTGAGATGGGAGCTGGCTCGGAGCTCGTCTGCCTGGCTGTGTGTTTCCAGGATGGGGCCGTCTTTTACAGCTGCTTTTTGTATTTCTGTTTCTGTCTCCTTGTACCCCAGTCGGCCTCAGCAGATGGCCGCTCACACTGAGCCTGGTTCTGCTGGAGGTTTCTTCCTGTTAAAAGGGAATTTTCCTCTCCACTGTCACTACAAGCATGCTTAGTGTAAAGGATTGCATTTGAGTCAATGAGTCAATGCAATGAACTGGTTTTCCTTAGATAGAAAACTTTGAATCTATTTGACTGTAAGATCTGGTGAACTGTAAAGTGCTTTGAGATGACTTGTGTTGTGAATTGGCGCTATAAGAATAAACTGAATTAAATTGAATTCATTAAAGTCAATAAATTTATATTTAATCATATTATAAATCCCTCAAAAAGAATTATTTCCAGGTTTTATAGTACGAAGTATCATACATTTTTTTTCTGACACTCATTTCTGCATAGACTTCTTTTTCAGGCACTCGATAGCTAAATTAATTAGGACTTTCTTGCCCTCCAATTCAGAGTATTGATTTTAACTCTCCTGTAGTTTGTTTTATTTAAT
This sequence comes from Cyprinodon tularosa, assembly GCF_016077235.1. NCBI lineage: Eukaryota > Metazoa > Chordata > Actinopteri > Cyprinodontiformes > Cyprinodontidae > Cyprinodon > Cyprinodon tularosa. The sequence goes on from NW_024039694.1 coordinate 374,515, forward strand.
GTTCAGTTAAAATAACTTGGCAGGCTTAATTATTCTAGTCTTTTTTTTTTTTTTGCAATTAATACTATGAAGGTATTATTGATTGACATATTGCGCTCCTGGTCGTTAATGTGACATATCTTTAAGTATTTGGTTTATGAAGTGAAAACAGATACATTTTTGAAAGTGAGTCCTTTTTGTGTATCCAATAATCCCAAATTTGGCCAAAGAACATGCTTAGCATCATCCTTTGATGATCTGTGCTGTATAACCTACAGAACTGTCTCTTTTCCAGCCTGAAACACTGGACTCGTCACGCCATCAGAGGAGGAAACTCCCAGCACCTCCATTAAAAGGTATCATTTTCACCGTATCTTTTTTCATTTTTATTTTCAAAACACCTGCAGAGGGAACCAGTTTTTTGGGGAGATAATTGGCTTAATGATCAAAGATGTTTAGAAAAATTCTTGGGTGAACTAATGTTCTGCATATTTACCAGAAAGGAAAGTAAGTAAATCCCCTCGGCACAAACTGAATACTGCAGCTTTGTCAGCAGATATAATATGAGTATATGAGAGTGTTAAAGGGACACAAAAAAGAGGGGAGTTTTTTTTTATTCACCTACAGAGACAAAGTGGCAGCTCAATGGATGCAAAAGTGAATGCATTTGCTAAAAACGGACTAAGAAACTGAAAGGCCCCATTAGATGTAAAGTAGTAATGGAAACACACGTTCAGAACAGCATGATAAGGCTGTTTTATCAAGCCACAAGAAGTCGCCTCCCTTTCATGTTTGTAAATGGCTTTTTTTCTCCTGTTGGAGCTGTTTTTATATTCCTTTTAGATTTCATTTTCTACACCCATCTTCTTACAAAAGCTTTGAGTCCGGCTGGCTGTAGCAATAGATCGTGTCATTAACTCCCTATTGAAGAATTTTTTTCTCTTAGGCCACCATGCCGAAGCCAGTTTTACTGTCCTGACATCTAAATTTTAGTCATCTGTATTCTCATGAATAATAGTATATATTTTTTTATTTATTAGTCAGATTTTTTTTTTCTGAAAACTTGGTTTTTTTTTGGGCATTTCAGAAAAGTTGGAGTCAGAGCAGCAGGTTCGGCCATAGAGACAAGCAGCAGCACAAGTCCCTCAGGGCCACTTTACAGAGCCTCAGGGACAAGGGCCCTTCACATCTAGTGCCTTGACCCAGCATCTGCCTCCAACTCTAAGCCAAGCAGGGACCGGCGCCTGCCCAGTGTTCTCCACCCTCAACCAACCACAACAGTGTCACCTCACAGGAAAACATTACTGACTGTTTCTTTTTATCATCATACTCAGTATTATCTCCCTCAGTGCACTCATGTAAGCTGATTAGCATTTGTTTTTTCTGCCTTAAAATCTGCAAACAATCCTCATGTTACGTAAAACTATAAATATATATGTATATGTACATCTGTACATACAGAAGAATGCATTGATGGTTTCTTTATCTGTTTGCAAGAGTGTTGTCAGTTGATGTAAAATGAAGATGTGGAAAGATCACTTTGTGATTTCTGTGTTTCAGTGTCCTAACACAAAATGACAGTGTTTATACTGTAGTTTTTTTTTTGTTTTTTTCTCTCAAACTAAAATAGCAAGAAGAAAGCAAGTATTCTGCAACACCCATTAAAATTTGTGTTTTTCACTCTGACATCAGGTGGCGATTGCCAAGTCTGACCAGGGTGTAAGTCAGTCTGCTAAGGCTCAGACATAAACAAGTGATTTACAGAAATGAAAACCTGATTGGTCCAGTCAAATACAGACTCAACCAATCACAGTGCTGGAGGCAGGTGTTTACATTTGCACCAGAAGTACCCATAACATAAAAGTGATTTTCTGTAATCATAACGATCAAGATTGAGGCTGCAAGAGAGCAATGCTTAATTGATTCCCTTTATAATGTCCCAGATGGAAAAATATAAACAACTCTAAGAACTTTTCCTTCTAAAAAACACGATTTTTGCATAATATCTGTAGTTATCTGATTGGTTTTTACCTGTTTCCCCTGGTTCTGTTAGGAGTGCCCTGGTTTGGCTCTCGAAATCGGTTTCTACCTGCTCCTTTCCTGACTGATGCATGTTGTAAATCAGTCTGACTGGCTAGATAAGTTATTCCCACGTTGGGATTATTATAAAATGATGAGTATTTTAACTATTAAAAAAACTTGCACTCACAATACCTGTAAAAATATGCAAAGTATCAGGGCCAAAAATTATTTTCCTTTTCCTCCTGCTAAAATGTGCTTTCGCTCCAATTATTACAAAGCACACTTGTAATATTAATCAGTGAGCTGTTGGTGCAAATTTAAACTAAAAGTTGGGATATATTTTAGATGCCAGTGTGAAAATTATATGAGAAATTAAATTATCTTTATTATCTACATTTCATTTCTGACCTAGGAATTAAATCACTTGTATGCTGATTAATCTCAATTTTTATGTGTTAGCAACACTCAATAAATGTGTTGCAAATAAGAGGTTGTAGGGTGCCATGTGTTTCACGGGTATAACAAGAAACAGTTAATAAATAGACCATACCCACACATTTTACTGTATTATATAGGCCTGGCAGTCACATTATACATATTCAATTATTAAATATAGTTAGGAAATCTCCAAATTTCCACATTGTTATTTCTTGGTGTTTTTCAAGCTGCACGTTGAATTAAAAATCCTATTTAGTCCAAATGAAACACAGCATTAACTGTATAATAAGGAGAAAACAACTGAATGTTAAAGTAGATGAGATGAAAAGCTTATTCTACCATAGTTTATGACAGTTTAGAATGTTTTTAAGCTTGAAGATTTATTTCATTTTCTTTGTTTTTCACTGATTCTAATTAACTAAAATGGCATCCAGGAAGTTTAGATATACTGAGGATGTAGCTGCAATGAATTATTCTGACATGGCTAAAATCCAGTATGTCTCTCTTTAAGTTAAGTTCAATGTAAATGGCAAACTTAGAGAAGAACATGGCCTACCTGCAGCAGACAAAGCCATGGAGGCTCTGACTTCCATCTAGCTGAGCTATGCATACGGAAAGGAATGTAAAGCTATTCTAAATCTGTATAAGTAGATAAAATCAACCAAAACTGGAATCCAGTATGTCTCACTTTGAAGTAGCAGGAAATAGGCCTAGATTTTTTTACAGTGCAGATTATATAAAAGGTTAATTCTACCACAATTGAATCCTAGTATATCTAGATTAAACTTCTGGGTTAAAATATCACAAGTTATAAATACAGTATCACATAAGTAGGGAGCAACTGCTAATGCAGCGGGAAAACCTCAAGTGAGTTTAGCTTAGCTGGGCATACACTGTGTGATATTCAATTGTTGCACTCAGCTACAGTTCAAAGTGTATGACGAAACCGCAGGTTATCCTGTATAAAAGTTCACAGCTCACGATGCATGTTCTTACACTGTGCGACCCGACGCTCTGATGCGACCTTACGATGACCGATTTAATTTCAAACATGTTTGATTCCGCCCTCACGATTCCTGATCGGGTGGGTGGTCATGTGAGGCTGATCGCCCCTTGTTACCCCCTGTACACTACCAGGGGCGGAGCTAGATGGGGAGCCAGGGGTGGCCATGGCCACTCTTAGCCAATCATTGGCCACCCCTACAATTTTTTTTCAACTCTAATAAGGATGGTGGCAACAGTAATACTCTCAAGTGAAATATCAAAACATTTTATTTTTTCATATACCGTATTTTCACGACCATAAGGCGCACCGTACTAAAAGGCGCAGTCTCAGTTATGTGTCCCATTTCTGTATTTAACACACACATAAGGCGCACCGTACTATAGGGCGCATTTTTTATATACAGGTACATGTCCTCTACTACCTTTAAATACCTCTACTGCGTATTTTAAAAATACAGCGGGCCCAAAACTGAGTATGACTGTGCTTTATTCATGTATTTATTACAAAGTATTAATCAAACCTGCGAGCTGGCCGTGAGACAGACACATCGCAGATGACACAGCGCTGTGGTCACTCCTAAATTAACTTAAAATCCTGAAACCTGCCGACGGAATATGTTCGCTTTTATTGCCGGTATCCTGGTGCCTGCAGTTTAAATTATTTAGATGAAAAACACCTGCCAGCCACCGCGGTGAGGCTGCTGTTGAAGGGATTTACTGTCGGTGCACCGCTGGTATGTGGGAGTCTGAGCGCCTCCGACAGAAATAGATAATCTGGATGAACTGACTGCAATTAAGTTTTCAGGTGGCCTTTCTCACTTAAAAACATATTAAAACTACTTTATTCCCACTGATCACAGCAAATATAGCTGCAAGATTTAGATTATTTAGATGAAAAAACACCTGCCAGCCACCGCGGTGAAGAGGAGGAGACCCGCCCAGAGGCTGCTGTTGAATTAAGTTTTCAGGTAGAAAAATAGAGCGGGAGCAAAACTGAGTATGTTTGTGCTTTATTCATGTATTTATTACAAAGTATTAATCAAACCCATCAAAGTCATCCTCCTCTGTTTCTGAATTAAACAGCTGCGCTAAATCAGACATGCCCATTTCCCCTTCTTCGCTGTCAGTCACTTTCCGTGCAGCGCAGCTCCTCAGAAATAATGCCGGCTTTTGCAAAAGCTTGAACAACAGAGCCAGCAGACACATTAGTCCAAGCATCAACAATCCATCCGCAAACGGTGGCGTAACTTGCCCGGCGCTGCCTTCCACTTATCCTGAAACTGTGCTCTCCGTCTGTCATCCATCGCTCCCATGCCGCTCACAGCCTTACTTTGAACGGCCGCTTTCACACCGATGTCGAGCGGTTGAAGTTCCTTTGTCAGACCCCCGGGATAACGGCGAGCACAGCGTTCATTTGATTCATCTTTTTTTTTCACATCGGCTGTGAGATGGGCACGCAGCGATGGTGATGCGTGGAAAAAACCACCTGGTCTCCTTACATACACCTGCCTTTCATCATCTCCAGCCTTTTTCATTTGCGTTAATGTCATCAGAGCGATGTGTCTGTCTCGCTGTCAGCTCCCAGATCAGCTTCTCTGATTGGTTGATGCGGCGCGTCCAGCAGCAAAACTTCAATTTTTCCATCTCGAGCAGCAGCAGCGCGTTGGCGGTGCGTCAGATACTTAAACGCTCCCGAGGCGCTGCGGCTGCTGCTCAAAACGCGCTGCAGGACCTTTTGCTGCACCTATACGCGCGTCAACCATTGACTTTGCATGTAAACATGCTGCTTCTGCTGCATCTGCTGGGTCCGGTTCACATCGATGTCGAGCGGTTGAACAGCGAGCACAGCGTTAATTTGTTTCCTCATGTTTTTCACATCAGCTGTGAGATGGGCACGCATGGAGTTACATATTAACAGCGATGGTGATGAGTGGAAAAAAAAACACCTGGTCTCCTTACATTCAGCCACTCTTTCATCATCTCCTCAATGAGGTGGTCTCAAAAGTCGCAGTTACAACACACATAGGGCGCACCGCACCAAAGGGCGCACCGCACATTTTGAGGGAAAAAAAAGACGTTTAAGTGCGCCTTATAGTTGCGAAAATACGGTATTAACATTTACTTGACAACAAAAACATTTTGGTTAATTATACACATCAATATACTAACATTAAAGATGATAAGCACAGAATTCATGCTCTTTTCAGAACTAGATTTTGTGTTATATGGGGTAAAGAGAAAAGGATTTGTCTCTGCAAGTCATATAGGAGTATTCAGTGAAATCATAGATAAATAACTATTTTAATAAAAACGTATTAAATAATCAATTTATGTAGATATTGGCACTAACTATAACTTTTTTGCAGAATGATTATTGATAAAAGGAAACTAATGACACAGGAAAAGATGTTCGTCCCAGATCTCAAACCTGAATAAATTGCATAAAGTATACCATTTAGCTAGGAAGATGTTTAAATATATGTGTCCATTTTTTTAGCAAAGGCTGTAAGAAAGGATATTTTCTAAAGGAGATTTTTATTTAGAAAATATGGATGTTGTGCTCATTTATTTACCTGTTGGTACAGTGTAGATTGACCCAGAGGTTCTGGTGCCGATCCGCTTTTGGCCACCCCTCAGTGTACATTGGTTATTGCCTGGCCACCCTTATAAAAATTTTCTGGCTTCGCCCCTGTACACTACACTACGCACTATCAGGCTGAAAGTCGGCCTGATCCCAAAATTCTTGCACGACTAGAGAATCAGCCCGAAAAGGGCAACAAATCGTCCAGTGTATGCCCAGCTTCAGCAAGGCTTTCCCTCTTCATGAAATGCTTTAAATGTATGGAAATCTGCTGATTAGGAAGTAGCAGCTAAAAAGAAATCTGTTTCAAATAAATAAATGTAATATTCTAAATTCTTGTTGGATGACATATAATTGAAAAAGTGACTGGGCTTTTGACCCCAGTTAGCCTTTAGAAAAGTTAAGCCATCATTAACCTTTGGTTTCTGCTTTGTAAATTGGCAACAACTATACACTTGTAGATATGAAAGTGCACTGATGGTTTCAAGTGACTCCAAAAGTATAAAACAAACTATATGGTCTAAAACCAAGCTGAACACAGAACCTTTAAGGTCTTACATTTGATGGAAAATTTGCTTTTTATAAAAAACTTGTTTCTTTTACTGTCTTGTTTTGTCTTTTCAAATTTGTGGCCTTCTTTTAAGATAAAGTGTTTGATTTTATTGTTTCCCTATATTGGGCCATAGCTGAACATTTGTGTTATAATAATAAAAATCTTGATGAGATTTTTACATAGCAACATCTAATGGGCTATATAATATAAATGTCATGAAAACATGATTTTGTTACAAACAGTTTATTTTTGTACTTGGCGGAACATTTTTATGCAATACTGCTGAAATAAGGACTATTGCAAATTAAAGGCTTTATTCTATCCTGAAAGGACCCCTAATTAGTTCTAACAGACTTACCGGTATGTGATGCTTTCAATGTAAGCCGTCATTTATCAGAAGTGTTACAAAAACATAAGTGGCAACAAAAGGCGTTGAGTGCCCAGTGTGATTCACGCTGTACTTGTGCTGTCCTTAGACACTAGATTTGAAGAGACTGCCTTTCATTCTGGGAAACTTTTCTTTACTTAGTGATGACTTACATAAGTCAGAATCTAATTTAGCCATGCACCTTGTTTTTTTTGCTTAGGCGAGACATAAAAACAGGGTTGGATGTCCTGATGGACTTCATAAAAGATGTGATGATGCTCTGTATGAATGCTCTTCCCTCTTCTATTAGTGATCTTTTCATCACAGCCTTTCACATCTTTCAGTTTGCGCACATTGATCCTGTACTTTTGTCAGTCTTGTTCTCCAAAGGTGTTGTAGTATAAAAGCATGTTTCTGGTTTTATGGGATTGATGTAAAGTTTTTCATGAAAAGCACATCTGCAAGGGTCCAATCATCGGTGTCCAGTATTTTTCTAATGTAAACAAATAATATCTCATCAAAATGTTGTATATGTATATGTGTCAAAAAAGAGATGGATATGATATAATACAACCTGTTTAATGCCCAGACTTTTTATTAGTGTTGTGTGCAAGAGACTGAAAAAAAATTTTTAAAATAGCTAGAACTTATGAGGCTGGATTTATAGAGGAAGTAAAATTATAGCTGTGGAATAACTGTAACTTAATCCTACTCCGGGGTTCTGATAATGAAAGTGAGTGAAAGAGAAATAGAAACAGATAATACTTTTCACCCTGTTTAAATCCAGCCTGAGCAACAAAGAAGATGTTTTCACTGTGCACAGCTCCTAAGGTGGGCCATTCACCTTTTCTGTGTAACTGTCTGTTGCAATCCATACGACATGATAGGGAAAATATTAAAATGCAAAAACTAAAGATTCTCTATGTGCCACAATACTCTCAGAAATGAAATGTATTACGAAATAAAATTTGCAAACTTAAAAATAACTTCTGTTTCAAGCATACTTTTTGCTTTGTTCTTGCAAACATAACAAAACAAGATCAGCTGATATCCTAACAACACATCCTTATTTATTAATCAATATACATTGCATTGTCTTATGTACAGATACTCTTGAGAGAATGAGTTACACAGATGTGACTAAGCTTATAGCTTATATCAAAATAAAACGAATGTACAACTTCATTTCAGATAATAAAAAAAGTTTGTGGACAGAAGGTGAGAACTTTTCATCATGGTAACCAATCATTTTCCTCTCCACTGATTACTTTTCCAAGGTTTTCTTTGTTTCTTAGGCTGTTGAGCAGCAGCTCCAGTGTCCTGAGGACAGGCTGCATCCCGCTGTTTCCAAGAGCATCCACGCTGCTGTGTCTCTTCCCGAAGCGCCCTATGGGTCGCACTCCACGGCCCACGTACCAGAACGGGTCTATCTCTGGACCTAGACATTGCATAGAGATACAAGCATCAGCTGCAAATGAAGGGGAGCATGTCAATTCTACTGCATCAGCATCACTTTGACTAAACCTTTACAAGGTTCGGAAATTTATAGACTCTAATCTCAGTTGTACAAAATCTTACAGATCTAACATGTTATTAAAAATATGAAGCAAAAGCAAAGAAGAAATACATTAAATACATCCCTTAAACTTTATAAAAGTAGAATGGAATGCCTAATGGCTTTCTTTGTATAATGAATTTCTATAGTATTAAATGTCTCCTTTATAAAAGTGCCAAAGCAAAGAAAATTGTAATAGAAATATTCTGACTCTGCTGCCTCATTTCAGATGCATCTTCTAGTTTAACTTGTAAATTTTTTACTCTTATTTGATTCTATTCTCTGTCGTTTCTACGGTTTATTACTGAAACAAAACAATTAGTTAACTGTCTAGGAGGAAACAAACATGATAGTTGTGTGCTTCACAATTCATACCACTCTCCATCTTACATAAAAAGAAATAACTCCCTTTGTTAGTTAAAATATAAAAATAGAACTTTTAGAATGTTGCAACACTTATATCATAAAATTTTTAGTATTTTTTTAGACAAAGTTTAGAAAAAACAAGATAGGTTATTTTAAAACCTTATAAATGTGAATTTGTAAAAATCAGCTGAGTTGATTATATATTTTTTCTTAGGTAAATAAACAAAAAAAACATAATTTGTTTAGGTATAGCTCCCAGTTGTACACTATAAGCCACTTGCTTCATTTTTTGATTAAGGTTCTATTTCTTAAAAAATAAAATAAAAGATCTTGACAGGTGAGGCAATCAAAAAGGATAGAGAGATAAAAATAATAGAAATCACAAATAATTATCTACAAAACCAACAGTAACTGCATAACTGCATTGAAAGAAGGCAAAAATGTCTCCTACTTCTGTTATCTACATTGTGAACGATGTGAAAGTCGTGCTCCACCGTGGTGCTGTGAGCACGGCTGAAGCTGGAGGAGAGAAGCAGGAGCAGCACCAGAGCTGCAGGCAGCCAGCGGATCGTCAGCACGCACTGCCGGACAGCAGCTTCTCTCCCGGGCAGCATGCTTGGGTTGGGGAAGTCGGTCAAGGCACTGAGGAGGATGGAAGGGGGGCTGCTGATTACTTAGGCTCTACTTAAGGGCATGCAAAAAAAAAAGCACTGCAATTTACCCATCATCAAACTAGATTTGTTTAAGTAAATGTAAATTAGAAACCTGAAAGAATACAAGTAGTCCTATAAATTGCAATTTTATTTACATTTCAACTCCACAACTAATGGCACTAGAGAAGACAGGTACCTGTAGTTGGTTAGAAATCGTCCCTTTAAGATTGTGCAAATGTCGTGGTTAAAAATGTGAACCGAAGCAAATCCATTTTAAGGAGTTTAAGTATCAAAACATAAGTATATTCTTACAAATGTTTATAATAGAAAAAATACTTACCAAGATCTTTGCTGACAAACTTAGGTCAACTTCTTGAGGTCTGAATTTGATTTCTGGAGAGCAGTGTGCCCCAGCTTATATATCCAGGCAGCTTGTGAGGTCATGGATGATGAATCCACAACGTCGGTTAGTCAGAGTGATCAGAGAGAGTAGATCACGGTATGCGAGCATCCCACCTCCTCCTTTTCTCCTCCTCCCACTCCCTAAAGCCCCTCGTCCCTTTAAGAACAACCTGCTGATGTCTGTCACGCAGCCCAGCAGTCCATCAAGTAATAAGTGACGTGCAGATAATGTTAAATTAGTGGGCATAGGTTGACCCAACAGCACAATAAGGTCTGCCGGATGGAGATCCAGAACTGTGGTGGGCGTTTTGTGGAGCCTTTCATCAATCAGGATCATTACAGGGTGTGAGGCACGGCATTAGCTTGCAAAATCTTCCTCAGCAAGCAACAAACCATGAATCTGCCAGATAATTGCACCTGAAGGGCACTCATGGCTAAACTTAGAGGATATTCATAGAAAAGAGGTGATCGGGAAACACATTATAGGAGAAAACAAGCAAGGAGGATTAGCTCAGATGATGGTTTTTTGAATACGAATCCTTAAAAAATGAGTGAACAATCTGGCGACATAAAAATATGAATATCTTAAGATGAAAAGGTAAAATTAGATTCTAAGATTTTCTGAATTGGTGAAGCTTGTTAATCCTGAAGATGGACAGAGCAGGATCTACAGTAGAGTATGCTTTACGTTTTTTTTAATGGTTTGTAGTTTGAAGCTACAAGTTAAAAACTCAACAGGGAGTTAATATTTTACCAAAATAAACTCCTAGAGGGAACCTTTTCCCTACCTTTAAATGATTAAAAATCACAAGATGTAAGAAATCAAAAACCTTCAACTGCCTTACTTCATTGATGTATAAACTTCTTAATCTAGTTAACTTATGGTATCAATTAAACCTTGTCAATCTACATTTTGATTTCAGTTTCAACATTATTTTGTCCTTTACACATCCACCATTATTTTTCATAGATTGAATGAACAAGAAATTAAGTTCAGCTATACCAGAAGGGTTTGCCTTATTTTTCCTCTTCCCAGCAGGGTTTGCAGAGAGGACACAAGGGAGCAAAATAAACTGGTTGTAGAAGGGAATGGGTCAGGTGAAGCGTATAAAGGAAACTCACAGTCATACACAAACCATGACATATAATTAAATGTGCAGAAATAGAAATTTGTTTTTTCTTCATATTTGATAAAATTACAGTATGGAAATTTGTCTTCAAATTAAAACTTTGAATACTCTTATTTGTAGTCCATATTGCTGGATAAAGGGGTACAACTGAAAGAGGAATTTTTTGCTCTGAAAGGAAAAGGTGTTGGCTAAAATCCACAGAGCACATATTGCACGTCTGTTTCCTGATGCAGTTGGTTGGATTTCCTTTTGGAGAAACATAAAATTTGCTGCATTGCTTTATAAATAGGATTAAACTTGAATATCTGTTTGTCTTTGAACATGTTTTTATGACTGAATTGAATTGAACGGACTGCATATCTGTATGAAAATTGGAATGCTAAGGTCAGTAAATGGAGTTAGGACACATACACAAAAAGATTCTGCAGAGCTGTTTACCATAAAGGTTGTACAATATGTTTGCCAAGTGAGATAGGTATTCCATGCATTTAATGAAAGTCTTTAAACCTGTTTGAAAGATTACAGACAGGTTTTTACCAAACTTTAAAATCTTATGATTAATTTTTTATGGAATGTGACTTAACAGACGTGCAAGTGTGACCTTTAGATTCATGCTTTAGTCAACTCCTCTGCAGGGCAGTTCTGTCTCACCTTTACAAGCATATATTTGTAATCTGCCTCATTTTGTATGATGCAGGGCCAAGATGCAATAATCCAAAGATACCACCCAGGGATGCACAGCTGATTTGATTTAAGTCTGTGAGGCCTTATTGGAATAGCAAAGGTCATACCTGATTGGTTCACTGTTCCAGGCAGGTGCAACAAAAATAAATCAAAAGATCAATTAATAAGACCACTCCTTAAGGAAGTTTTAGATGTATCTAAATGCATGTCTTTAAAAAGATGTTATTGCTTATATCTCTTTTAAACTTTATTCTGGGGCCATAAGAGCCCTGGTCAACAGTATTGATTGAGGAAACCTTGCCTGCAGGATGATTAACAATATGACGTTGCTGTGGTTTAAAACATCCCCCTTTCGTGCTACAGTATATTTTGTTAACTGCCTCATAGTTTATGGCTTCCAGAGTGTGTGGGCGAGGATGTTCTCTAACCACCCTGTGGTGCTTTTGTTGGGAAATTAGTGATTAACAGAAAACAGAGCAAATAGTGATATTTCTGCTAAGCAACTTAAAAAGGACAAAAATGTTACCGTGTGTTTGTTTTTGTTTTTTTTTTCGTTTTTTTTTCAGTAGAGGTTTTTTTAAAGAAGGAAACATTATTTTAGAGGTGCTGTTGGGATGTTAAAACACTTGGGGTTTTGCAGAAGTTAGATTGATACATATATTTAAAGTGAAATTTGGTTTAATACACTAAAGTGCAAGTAGAGGTTTGGATTTTTGCTGTGACCTGTCGAGGGTGTACCCCGCCTCTCGCCGTTGACAGCTGGAGATAGGCGCCAACACCCCTCACGACCCCAGCAGAGATAAGGTTGACAGAAAATAGATGGATGGATGGATCTTTGCTGTTTGTCTGATGTTTTTCCTAATTTCTTTGCAAAAATATATGATCCTCACAGCCTAATAATACCATCAGTGTGTTTCAACTGTGGGAGTGGCAGTCCCAGGACATCAGTGTGGGGGAGGGTAGACCTAAATTGCATGATAAACCTTAGCCGTGTGATCACCTGTCCATGCAATTTAGGCTTGAAGCATAAAAAAACAGCCACTCACAACCAACTATCAAAATATTGCATGTACTGTGGTAGAAAACAACATGGTTATGTTTAAGATAAAGGCAAATAAAACAATAAAAAATATAAGAATATTCAGTCAACCACAAAAAAATATTCATAAAAAACTGTGAATCTTAGCTAGTATTTCACTTTTTTAGCTACTGAGGGATGTGTTAAAGATGCTTTTGTGTGATTTTCAGGATTTTATTTCTTTCGATGCCTGAGATTCTGCAAAAATTCTGCAAAAATTTGTCATTATTTCTATATTTTTTTTGTTGTTGTTGTATCCATGAAAAAGCTGACAGACCCCCTTCAAATATTTCTGTCTTATAGTTCCTCTTTTTCCATCTTCTCAAACAGTAAATGATTCCTTGTATTCTCATGAAGATCGATGTTTTCAATTATTTCTGTTATTCTATTTATATAGCTTTAATTAACAGCATGTTCACCTCATGGCGCTATACAGACACAATTTCATTCGATCACAAGGTCAGATAGGTCTAAAGTTTTCTATCGAAAGAAACCCAGACTGCATTTAGTCGTTGACAGTATTTGCTCCTCTTGGATGAGAATGTAGCAACAGTAGACATTTGCTTATGTCGCTGACTTTGCAGCAATCCCTCACACCAAGCATGCATGCAGTGACAGTGGAGAGGAAAAGCTCCCTTTTAATAGGAAGAATCCTCCAGCAGAACCAGGCTCAGTGTGAGCAGCTATCTGCCAAGGTTGACTGGGTTTCAAGGAGCTAGAATCAGACACACATTAGGAACATAGAAGCAGTGATCCATATTCTATGTCTGAAAATGTAACAGTTAGCTAGCTCCATAGGTGGCTCTGTCTTAAAGCAGTCGAGATGATGAGCTGAGATAGTTTTCATGGCAAAAGGAGGAAAGAGAGCACATAAGGCCTTCAGTTAAGCACAGTAAACGTTGAGCCCATATTTATGTCCAGCAGAAAAACAGGACTAAGCACTTAAAAAAAACGGACCCAACTCTATAACTTAAGATGTTTATTATGCTGTCCTGTATCACAATTAAACAACAGAGATATTATTTGTTATTTTCAAATTTTAGTTTGCTTTTTAGATGACATTTTCATGACATCTTTAGTCAGTTTTTTTTTATCTTTGTAATTTGCATTGTTAGTCCATATAAGGTGATTCAATTTTTCTGTGTGTCTAGTTGGTTATAGTTAGCTGTTACAGTCTTTTTGTAATCAAAAGTTAAAATGAGTGTGGATTTTTTTATCTTCCAAAAAAAAAAAAAAGTTCTCTGGGTGCTTGCACAGCAAACACCCAGAGTCACAGCATAGCTAAATAAAAATGTCTGTTCCAAAGTTTCATTACCATGATACTGATGAAGGCTTTTCCATTTACTACAGTGTAGTTAAACTGTTAGAAATTATTAATTAATTCACTTCAGACCAAAAATTCCTCCAGTGGTGATTTCTCATTGAATACAAGGGAGGCTAAACCTCACCTGTAAATTTTGTAAGATTAATGGTAAAATATGCATTGTCAAACTTCACAAATGTTATAATGAAACTGCATTATATATATGCGCTAAAATGTACCTGATTTTATGACTATGTTGAGCATTAATCAGCTGTTTTTTCCTGCTCTTGGATGCGATATCCCCTCCCCCCTGCCTATCAGCCTCTATGATAAATCCCTGTTGGGGTTAGAGCCTCGGCCTATTTAGGTAAGCAGAGAGAAAGTAGAGCCCTGATTGAATAACATGCCAAAATACATCACTTCCACTAAGGCTAAACCTCTTAGAGGGTCTGAAGCAGGGGCTGGTCCTGAAGCTGTCTGCTCGATGCTGATTGGCAAACATAATTCATTTTTGACTGGCAGTGGCCAGACAGCGAGGAGGTTTTCCTCATTAGTCAAGAGGGATCTAGCCATCTAGTGTTTACTGGAGTTGATTATTTCAGAGCTCTTCACAACAGCTATTTTCACCCTTTGTAACTTTGTGTTTTATGTGTTTTAATATTTCTTAATGCAATATCTGATGTTTGGATTTAATTAACACCATTCAGCCTCCCCTTGTTGAGCAGCCACCACTGAATCCCACCAACAAAAAGTGAGCAGTAAATAGCATTAACACACGCATGTTCATATATGAATATACTAAATAAATATAGAGATGAATACCATTATAAACAGAATTTTACTGATAGATTCATAGAACAAATCTATCAGTAAAATTCTGTTTTTAATGGTATTCATTTCTATATTTATTCAGTAGAAACCCATGTCCTGTACTTATGGAACCATCATTTATCCTCCACTTGCTGCTATTGCACTTCTGGTTAGACCTAAACTGCATTTCGTTGCCTTGTATCTGTACCTGTGTAATGACAATAAAGTTGAATCTAATCTAATATGTATAAGCCTAAATGCAACATTACATATCCATATATGACTCTGAATGTAAACAGCAACTACCAAATCAAACGACTATCCAATTGCATACATCTGAATGTATATGTCCTTCAATGCTATCAGAAATGATGCTGACTGATAGGAAGGCAAACGGCAGTTTTTTTCATGTCGCTTCT
The DNA here is from genome assembly GCF_016077235.1 of Cyprinodon tularosa. NCBI lineage: Eukaryota > Metazoa > Chordata > Actinopteri > Cyprinodontiformes > Cyprinodontidae > Cyprinodon > Cyprinodon tularosa. Next base: position 389,860 of record NW_024039694.1, read on the forward strand.
CAACTTCTTTCTTTGTCGTCAGAGGCCATTGGTATAGCACATCACTGAAGTAAAGCGTTTCCAGCTTACTCCTTCTTTTCCGATTGAGTGCCACTCGTTCCTGAGTCTGGAACAAGAAATTTGCTCTGTCTCCAACTCTGACTGCTTTTAAACTTTGCTGAGTTACCCTCAAGTGGTCAATTCACCTGGCCTCAGTTGGTGTAGAGAAATGGATCTGCTTTTAATGGGAGAACAGCTCGCATCTGGACAAAAACTTCAAGAAAGATTCTCATCCGCAGTACAATAACATTGAACCATCAGTTCCACAAAGGGTCTGATTGCAGGTCTTTTTTTCCCCTATAGTTTCAGAATGCTAATGATTTGGCAATGATGCAACAACACTCATCGTTTATCTATTTGTACTGATTCAATTAGGATGGAAATGTTTTCTTGCAGTTGTAACCCATGGTTATTTTGTCATCAGTGTACATGTATGTTTTTTCAAATCGTAAGAAAAGGGGGTAATGAAGTTAAGTACTAAGATTTCCCACGCACTGTGAATGCACCGCACCTGCACAGTTGCGCTGCTCACAGCTCCTCCCTGCTCAGACCAAACGCACTTTCTTCCATGGCATCTATCTGCATAGAGCAAGGTAATATTTTAAAACATTCGCCCTGGGTTAAATGCGTGAAAGGCCTTGTTAAATGTCATATTGATGATTATATTTGTATTTTAGAGGCACCAGATGTTGTAGGAGTTCAGTCCTGAAATCCGTTGAGCTGAGGAGTTTTTTTTGTTGTTGTTGAAGAATCCTGGTGAGTCTTGTGAAACAAGTGTTTTTTGCTATGTAAAACCAGTCAGGTTATGAGCTTTTGTTAGAAATATGACTACAATTGCTGTTCATGGTTTATTAGGTGCATTGGCATGGTAAGAAGTAAGCTAACTCACCACATGTGCTCTTCTAAAAAAAAACATGTACTTTTGTGTAGGGGTGGGTATTGGCAAAGAAGTCACAATTCGATTTGAATCATGATTCACATGCCACGATGCGATTCTATCACGATGCATCACGATACTTGAAATATTGCGATGCATTGGGATATTTTCACTGAACACTGTAAGAAAAAGATACAGCCCTTACCAGTGGCTGACTGGCTGTATGATCTGGATAGTGTCTTCAATTGATACATAACTGAAAGCAACTGAATTCATACATAGCTGTATTTATTGAAATTACTTTTGGAGGTGTTGTCATGAAAACAAATACTGGACAGAAATATTACTATTACTGGCGTGGACACACTAACAAAAAGATCTTAAGATTCATCAAACTTAAAATAACAAAATGAGGATAATCAGTGCAATTTACATGGCCTCAGTGGTCTTTTAAACCAATGAAATGAAAACATTCAAATGTAAGACATTTCCCCTTTTGCAAATTACGTGCTTCATATCAATTTCATTTTTAAAGCCAAAATGCATCCAAGCATCTGACTTGAAATTTGATGGAGCTGGGGGGCGAATTTTCTCAGTCTCCTCAAATATTTTGTTTACGAATGACTCTTCTCAGTATCCCACCGCCAGACATGCTTGCGACACAAAGCAGCAGGCGTCAACACATCCGCAGCGACATCTGCTGGACTGGAAGTGGTATTGCACTTGGTTTGATTGATGTGCGCCAACCATTAATGTATTTTATTTGTTCATTTTTTTTATATAATCGATTCTTGCCTTCAAGAATCGATTCAGTAGATCACAAAAATTAGAATCACAATGCATCGATTTGACGATTATTTTGCACACCCTTACTT